>NC_065585.1:39097500-39422500 GCF_024542745.1 Macaca thibetana thibetana
TCTATTGGTGTATAGGAATGCTTGTGATTTTAGGAATGCTTGTGATTTTTGCACATTGATTTTGTATCCTGAGACTTTGCTGAAGTTGCTTATGAGCTTAAGGAGATTTTGGGCTGAGACGATGGGGTTTTCTAAATATACAATCATGTCATCTGCAAACAGGGACAATTTGACTTCCTCTTTTCCTAATGGAATACGCTTATTTCTTTCTCTTGCCTGATTGCCTTGGCCAGAACTTCCAACACTATGTTGAATAGGAGTGGTGAGAGAGGGCATCCTTGTCTTGTGCCAGTTTTCAAAGGGAATGCTTCCAGCTTTTGCCCATTCAGTATGATATTGGCTGTGGGTTTGTCATGAATAGCTCTTATTATTTTGAGATATGCTGCATCAATACCTAGTTTATTGAGTGTTTTTGGCATGAAGGGCTGTTGATTTTTGTCAAAGGCCTTTTCTGCATCTATTGAGATAATCATGTGTTTTTGGTCATTGGTTCTGTTTATGTGATGGATTATGTTTGCTGCTTTGTGTATGTTGAACCAGCCTTGCATCCCAGGGATGAAGCTGACTTGATCGTGGTGGATAAGCTTTTTGATATGCTGCTGGATTCGGTTTGCCAGTATTTTATTGAGGATTTTTGCATCAATGTTCATCAGGGATATTGGCCTAAAATTCTCTTTTTTTTGTTGTATCTCCACCAGGTTTTGGTATCAGGATGATGCTGGCCTCAGAAAATGAGTTAGCAAGGATTCCCTTTTTTTCTATTGTTTGGAATAGTTTCAGAAGGAATGGTACCAGCTCCTCTTTTTACCTCTGGTAGAATTCGGCTGTGAATCCATGTGGTCTTGGACTTTTTTGGGTTGGTAGCCTATTAATCACTGCCTCAATTTCAGAATTTGTTATTGGTCTATTCAAGAATTTGACTTCTTCCTGGTTTAGTCTTGGGAGGGTGTATGTGTCCAGGAATTTATCCATTTCTTCCAGATGGTCTAGTTTATTTGCTTAGAGTTGTTTAGCATATTCTCTGATGGTAGTTTGTATTTCTCTGGGATCGGTGGTGATATCCCCTTTATCATTTTTTATTGCATCTATTTGATTCTTCTCTTATTTCTTCTTTATTAGTCTGGCTAGTGGTCTATCTACTTTGTTGATCTTTTCAACAAATCTCCTGGATTTATTGATTTTTTGAAGAGTTTTTAGTGTCTCTGTCTCCTTTAGTTATGCTCTGATCTTAGTTATTTCTTGTCTTCTGCTAGCTTTTAATTTGTTTGCTCTTGCTTCTCTAGTTCTTTAATTGTGATGTTAGGGTGTCGATTTTAGAACTTTCCAGCTTTCTTTTGTGGGTATTTAGTGCTATAAATTTCCTTGTACATACTGCTTTAAATGTGTCCCAGAGATTCTGGTATGTGTCTTTGTTCTCATTGGTTTCAAAAAACATCTTTATTTCTGCCTTCATTTCGTTATTTACCCCGTAGGCATTTAGGAGCAGGTTGTTCAGTTTCAATGTAGTTGTGCAGTTTTGAGTGAGTTTCCTAATCCTGAGTTCTAAATTGATTGCACTGTGGTCTGAGAAACTGTTTACGATTTCTGTTCTTTTGCACTTGCTGAGGACTGTTTTACTTCCAATTATGTGCTCAGTTTTAGAAAAAGTGTGATGTGGTGCTAAGAAGAATGTATATTCTTTTGATTTGGGGTGGAGAGTTCCATAGATGTCTATTAGGTCTGCTTGGTTCAGAGCTGAGTTCAAGTCCTGGATATCCTTGTTTATTTTCTGTCTTGTTGATCTGTTTAGTGTTGACAGTGGGGTGTTAAAGTCTCCCGCTATTATTGTGTGGTAGTCTAAGTCTCTTCATAGGTCTCTAAGAGCTTGCTTTATGAATCTGGATGCTCCTGTATTGGGTGCATATATATTTAGGATAGTTAACTCTTCTCGTTGCATTGATCTCCTAAATATTGTGTAATGCTCTTCTTTGTCTCTTGATCTTTGTTGTTTTAATGCCTGTTTTATCACATACTAGGACTGCAACCCCTGTCTTTTTGCTTTCCATTTGCTTAATATTCCTCCATCCCTTTATTTTGAGTCTGTTTGTCTTTGCACATGAGATGGGTCTCCTGAATACAGCACACTGATCGGTCTTGACTCTATCCAATTTGCCAGTCTGTGTCTTTTAATTGGGGCATTTAGTCCATTTACATTTAAGGTTAATGTTGTTATGCATGAATTTGATCCTCTCATTATGATGCTAGCTGGTTATTTTGCCTGTTAGTTGATACAGTTTCTTCATAGCATTGACAGTTTTTATAATTTGGTATGTTTTTGCAGTGGCTGGTACCGGTTGTTCCTTTCCATGTTTAGTGCTTTCTTCAGGAGCTCTTATAAGGCAGGCCTGGTGGTGACAAAATCTCTCAGTGTTTGCTTGTAGGTAAAGGATTTTACTTCTCCATCACTTGTGAAGCTAATTTTGGTTAGATATGAAATTCTGGGTTGAAAATTCTTTTCTTTAAGAATGTTGAATATTGCTCCCCACTCTCTTCTGTTTTGTAGGGTTTTTGCTGAGAGATCCACTGTTAGTCTGATGGGCTTCCCTTTGTGGGTGACCCAATCTTTCTCTCTGGCTGCCCTTAACATTTTTTCCTTCATTTCAACCTTGGTGAATCTGATGATTATGTATCTTGGGATTGCTCTTCTCAAGCAATCTCTTTGTGGTGTTCTCTGTATTTCCTGAATTTGAATGTTGGCTTACCTTGTTAGATTGGGGAAGTTCTCCTGGATAATATCCTGAAGAGTGTTTTCCAACTTGGTTCTATTCTCCCTGTCACTTTCAGGTACACCAATCAAACATAGATTGGTCTTTACACACAGTCCCAAATTCCTTGGAGGCTTTGTTCATTTTTTTCATTCTTTTTTCTCTAATCTTGTCTTCTCACTTTATTTCATTAAGTTGATCTTCAATCTCTGATAGCCTTTCCTCTGCTTGATCAATTCAGCTATTGATACTTATGTATGCTTCACAGAGGTCTCGTGCTGTGTTTTTCAGCTCCATCAGGTCATTTATGTTCTTCTCTACACTGGTTATTCCAGTTAGCAATTCATTTAACCTTTTTTCAAGGTTCTTAGCTTCCTTGCATTGGGTTAGAACATGCTCCTTTAGCTCAGAGGAGTTTGTTATTACCCACCTCCTGAAGCCTACTTCTGTCAATGTGTCAAACTCTTTCTCTGTCCAGTTTTGTTCCCTTGCTGGTGAGGAGTTGTGATCTTCTGGAGGAGGAGAGGCATTCTAGTTTTTGGAGTTTTCAGTCTTTTGCTCTGGTTTCTCCCATCTTCGTGGATTTATCTGCCTTTGGTCTTTGACATTGGTGACCTTCAAACGGAGTCTTTGAGTGGATGTCCTTTTTGTTGCTGTTGCTACTATTCCTTTCTGTTTGTTAGTTTTCCTTCTAACAGTCAGGCCCATCTTTTGCAGGTCTGCTGGAGTTTGCTGGAAGTCCACTCCAGACTCTGTTTGCCTGGGTATCACCAGCAGAGGCTGCAGAACAGCAAAGATTTCTGCCTGTTCCTTCCCCTGGAAGCTTCATCCCAGAGGAGCAGCCACCGAATACCAGCAAGAGCTCTCCTGTATGAGGTGTCTGTTGGCCCCTACTGGGAAGTGTCTCCGAGTCAGGATACATGGGGGTCAGGGACCCACTTGAAGAGGCAGCCTGTCCCTTATCAGAGCTCGAATGCTGTGCTGGGAGATCTGCTGTTATCTTAAGAGCTGTCAGGCAGGGATATTTAAGTCTGCTGAAGCTGTGCCCACAGCTGCCCCTTCCCCCAGGTGCTCTGCCCAGGGAGATGGGGGTTTTTATCTATAAGTCCCTGACTGGGGCTGCTGCCTTTTTTTTCAATGATGCCCTGCCTAGAGAGGCAGTCTGCCTGCGGGGGCCTTGCTGAGCTGCAGTGGGCTCTGCCAAGTTCCAAGTTCCTGGTGGCTTTGTTTATATTGTGAGGGTAAAATCCCCTATTTAAGCCTCAGCAATGATGAATGCCCCTCCCACCACTACCACCCCACAAGCTCGAGCATCCCGTGTCAACCTCAGACTGCTGCGCTAGCAGCAAGAATTTCAAGCCAGTGGATCTTAGCTTGCTGGCCTCCATGGGGGTGGGACCTACCGAGCCATGCACCAGAGGTAATCTGGTCTTCCCATTGTGAAGACCATGGGAAAAGTGTAGTATCTGGGCCAGAGTGCACTGTTCCTCCTGATACAGTCTCTCATGGCTTCCCTTGGCTAGGAATGAGAAATCCCCCGACCCCCTGTGGTTCCCAGGTGAGATGACACCCAACCCTGCTTTGGCTCACCCTCTGTGGGCTGTACCCACTGTCCAACCAGTCCTAGTGAGATGAAATGGGTACCTCAGTTGAAAATGCAGAAATCACCCGCTTTCTGTATCGTTCTTGCTGGGAGCTGCAGACTGGAGTTGATGCAGTTTCTCAGATATTCCATTTGTTTAGAAAGTAGAGAGTTAGCCAAACATCTCAGACACTAAAGCATGAGCTTCTTTACATGGTGTCCTATAGAAACTGGCATTTAAGTTAGAATTTGTACTCATGAAATTCTACTTTTCTCTGAATTCAAGTATGCAGGGTCAGAGAATTAATCCCCAGATTCTGAAAGAGCCTTACAGATAGAGTTGTTTCATAGAATCATTCCTAGTAACCTCTGCAAAATCATAAATAATATATTTAAGAAGCAGAATGTGAAGAAAGACACATGCCTTTATATAAGGAGTCATTTTTAGACTCGAGTACCTGGAATATGCCTGCTTCCATGAAAACAAATAAACAGTACTAATCTGATTTTATTTTTAATAATGTTATTAGGGTTAAAATTATTTAACTTTCCACATACACAGCTTACCTTGATTTTTTAACAACACACAATATCCGTGTAGGCAAGGAAAAGAAATACAAACTCTGGATTCCTACAAAGGTATTATCTTAGTAGAATATACCGTTAACCACAATGTATATAATGTACAATTACTAAAGGATCATGTTATCGTGCATTCATTCATTCAACAAATATATACTTACTGAGTCCTACTAAGTGCAAGGTACTATTCTAGGGCTTGTCTTAGAGTGATAAAAAATCAGTCACAAATATCTGGCAGAACTCCATTGCTAATTCACCTTGGGTTCTTTCTGATGGTAAAGGCTGCTTGCTTATTGATAGTTCTCTTTGGAAAGAGATTCCAGGAAACTAAAATGAAATGATGAAGAAGACAGAAACAGGGAAGGAAATAAATGCAATTCAAGGATGCATTATTGAGCTGGTTACCATGTGGCCTCTCTGAGGAACAGAGTAAAAAGCTTCTCCGAATGGTTTATCCTAGGCATGGGAGTGGGGAATTTTAGCCACTGGCTTCCATCTTCTATTGATCAAATATTGCCCAAGGGTGTATTGACTCCCTTGTACTTCCAGGTATACTGTAAACAACATGGCTGTGTGAACACTGTGACCACTGTGTTCCAGCCTGGGCAACTCTGTAATCAATTACATCCACCAGTAGAGTAACTTGCTGTTTTACCTACCGGTTTGCTGATGGAAGAAACACAAAGCGATCACCTAGTGGTCATAGCTGTAAGTTTAGGGGAACCTTTACCATGTGCCCTGGTGGAAGCATTCCTCATCCCCCACCTTCCACCTTTGCCTTTCCTTCCTCTCAAGATCACTAACGAAGCAGAATCTGGAGGTGCAAAAATTCTAAATTCTGCATTTGTTTCACTGGGAATTATGGTGAAAGGTCCAATTCTACTTTTACTCCTTAGTGGCCAGGACAGTGAATTTTAGCTATTGGGAATACAGCACTTTCTATTGACCATGGAGTCAATGTGTGTGTCCCACCCTAGAAAACAAAGCCCAACTTCTAAAGGTGTTAATCTTCAGCTGGCACTGTACTCTTCGATAGGACATCTGAATCTTCTGTCAGTCTGACTGCTTCTAGGTCCTATGGCGTATGACAGGACTGGTGAAGACTTTGGTCATGTAACACATTGCCCCGCCTCCTTCACCATCAAGAAGAATTTGACCTGAGGTGATCTTATGTAGGATTCCATTGGACAGAGCAGAAGCTCTGTAAGTCTTCGCCCTGGCAGGGGGCAGGCATGCAACTCTACATCTGGGATACATGCAATTTTCTTTATAGAGTAATCAGTAGAAGCAGTGGCTAGATCAACCTTAGGAGGTCCATGCTTTGGGTCTGTGCATAGACTCTATTCCTGACTTTGTGCTCATATATCCACTGTGCATAAGCTAGGTGGTTGAGGAGGTTGGCTGATATCCACAGAATAAGTCATCCTTCCTCCCTAGCTGTTGAGTGCTTCTTATGCAGCAGATGTTCTCCTATAGGCATTTATGTGCCAGCAATCCTCCAAACCCTTTGTACTACTCCAATAGGTTCATAAACTTGCCCCAACACAAATTTCATTTTTAATCTCTTCTAGTCTTGCCACTACCAGGCTTCTGCCCATGAAGACAAGCCCAGCAGTTCCAGATACCTTTACCTCAGATTACTCTTCTTTGCAGCCAAGATGAATAACCAGGTTTGCTTGCATTTCTGCTCATTGAGAAGATGTTCCTTTACTCCCAGTCTTCAGGCAGGCCCTGGGTGGGGCTGGAGTGATGGCATAACAGTTTGTACTTGTACTAACCTATCAGCCAACTGATCTCGTGGACCAAGCTCAGGCTTTTCCCCTTCAGTTAGTTGATTGTAAGTGGGCCCCTATGAGGCCATGGGTTCCAGCTGAGGTGAATTATCCTTCAGCGTTCTTTGTTCCTTGTTTCTACTCATATTTGGAATGGGCAATTTGCAAAGATAGAAAGGGAAAACATCATTTAGGTAGATACTGCAATAACTAAAGAGTTAAGTATCAAAATTTAAACTCATGAGGTGATGGTAAGAAGTGAAAACATCGTCTCTAAGAAATATTGGGCAGATAAAATCAAATGCAACAATTCAAAAGAGGACGCTTTAATGTAAGGAGAAAAGCTGTGAATTTAACCTTAAATATACTAAGATGGAGGTGGTGAGGGTACTCAACCACAAACCTGCACTCTATGTGCCCAGGATTATTCAAGGTATGTGTCAGGTTCTAACTGAGGTCCGATGGGAGTCAGTGGGTAAGTGGTGGGTAGCCGGAAAAACACTGGGGGAATCGTGGACAGTTTTGACATGGCTTTACTCTCCCTCTGGGCGTGAGCCGTATGTACAGCATCAGCAGGGCAGTTATACCTTTTACAGACAACAGTGGCTCTGAATCAAACACGAGCTCACGTGAGTGGTTACTAATGCGCCTCAGGTGGCGTCGTTATATAATGAGTGGAGTTGTGTGAGTGAGCTCCAAACTCACTGAGTTATGCTGGACCGATGTCTGTTTCGGCCTATTCTTGACTACAGCACATCCATTTTCCTTTACAGCATGTAGTACGTTTTATACCTTTTTCTACAATGAATCCTCTACGCAGAAATTCCTGTACACATCTTATGAACAAAGAATTTGAGCTTCAACGAGTAAGTACTTTCTCCAGAGTGTAAGATTGTTAATGTCTGTGACATTCTTTGAAGTGAGGCAAGTAAATACCTCTGAACATGTTTTCTTTTCCTGCTCCTCTGTCTCCTACTTTTTTCCTTCTTTTTTCCTCCTCTTCCTGTTATAGGACTAGCAAGTTCACATGACCACTGTACAGTAACAGACCAGTTACACTGAGACAACAGAGTCTGCAGCAGAGAAAGAGTTTAATGCTCACAGGATACCAAGTGAGGAGATGGGAGGAGACCCTCCAGTTCATCTCCCCAAGGAGCATTTGGCTGGGGTTTTTAATGGGATCATGGAGGGTGAGAGGTTGGAACATGGAGGTTGAGAGGTTGAGATTGTTGACTGATTGGGGTAAGCGGGATAACATCATGAGGATGTAGAAACTGCATTCTTTGGTGAGTCAGCTTCTTGTGGGGTCCTTCAGACCAGCTGATGTCAGTGGTTTCACTGTTTTGCGGGGTTTGCAGGACTTGAAAGCATAGAACTTATGTTTTCCCTTTGAGGTATTTTAAGTTTTTATCTGTAGAGCAGTGAAGGGGAACTGTAATCTTGTAACAGGGTCTACGTGATTTGGAGGCAATAGGCAAACAGCTATGAGGAATGGATCACAGAGAATCTAATGTAATGATTAATGCTGGGTGTGCTGCAAGCTTACTTTATTTTCATTTCTCCCCATCCCTTCTTCCCTGATTGAATTGATAAAGTTTATAGGAGCAGTTTCACTCCTGGTAACTGTATCTTGGTCTTGAATTAGACTGTCAGTATAGACAGGAAATGTGCACTGCTCATAGTTGATGCTTCATACATATTTTTTGAGGAAAAAGTTCTTACAAATTACTCCTCCTGATCTCTGAAATTTTATTTTGAAATCACTTAAGTAAAACCTTTGAACATTGTTACTTACCAGCTGCAAAAGTTTAAAATGTGAAATTTACCTCACTACAACCCCTCTTGAATGATTTAATTTTATACTCTAAAAGCAACATTTCATCCTATCTGTTTTTTGGCAAAAAGTAATTGAAGCCAATTATTCTTTTCTTTTTCATAATCCCACATGTACAGTTCTTAATTAAGCACAATTAAAATCAGCTTTTTCTGTCTTATTTTGTATTCTCATTCCATATGCTATATGTTCTTTATTTCTATTAAAAAGATGTACTTTTAATAAAAATGGATTTTTCTTCCTTTCTTATATTGCTATGATTTTATAGCTTCCAAATCCATTCTTATTAGGTTCTGGTGCTGGTGATTATTAAGTTCTTCACACGTCTCTCATAGCGGAGCTTAAGGTAAGATAAAGGAAATGACAATTCCTAACCTTGCCTAGACTTGAGGAAGAGAGTCAGAATAATACTGGTAGAACTTGAGGTGGAATGACTCTAGATTTAAGCAAAATTTGTGTTTCTTTGGCCATTAATTCAGAATGAAGGATGAGTCTGTGTCAAGTGTGCCTCCTGAAGTCCTCTGAGATTGCCTATGTACTCACAGGCTCATTCCAGTCTGTGAAAATCCTTTTTTAAACCAGCCTGAAACCCAGGAGCCTCATAAAAAAGGGGAGAAAAATCAGTGCAATTAGTTTTCATGTATACTTATGTCTTCCTTATGTTGTTTGTTGATTCTACATTTTAGTGTGATGTCAGGCATAATGCCTCCATCTTTGAGCAGGAAGTAATGGGTTACCGGTGGGCCTTGATGCTGACCTTTTGCCCTGGGAAGCTTGGCTCCAGCTGGAGCAGCTGAGGTTTCCAGACTGGTTACCTCTGCTCCATATAGCCTGCTCTATTTACCCTCAGTGAGCTATACAATCTATCACAGTTTTCTGTGTACACCATGATTTTAAAAGGATGGGAAGCACTGGTTTAAACTATGTGATAATGATGAGAAATGCCATCTACAGGTAGACCTGCTATAAGACAAGCCTATTATATTCTTATTTAAAATACTTACTTATATCTGTGGTTCTTAAACTGTGTTGCATATTAAGTTCAACTGGGGAGCATTTAAAATTCTTTTTGTTTTGAGATGGAGTCTTGCTCTGTTGCCCAGGCTGGAGTGCAGTGGCACAATCTCGGCTCACTGCAACCTCCGCCTCCCAGGTTCAAGTGATTCTCCTACCTCAGCCTCCCAAGTAGCTGGGACTACAGGGGCACACCACCGTGCCCCTGTTAATAAAAAATAATAATTTTTGTATTTTTAGTAGAGATGGGGGTTTCACCATGTTGGCCAAACTCTTCTTGAACTTCTGACCTCATAATCCCAAAGTGCTTCCACCACACTCGGCCAAGCATTTAAAACTCTTGATGCTCAGGCTGTAACCCAAAGAAACTGCATCTTAATTTCTGAGGGTGCGATCTATCTGGTGAAGTAGTGATTTGTAGTTTCTATTATGATTCTTAGTAGTAGGGGACAAATTCAGAGTTCTCTGAAACAGTCTTGATTTCAACTATCCTTTTATAGTAAATCAATGTATTAAATGTGGACAATTCAATTGTTATAGCTTAATACTTTTTCACATAAAGGAGTCACAAAACAGGAGCGAGAATTGTTGATTTAATATACCAAAGTAATATCCCGTCAACCAGAGTGGTAGATACAAAAAGCCTTATGTAGTCACTTTAGTTTGTTTACTTTTGTCTTTGTTATGTGACAACTGAACAAAATGTAAAATGGTTTTTCTGTGTTACTTATTTCTTGTGCTGTTAATCAGGAAGGAAAAAGAAAGCACTGGTTTGAGTAAAGGGAATCACATGAGCTTGCACTGTGGGTGCTTTTATGCCTTGCTTTGGGAGAGCTATACGCACGGCAAGGAACCTGGGTAAAGATTTGATTAAAAGGATGGATAATTTTGTTCTTAGGCTGTGAACATCTGAACAGGATACATGGTAAAAAATAACTAAATAAAAAACTAAGTAATTCTCTGGGAAGACTGAACCATGGGGAACAAATTTAGAGAACAGACGCCTGAAACTCTAGCAATTCTTTAGTATAAACTGTTTTGCTACGGTATTTAATGATTTTCTCTAATAGTGTATATCGCTTAGGAATATAATCACACTGAAGAATCTGTGATGATTATTTCAGTCATTAAAGGAAGATGATTTGTTTTGACCAAGTATTTTTAATTGTTTGACAAATCAACTTCAGTGGGTTCAAACTTTCTGAATTTATGCAATAAAATTTTGTGTTAACATCTTTAGTGAATTTGTTTGGGGAAAGAGTTCATTGTTTTTCATTAGGTTCTCACAAAACTGTCTGACCTAATGGGATTAGACATCACTGTTTACTTGATCCAAAATATATCATACTGACTTACTAGACTCCAGATTACTACTTAAATTTAAGTCCCCAAGGGCTGAATTTGTTTGCATTTGCCTTTTATCTCATTCCCATATTTAGTAATATTTTAAATTGATATAATGAGTATATTATACATATTAGGAAACAAAAAATAATAAGAGTTGCTTTAGTACTTTTTTTTTTTTTTTTTTTTTTTTTTTTTGAGACTGAGTCTCACTTTGTTGCCAGGCTGGAGTGCAGTGGCACAATCTTGGCTCACTGCAACCTCCGTCTCCTGGGATTCTCCTGCCTCAGCCTCCCAGGTAGCTGGGATTACAGGTGCCTGCCACCACACCTGGCTGATTTTTGTATTTTCAGTAGAGACAGGGTTTCACCATGTTGGCCAGGCTGGTCTTGAACTCCTGACCTCAAGTGATCCACCCGCCTCGGCCTCCCAAGATGTTGGGATTATAGGTGTGAGCAACCACTCCCGGGACTTTAGTCATTTCTTTGACTTAATTTTGGTAGAGAAATGCTGAGGACCAGTCAATATTCACTCTGATAGCACTGTGCTACCAGAATCTCCTTTTGTGGCCTTTTGCAAAAGGAAGATGCAGCTGCAGATGCTGCATAATAACAAAAGGGAGAAAAATATCCACAAGCCCACTAAAGAAAAGCAAAAGGAAGGCTGCTGGAGACTGGAAGATGAAAAACCAGAAACATCCTCGAACCATCTACTTCCATATTTTGACTTGCTGTTTTTATTCCTTTTCGTTGGAGACAGCTGTGTTCTCTCAATAGATGAGCAATTGTGTGGTGTTAATTTTAATTTAACCTGTGAATCATGGTGATTAGAAGATCTATAACCCAGGCATGCTAATTAAAGCACCCTTTGTGTGAGTTCTAAGAGTGGAGAAAAGCCTTCCTTCGATGTCTGTCAGATGGCCATGTTTTGTATGCCCTTGGCCTCATCTAGCAATCATGACATTACATTGTGCTTTATCTTCTAGTACCAGTTTTACATCATGTTCCTGTCCCTGTTAAGGCTTTTCAGAAACATAGACTGAGCTGGAGAAAATATATCTTAATGCATTGCCTTGTTGCTCTTTTGGAGGAACAAGAGGCTGTGTGCATGACAAACAACACTGTCTGCAACATACATGCCAAGGCTCATTTATTTAAAGATTTACCATTCATCATTGTCAGAGTTCCCGTGGGCATTACTGTCACTGTCTTATGTGCATTGTGAGTTCCTCCAAGTGTTCAGAAGAAGACTAAATCCCACTGTGACTTAATGCAAGAGTAGGAAATATTTTGTTTGCTTTAATTTTCCCAAAATGGATTTCTTTTTTTTTTTTTTTAAAAAAAAGATTACTGTAGACCACTGAACTATGTAGATCATACTTTATGCCTATGTTTAGTGGTTTCTGATGTTTTATAGTTTTTATTCATTTTGTTTTATATTTCACCTCCCACCAGATATACACAGATCTTATACAGGGAATAAGTAACATTTCATCAACATTTCTTGTTGACACTACAAATTTAAATCAACAAGATGTATGTCCATTTACAAACACTTCAAGGAGATGATCCACAAATCAGCAATTGATACTGAATTATTTACAGTGGATTTTTCATAAAACAACATCTGCTTTTCTTTGTACTTGGAAAATCTAGTTCATTTCCCAGAGATTTTTAACCTTTGGGAAAAAATCCACTGAGAAAAAGCTAACGATAAAGAGCAGTGAGTCACCTCTTCAAAGTCATTAGTCAAATACTTGAATTTATATAAAATATACACTTACATAAATTATGTGATATATATTTTTGTTGACTATGCACTAAAAGCTGTTAAGTTGCTCATCTGTTAAGTTTCCCTCTCCACCATCACATCTCCAACTCTGACTAGCCAGCATCACAAATTTCATGTCTAAGAGATACTCGACAAAGAATAAGCATTCGAGTTTACAGTAAACATCTTCAATTCATCCAGCCTAACTTCAGATAATATTCTATACTTACCATATATAAACCCTATATTATTATTATATATACCCTATATTATTATAGCATGTAGTATATATAGATTTACACTATCTCATGTGAGAATACTACATGAGAATAGTCTCAGTTTCTCTTCTGCTTTTTCTACTGTTGTTATCGTATATTTTATTTTACATATGATATATATATATGCAATGTATTGCTGTTTTTTCCTTTAGAACAGAGGTTGGCAAACTAAAGCCTATGGGCCAATAGCAGGTTGCAATTTATTTCTCTGAATAACGTTTTATGGGAACACAGAACATCCATTTGTTGACATGTTGTCCATGGCTACTCTTGACTAGTTGCAACAGGGACCTGAAAAGCCTAAAATATTTACTATCTGTCTCTTTAGAAAAAAAGTGTGCTAATCATATTTCATAAATTTCTGAGTAATTTAAAGTGAGAGAAAAGTCTTTTGCATTTATCTTTATTTTAACCATTCCTAAAGATCTTCACTTTTGTATATACGTGAATAGACCTGAGTTTCTGTCTGGCATCATATTCTAGAGAGATTTTCACCTGAAAAATTCCTTCAATAATTTTTTGTGGTGCAGGTCTGCTGCTAATAAATTTTCATAGTTTTGTTTGTCTGAAAAGTATTTCTTTTCACTGTTATTGAATTCTGGATTTATAAGCTTTTGTTTCTGTTTTGGTTTTAATTAGGAACTTTGAAGATGTTATCTTCTGGGTCACATAATTCATGACAAGATGTGTACTGTATTTGTTACCTTTATCCTTCTTTATGTAATATATCTTTTATTTCCCCTCTGGCTGACTTGAAGATTTATTCTATTTTCATTTCTATCAGTTTAAAATTTGATATGTATAAGTGTTGTGTGTTGTATTTATCATATCTGGGGTTCTATGAGCTTCTTGGATTTGTGATTTGAAGTTCTGGAAAATTCTGTGACCTCTCTCTGCAGGTATTTCTTCTACCCAAATCTCTCTCTCTTCTACTGTAGAATTCCATTACCTATATATTAGACTTTGATATTTTCTCATAGTTCTTGGATGCCCCTTTTTTCTTTTCTGCTTTTTACTTTTTCACCTTTTGGCTCTGTCAAATACATTCTTCCTCTATTTTTATGATTTTCATTTCTGGAATCTCCATTAGACTTTTTCATATATTTTCCATTTCTCTACTAACATTTTCATTTGTTTATGCATGTTATCTACCTATTCCGTTAAAGCCTTTTGCATAATAATCAGAATTATTTTAGATGCCCTCTCTGACAGTTCTAAAACCTGGGTCTGGCTCTGTTATTTTTATTTTTGCTTTGCTTTTTAATAGACATTTTTCCTCTTGCTTTTTGTATATCTCATAATTTTGAAATTTAAACTTTGGGCATTATTTATAGGGTAAATGCCTACATACCCGTTTTCTGCCAGACTATTAGTGTGGGGAGATTGAGTCCATCTATTCATAACTTGAACTGGGTTTGGGTTTTGTTGCCGCTATGCCTCCTTTAGTGTACCACCGGCTTCAAATTTCTCTGAAATTACAGATGATCTCTGAATCAGGATGGTTCAACTTGGAATTTTTGACTTTACTGTGTTGTGAAAGTGATCCACATTCAGTAAAAACTACTTCAAGTATCCATACAACCCTTCTGTGTTTCACTTTCAGTACAGTATTCAATAAATTACATGACATATGCAGCACTTTATTATAAAGTAATTGTTGTGTGAGATGCTTTTACCCAGCTGTCTGCCACTGTAAATGTTCTGAGCCTAGCCTAGGCTAAGCTATCATCTTCAGTAGGTTAGGTATATGAAATACATTTTTGACTTAAGGTATTTTCAATTTACAATGAGTTCATGGAGGCATAACCCCATCATAAGTTGAGAAGCATCTGTATCTTATAATTAGGGTGGGGTGGAAGTAGCGGAGTCTTTTTCTCAGCGTGCCTGCTTCAGTCTTATCTTTTGGCCTTCCTTCTGCGCCTGCATGATGGCAGGATTATTTGTTCAGCCTCTTTCTTCTCCAGTAGTAGTTGATCATTCGAGTTTGTTACTTGGAGCTTGCTTGCATGTTACAAAACTTGGAAAGTTTTCTTTTTTCCTGTTCCTGCCCTCATCCTAGGCAAACCCCATGTCACTGACTCTTGGGGTGAGGCTTTCTCAGTGATCTTATACTTCCCCAGATAGCAAAAGACTTCTAATGATCTGAGCCTAGGGTAATTATTTCCCTTATCCTAGTACCACAGGATTATTTTTCTTTTTAATCCCTCAGGTCTGTCCTACTGAGAGAGATTTTCTTGGATCTCCTGTTCAATTTTTTTTTTTTTTTATGGGCATCTATTGAGGTTCATGGAGCAAGCGTGAACTCTCCTAGTATCTGAGACCCCCAGAGGATCTATACTCTCACAGTTTAGCAGTTTTAGCAATTTGACTTTTAGCAATTTTTGAAAACTAGCCAAACTCTTCTTATCCACTTGCTGGTTCTTAGCTTTTGTGTGTGTGTGTGTGTGTGTGTGTGTGTGTGTGTGTGTGTGTGTGTGTGCGCGCGCGCGCTCTGCAACAGACAACAGTGTTCAATTCATCTCTTTTTGGAGACGTCTCTCTTTCCTTAGATTGCAGGCTACTTGGTTGTTCTGCACACTCAGCTTACTAATGGTTTCAAGAAAACTTACGTTTGTAGATTATTCAGCTTTTTCCTGTTTTTAGGGAGGAAATGGTGCTTTGTCCTGCTTTCTACAACCTAAGAAGAAGCATAAGCTTGGTTCCTGTAATATTGATTTTGCTGACTTGAAGATGAGTATTTCTCTTCAGCTCTGGAAAATTTTGTTTATTGTTGCTTCATAATTTTTCCCTCTTTTCCTTTTCCATTATTCCAGCAATTCTCTTAGATAACAGTTGAACTCTATAATTATTTTTCTAATACATTATGTCTCCTTGAAGATTTCCTCTACATTCTTGGATATTCCTTATCTTTTTCTTCAAATTTTCTTTGGAATCTTGTTTTGGCAATTTATTTCAAATGTACAAGATCTCTTTCTTATTTCATTCCCTTTTTTCTTAGTGTCCTGTTCTCACCTTATGATGCAAAAATTTTACATTTTAAATCTCTATGAGGATACAATTTTGTTTCTTATTAGGTATTTGACATTTTCCCTTGATTAAGAAAAAAATAAATTTATTCTGTTTATTTTACCTACCTTTATCTTTTCTTCTCAAGACTTTCTTGAAATATCTGGCGGGGGCTGGCCATTTACTTATCTTTCAGAAAGAGCATGAGGATGCTGATGAGGTCTCTGCATTCATGGGCAGTTTATTTCCAGTCAGTTTTGCTTTAGAGTTAGCAGACAAGATCCAGCCATTTTGTCGCAGGCCTTACAAATACTAACAAGCAAGTGGCCCTGACTCTGAATGTTAATAACAAAATAGCTTTCCTCATCCTCCCAGGACAGTTTTTCTAGTTTATTAAAACAGCAACAACAATGTTTTGCCCCAGGAGATGGAGATAATCTATGCTCACTGTGATCTGCATTATAAGAGAAATTATTTGAAACCTTAAAAAAGCAAAAGACATTATTAAATATTCTTTTAGTGTACTTCTGGGATTTATGCTTTATTGTCTGTGCTAATTTATAACTCTATGGGGGTATTGGTTAATTTTTAGATTTTTGTTTAGTGAAGATGTAAATAATTTCTGTCCAGTAGAACAGATAATCCTAAAGATTGTGGTTTCTGTCCAGTACAAACATTAACCAGCTCTGTATCGAACCTAGCACTCTTATCCTATGATAGTTTTTGTTAAATTGCCTTTCTGTAACTTCACTGGTTTCTTCATTTATTGAGTTAATGTCTTTGACATGTGTTCATTTTATATTTATATGAGAGTCATGCACTTACCTTTTTGAACGTTATACTTCACCTGTTGCTAAGTCCTAATCAGCCCCAAACCATCTGGGAGGAGTCTACAGTCTGATAAAATAAGATGTATTGATTTACAGCAAGAGAGTACACTCCAAGGAGTTCTGCTGGGACCCAGGGAGGGTTGGATTTGTAAGGTCGGATTTTCACTGAAGGATTCTGAGGCAGAATTAAGGGAAGTAGTAATCAGTCCTAGATTGGTTGGTCCTTCTGAAGCAAGATTGGAAGAAGTGAAATTAACTAGGAACTGGGTGCCTTTGCAAAGTGAGGAAGGTAGTAATTCAGTACCCCCCCAAATAAAGGAAAACTGCAAAACAGGTCCAGGGCATCATTGTGAAGAAAGCAGTAGTCAGTCAAAAAGTAGCCATTATAACATTTTACAACCCCTGTATGATCTTAAAAGGATCACTGTTTTCTGTTAATTTTGCAGTTGGCTTTGTCTGTGTGTTGTCTTCACAGCCTGAAAAATGGCCAGGTGATCTTTTCTTCTTCGGTTCAAGCTAATTTTAATTATTTTAGCATTGTCAGGATTTTTATCTTTCACAGCCTAAAAAGGTATAAGATGGAAGATGAGCTGGCTGTTGAACAGCGTATGTGTCTTTACTTAATTCCTCTTTTAAATCCTATTTCTGGCCGGGCATGGTGGCTCACGCCTGCAATCCCAGCACTTTGGGAGGTCAAGGCAGGTGGATCACCTGAGGTCAGGAGTTTGAGACCAGCCAGGCCAACATGGCGAAACCCCATCTCTACTAAAAATACAAAAAATTAGCTGGACATGGTGGCGCATGCCTGTAATTGAAGCTACTCGGGAGGCTGAGGCAAGAGAAATGCTTGAACCCCAGGAGGTGGAGGTTGCAGTGAGATGAGATCGTGCCACTACACTCCAGACTGGGCAACAGAGCGAGACTCTGTCTCTAAATAAATAAATAAACCCCATTTCTCTCCCTGGTCATTTATGCAACATTCTGTTTCTGAATCTAGAGCAGAGGTCAGCAAAACTTTTTTGTAAAGGGCCAGGGTAGTAAACATGTTAGGTTTTGACATATGCACTACTTATCTATGCCATTCTAACATGAAAACAACCAAAGAATATACATAAATAAATGTGTGTAGCTGTGTTCTAATAAAACTTTGTTTATAAAAACAGAAAGTGAGTAGATTTGGGCGGTGGGCTGTAGTTTGCCCACACTGATCTAGAGTCTCTCTGGGTTTAGACCCAGGTGACTAGCTCCTTTTAAGCTGTAACTTCCTTTACTAATTCATCCTTCAACACTACCATTTGATTTGATTTTCCAAAAGTATGTCGATATATATCATTTACTAATGGCCCTTTTTTATTTCACCCATTAGACCTTTTTAATTTCCTTTATCTATTTAGTGGAGTCTTTTGAGGGATGGGAGGCAAATTATTATGCTCACTTTTTCATCTTGAAATGGAGACAATATAAAAACATGTTAATAAAAGTGACTCAAGATGAAGTACTTGCATTACCCATTAGGGTATGCCTAGAATGACAATTTTGTTATCTATCAGCATTTTTTGGGGTTCAAAATTAGTATATTGCTGCAATATTTAATAAAGCAGGCAGAGTTTCCCATCTGAAAGAGCATCACACACAAAAAGCTAAAAGCAAACTGCAGACAGATTAATAGAATAAACAGTCAAACCATAACATTAATGGGTAACAATACATATTTAATCAATACTAGTAAATGTTAAAGTGAGATGATACCCTGCAAAGGAATTCTATTTCTGATTAACTAGTTTGTTATAGACATAGAAAAAATTGAAAGCTAAATATTTCTGATTGACTCCCAGTTAGCACCCCTCCCCTTCTCTAAGTTCTTTTATGAAGATACACATGCAAGATGCCAAATGGAGACCAATGTATACATTTTTTAAGTAGTGGTGCATTAAATTTCTAAAGTATGGGGCTTTCTGAAAAACCCAAATCGGAGAACATACTTAGGATCTGAGACCAAGGAGTGAAACTGCTACTATTTACTATACATCTACTCTTTGATATCATCTATGTGAATGAGTGAGTTTTAAAAGTGGACCTCAAATATATTCATTTGGTCAGATGCATGGAGAGCTATGGTTTTCCTCAGAAACCCAGTCACCATCACAATCAAGTATACAAGATAGTATATTGGGTGCCTAGCCTGGCTTCCAAAAGGTCCATTTAACATATAGAAGGAGAAATGGCATAACAGTGCATGAGACAGATTGTGCAAGACAGAGTGGAACAGATCTCACTTTAGAGACACAGTAAGGCTACCTACTGTTAAAAGTACCTAAGAGATATTAAGTAGTCACCAATTCGATTCACTTTTTTCAACCTGGGGTAAATAATCTATGGAAAGAAAAACAAAGATTCTTCTAGATGTTCCCTGTATGGTGGAGAGAAGTGGAGACTTCTTTGTTTATGTAAAAAGCAGTGGGGCTAAGAAGCAAAGTGCCCTGCTACCCCTCAAAAAAAGGCATGAGAGTAATTAAGATTATCCTATTATATCAATGCAACTAACATTCTATTAAATGTGTTACTTAATCTATAATATAGATATGATCAAGTCAAAATCTGTTTAATTTTTACCTTAAAACCTGGAAGATTTTACAAAGGAAAGGAAACTGGAGGATTATAAGTAAATAAATAGCTGAGAAGGTTAAACCAGTTATAAACTGATCACCAATCTACATATATTAATGCTATGAATCTAAGAAGCTCATTAACTTTAGAACTAGCAATTGGCAGGCTAAAGTTATATATATACAGAACTTTTAAACTATCCTCTTCAACAGTGTATCAACAGATAGTAATTAGGTTTGGACCCCAGGGGCCAGCAGCTGAGACTGTGTCATCTGGTGAAGAAGGCTTACGCATCACTATTGCAGCATGACTCACATGAGGTAAAAAGTAAAATGAATCATCTTGGCCCCTTGTCCTTCTTTATTTAAAAAAAAAAAAAATCATGGAACAAGCTTCCACTTGAAATACAATTGAAAGTGAAGCACCCAATGTTCTATGATAAAAGCAGCATTTTAAAGAGGTTTAGCTTTATGAATATAACTGAAATCTAATCGAAAATTGCACAGACTTTACCAAGAGCCAATCAACCACTTAATTGCATTTTTTCTCGTTGATTTGGTTCTGCGTCATGCAGCAACTCCATTACATGTACAATACATACACTCATCACGATACAGTTTTAGGTTTAAAATCAAACAAAGGGCAAAACAACTGAACTCTTTTTACCTGAACTAATTGCTCATGTAGCGTAGGAACCAATTATGCTGTTTCTTTGTGGAAGCCATTCAGTTTTTTCACCCTTTTGATAGTAAGACTTACCCTCTTTGTCCATAGAAAGTTGATACTAAGTCGCTGTGCAACATATACTGACCCCCATTACCATTGTACTCAACTTAGATGCTCTAAAGAGGCAATAATTCATTGAATATTATAAAGATATGTTACAAGATAAATTTTTAAATGACAGTAAAATCATGAGTCTCATACAAATAGAAAATAAACACATGTCAAATATATCACTAATTAATGAGGAATTCAATGAAAGTGTTAAGAAACCGATTCAAAGGAGAAGTCAAAGAAAGACATATCTAGGGAATAAAGCAATGCTGAAATAATTTGTTAACAGATGCCAAACTGGCTCTTTTCATAAGGGTTGAGGAAATCAATGTACTGTCACTGGAAAAATTCATTTGCATATCTATGGACAAGACTAATTTACCTTAATATCAGTTTTCTACCACTTACAGGGTTGTAAAATAACTCAAAGAACAATGAAATAGACCACTCTAGATTCAGATATATCTGGAAAGTTGAGCTACATAGTTCTTTATATTCCTGAAGACAGGTATTCTTCTTTTTTTCCTGACAAACCAAGACTAAATGAAGATTTCAATTAAACAAAACCACTAAGCAAAATATTGTGTAAATGTTTATTCAGATCATATACATTTCAGCTTATTCTATGTTGTGCACACAGCAGATATACCCAAAGTTAGCCAGAAATATTTGTAAATATGTACGTGTAAATCTCATTGAAGCAGAAGTCTACTTCTCATTTACTTTTTATTATCTCACACATTTGGGCATCAAGAACTATTCCTGTTGACTCTTCCTTTGTAAGTTATCTTACAGCTGGTCATTTATTTTTTATTTCTACTGATAGCACCTCAGTCCAAGTCTTTAGGCAGTAAATAACAGAACATCTGGGTTAGGACACAAATGGATCTCTCTTCCATGAACCTCTTTTCCCTCTCAAGTTTACAGGACTGCTATATTAGCAGCACCATTTTCTTGTAACTAGCCTATCCAAAATCCTTTACTGTTTCCAAGACCTTTTAGCTTCATGTTCAAGGGCAATTGGAATTGGGTATTGGAAAACAAATATAAGATGGATGAGTCACCTTAAATCCCTTTTTTAGCAAGCTGGTGGATAAGTAAACAAAGAGAGCAATCAAACCTGATTTATGGTGAGTAAAAAGTAGATAGGTCAGCAGGTTTGTAAGACAGGAATTCTTTTCCAAACATGCTTTAGAGGCTACTAGATTTTCATTCTTTCCTTTTTAAGGAATAAGAGTGACTTAGAAAAAGAATTCTGAGTTCACTGACATGCCAAAGTTCTTTGTCTTAATTGTGACAGTATGTCACCGCTTCAGAGTGACTCAAGACCTTAGTGGCATTACTTATTAGTTGTGTGACTCTGGTCAAATTGCTTATCCACTCTGAGATGGTTTTCTTTTTTCTAAAATGGGGATGCAAGTGACAACAACCCTATCCACCTTACAGGGTAGTTGTAAGAATTAGTTGAGGTTGTGTACCTTAAAATAATTACTAATTGATAAAATCTTGTTCAAATACTACTAGTAACAAATGAATTAGTGCTGTCGTTTCTATATCTCTTCTGCATATTCTTCCCTATACAAATTGTATAATTACCTATAATAAAACCTGATAAAAGTAGCTAGAAAGTGCACTATCTAGGTTGAAGGCTTTTTCGCCATTTTCTTTTGTAGGGACAAAGGGAAAGCTTTCCCTTTGCCCTCAGAAGTTCTGTTGAAAAATCAACTCACAAAGAGGCCGATTGAGAAAAGCTTTAAAATTTTATTAATACTGTGCACATGGGCAGAATCAGTGTGATTGTGCAATATCCTAATGCGATACAGAGGCTTATGCACCATAATTCTTAGGGATAAGGGAGATGGGGAAATGTAGATAATTTTAGGGGGATAGGAAATGATTTTACGGGAATTGAAGGAGCTTGAAGAACACACAATGGTCTGGGGCAAAGTCAGCTGGGCCCATAGAGTAGCTGATGATTTGTGACAAAAGTCTGTCTGGGTTTGCTCAGACTTCAGTCTTCTTTCCTGTGATATGGTATCAATTAATCTCAGGGAAGGAAACCAGAGGTTAATTGTTTTCTTTTTTGGTAGGTCCAGACATTAGGCAGCTAAGGGAACTTCAGCCCTTGGTTTGGGAAAGGGAGAGGATTGAGAGACCGTAGCTGAGAGGTGGAGGCAGGGTGAATTGTTCTTCTTGGCATGTCTGGTCTGCTCTTTATGTAGATACGGGAAATGTTTCTTACAGCGTCTATCTCTAAGGGCCTTTAAATCAAAATACTCATTATACCGGGGAGCCATGTTTTGGGGTAAAGGTCCCTATACTCTTTTACTTCCAGGGACAAATATAGAGTTATTTTTATTTTTCCAAGAATAAAAAGTACGTCAGTGAAAGTCTATGGTTTGCAAGCATAGCATACACCAGTAGTTATAAAGTTTGATGTAAATATTATCTCAGTTTTTTGCTCATAATTCTACTGAAAGTTATGCTAGATTTTGCATATTTGCGTTTCATTCACAAGAAAATTCCAAAAGAGAAAACTTGGAAGTAGTTGAAAGAGACATATGTAATATAAAAAAGGAAAATTTAAAAAATATATTAATTTAGCTTCTAATTTAGAAATACAAATGTGCACTAGTTTCAAACAAATAACAAATGACTCTGCAAAAGGCACTGTCTCATCTTCAAATATAGCTTAATCTCAGTAAATACATTGTTTCCAAAAAGTGAAAGAATGCAATTAACGTTTTATTAAATATCTACTATTTGTCAAACAGCCTTTAATTTCTACTATTTGTCAAACACAGCTGGATTAAACTTTATGAAGATACTTTACTGAGTTAATAATAAAGAGTAAGAATACGCACATTTTTTGTCATTAGGGGGTCTCACAAAGCAGATTTTGATGCAAAGATCTCAGTGCAAGTAATTTATTTGGAAATAAAGCCATGAAGCATTCTGAAAGAGTATGGAAGTGGGAGAAGGAAGGGTGGACAGGTCATAACACGTGCTTTATTAAGCAGTATAGCTCTGTGTGCAGCATAGGGAAAATCTCCATTGCAAACCTCTTAGAGACTGTAGAAAACATGCCTTAGAGTTTTTCCACTGAGAGTAAGGAAGCTGGGGTGTTCATCTGCCAGTTCCTGTCCTTCATTGGTTAAGGATTTCTGCTGGGGCAGTAAGGGCAGTAACTCTTCAGAGATCCAGCCTGCCCAGCAAAAGTGCTAAACATACCTGATGCCAGAAAATACTCTTAGGCAGAAAGACACAGGAAGCCTTTGGCCTGTAAGGGGACCATCTGCAAGAGAAGTAGACCATGGAGATATGACAGGGCATCACAGAGTCTGCTGCATTAAATCAATGAAACTTGTCCTTATGCTAATCATTGAGGGTGCAGCAAAGAAACAGAAAACCTAATGCATTCTGCTTATGAGTTGATGTGCTTTTAAGAGTTGTATTTGTCATATATAGACCATGTGTCAGGTATTGAGCTAGGTACAAGGAGTACAATAAATAACACAACACAGTGTGTGCCCCAAAGGGATTTTATCAGCATCAGAAGACATATGATAACATTCCAAGATAAAAAGATATAGAATAAAAGAGTTATAGAAATTTATTAAAGATGGAGTCATGGCTGAGGGCCTCTGAAAAACACAAGCATAATTTGAAGTTAGCATTGTAATATTTAATAAAGGGAAAAAATAAAAGAAAATGAAAGCATCAATTGGAGTGAAACACTCATTAACGAAACAAAACAGAAAAACAAAAAACAAAAAAACTTAGTGCTCAAAACATAGCAGTAATGTTACTAATATGAGCAGCAGCAAGACCCATATGTTTGAGACAGAGTGGATGGCTGCCAATGAATGGAGGGTGTAGGGCCATTACTTGGTTACCCAGGAAAAGGAAAAGATAGTCTCAGGATCTCTAAGTTTAGCTGGTATGAAATGAAGGCATCAGTGAAACTGGCTTAGCCTCAGGGAAGGACTTAACTTTCCCTGAGATTAGAAGGCAGGAAGAGTGAGCAGGGTCAGAAATGTGAATTGGTGAAGGATGAAGGAACTCTTCTGCCATTTGCTCTGGACTATCTTTTTAAAGGAGTTTTCATAGCAACACTGTTCATTTTTTTCTCTATTGTGGAAAGATTTAAACTGTTTCACAATTTCATTAATTCAGCATACAAGTATGCGTTGAGCATCTACCTACGCTAGCTATTAAGACAGGTTCTGAATTTATGACTTCAGGAAACTAACAACTTTCTGAGGGTGGAATAATGAAAAAGAAGCCTTGAAGGCAGTATGGCAAAAATATGCAAAATGTTTTAATTATGTATGAAGATTAACATAAAGCTGACAAGAGAGTTTCAACGTGTTTTTCAAATTGCAGATCAAAACCCATCGGTTGAGTGTGAAATCAATTTAATTACTTAACTAGGGCCATTTTTCTTTTTTAAAATCATATAGACTAGAATAGAAAGCTGCAGATTGCATTACACAAGGTAATTTTTTTTTCATGAAAGGACAGCTTCAATTATATGTATGTGGTTGTATACTGTGTTATAATATTAAATACATTTCTTACTGTGGATCATGGTAAAAAAAAAAAAAAAAAAAATGCCAGTAAACAATGGTTCAGAACAGTGACCAAATCTGACTTGCCGCTTCTTTTGGTAAATAAAGTTTTATTGGACTATAGCCAAAGCCATTCATTTACATATTCTCCATGGCTACCTTTCTATTACAATGGCAGAGCTGAGCAGTGACAGAGACCATATGCCCTCAAGTCCCAAAAGAATTACTATCTGAATGTTTAGAGAAAAAGATCGCTCACCCCTGGTTTAGGCTATTTTACATTTCTAAGGAAAATATTATATTGATCAACATCGTTTAAACTTTAAAATACTGTGGGATCTAAGTTACTTAGATATAATTAGATAGAATTATATTCTTTCCAAATTGGTTTGTAGATTAAATTCAATCCCAATCAAAATTCCAATTTATCTGTAGAAACTGACAAAGTGACCCTTAAATTCTTGTGGAAATGCAAAAGAAGCAGAATAATCAAAACCAGTTTATAAAAGAAAGGTAAAGTTGGAGAAATGCCATTATCTGATTTCAAGAGTTAGTGTAAAGCTACAGTAATCAAGATAGTGTACTATGGGCATAAACATGGACAAATAGAGCGAGGGAACAGAACAGCAGTTGTGGAAGTAGACTTATACATATATGGGCAACTGAGTTTCATCAAAGATGGAAAGGTAATTCAGTGGCAAATGATAATCTTTTCAACAAAGGATAACTGTATGTAAAAGACTGTACTTCATAATTAAAATTAAATCCACAATGAGATACCACTTCATACTTAGTAAAATGGTTAAAAGTTTGAAAGACTGGATGTACCAAGTTTTGGAGAGTCTGTGAAAAAACTGAAACTATCATCCATTGCTGCTGGGAATGTAAAACTGCTACAATCTCTTTGGAAAACAATGTAGCAGTTTCTTGAAAGTTGAAAGGTACATCCACTATATGGTCCAGCAATTCCACTCCTAGGCATTTACCCAAGAGAAATAAAAGCATATGTCATTGTACTTGAATATTTATAGCAGTTTGATTTGTAGTAGCCCAAACTGGAAACAACTCAAAGGTCATCAAGCAGTGAATGGATAAAAAATAATGGTATATATCTATACAATGGAACACTACACAGCAATGAAAATGAATGAGCTGTTGATATAGGCAAAAATATTAATGACTCTCAAAATAATTACACTGAGTGAAAGAAGCCAGATTGAAAAAGGGTGCATAACATGTGATTCAATTTATACAAAATTCTATAAAATTAAATCCATTTATAGTGACAGAATTGTGGATGAATGGCTGCCAGGGGATGGGTGAGAAAGAGGTTTTATTAGTCTGTTCTCATGCTGCTAATAAAGACATTACCAAGACTGGGTAATTTATAAAGGAAATAGGTTTAATGGACTCATAGTTCCACATGTCTGGGGAGGCCTCACAATCAAGGCAGAAGACAAAGGAGAAGCAAAGGCATGTCTTACATGGTGGCAGACAAGAGTTGTGGGTACAGGGGAACTCCTCTTTGTAAAACCATCGATCTCATGAGACTTATTCACCATTATGAGAACAGCATGGGAAAGATCGACCTCCATCATTCACTTACCTCCCACTGGGAACTTCCCGTGACACATAGGAATTATGGGAGCTACAATTCAAGATGAGATTTTGGTGGCGACACAGCCAAACCATATCATAGGTATCACAAAGAAGCATGAGGAAACTTTTAGGGGTGCTGGCCATGTTCATTATCTTGATAATGGGGATGATTTCACAGGTCAAAACTTAGCAAATTGTATCTTCAAATGTACAGTTTAGTATATGTCAATTACATTACAACAATGACAATAAAAACACAAGTATCCCTAAAAACCTTCACTGATTTTTTTTTTTTTTCTATTTGGATATTAAGAGATTGTTCTCCTTCTCTTCCCTGTCTCATCTTAATACCAGATTAGTGAAGTTTATGTAATAGTATTCCTAGAATCAATGAGATTAATATGATCTTCTGACTTTTTAATAAAATTGCTGTTGCTATGGCACAGTGATTCTCAATGTGGTCCCTAGGACAAGGCACATCACCTGGAAATGCAATTTTGGGACGGCATTTCAGTATTTCCCACAATAGTGAATCAGACACTCGAAATGGGGCCACCATTTGTATTTTAACAAGCACTTCAGATCATTAATGCGCAAACTATAGTTTGAAAACCACTGCTATGGTAGATTACATGTTTGGGTAATAATTTGGATGTCAGTTCTACTTTATCAGATATTTTTATCTTTGAGGTTAGATCCTAATTTATTCATAAGAACAAATTCAAGCTAATTTATTTCTATCAGTAATGAACAACATATTTCAAAATCATCATGGGATACCTAGCATAAAATACAATGATAAACAATATGTTGGTTGCCTTTGCCTCCAAGGATCTTCCATTTTATTATGTGACTTTTAATAGATGTATATAATGATTCCTATACTGCTTTCCTAAAGTACACTTCAATTATGACTATACAGATGTTATTGCTGTATGTAAAATTATGGGTGTTTGCTTTATTCCCTCTGTCTCTACAATGCCAACTTTTACAGTAAAAAAAAATGCAATTTTTGCGATAATTTGTGTCGGATTCTCTCTTAATTTTTACTTAACCGGAGTCCTACACACATTATCTGAACTCAAACCACCAGAAAGGCACATGTGCAGGAAGGAAGCAAGGCATTGTGTGTACTCAGCAGGGACCTCTAGCACACAACCATGGGACCCAGTGCGCTGAAGTTCCCAGCATGTGTGTAAGAATCCTTTAACTGCCAATCCCTGTCTTCCCCTTGAAGATATTTTCAAACTCATCTTCAATGTCTACCTGAGATTAGTGAATGGAGTCATTTTAGAAAAGTTTAGTTTTAGAAAAGTAGAATGCCTTGCAGAAAGTAAGTCTTCTAAAATAAGTTACATTTTTTTAAGAAAAGGAAAAATTGGCTGGGCGTGGTGGCTCACGCTTGTAATCCCAGCACTTTGGGAGGCTGAGGTGGGCAGATCACAAGGTCAGGAGTTCGAGACCAGCCTGGCTGACATGGTGATACCCCATCTCTACTAAAAATCACAAAAAATTAGCCGGGCTTGGTGGCATGAGTCCATAGGTCCAGCTACTCGGGAGGCTGAGGCAGGAGAATTGCTTGAACCTGGGAGGTGGAGGTTGCAGTGGGCCGAGATCATGCCACTGCACTACAGCCTGGGTGACAGAGTGAGACTCTGTCTCAAATAAATAAATAAAAAGGAAAAATTAGAGTGGCCTTGGATCACCTGGTATATAACCCATAGAGAGGCCACCAAATTTAAGCAAATAATATCTTTATAAAGTGCTATAAGGATATTTGGAGGTGAAGCTGAAAGACGGACAGAGGAAAAACACTAGCAATTTCATTTAATTTAAATGGTGGGGGGCAGGAGGAAGAGGGGGAGGAAGAGTGAGAGTTGATTAAGACCTGCAGCAGACTATGATGTACCAAACTTCTATTTTAGTCCTGGCTTGATTTATGTCCTAATACTAGGATTTTATGTCAATAAATATGACAGCCGGATGAAGAGATAGAACCCAAAATTAGGACTAATCAATTTCTGTCTAAGAAGACTGAAGCCTTAGATGTTCATTTTAGGCTTTGGTGATTGCAAAGTATATATAAAATTTTATTTATAAGAAAAAGCTAGAATTATTCTCTGGATTTACCATAATGAGTCCACAGCCTCGGGGGACGATTGTTCCTTTTTCTGTAGAAATGATTTGAAGCTTGAATAATGTCCCACTGGGAGGCAAGGTGATCATAAATGAAGAAACAATAGGAGTCTGGGGTCAGTAGATCAGAAGATACTATTTTAAATATCTCAAAGGGCAAACAAATGGCTATAGGAGATGTCTGGGAAAGAAGGAAATAAAGGATGGCATGAGCTGCAGCAACTATTACAAAGACACCAAGTCCATGACAATACCGGCCAATGTTAAGTAACAACAAGGTTCTGTAAGTGTGATTTAAACTTGACTGCTGAATCACATAGCATGGTGGTTTCCTACCTCAGGCTGCAACTCAGACATTCTAATTCCAAGAGTTCATGGTGAGACCAGCATATCACTACTTTCAAAAATCTCTGCACATGACTCTAATGTATTGCCATGTTTGAGAAATGTGGACATTATACCCTGGGTATATGTAGGGATGGAGACATTTAAAAGATGTGTAAAGAAGAATCTGCCATTGCTGCAACTGCCATCATTCTATATCTTGCCCTCAAGTGGACATTTTCTATGTTTGAATGAGTTGTAAATGCAAAGAAACAAAAAGGTGAAGGTTTCATTTTAGGCTTGTTAATAAGGACAATGTCACAAAATCTGCCTTACTGTGCTGTTCTTGGAAAAGAGAATACATATGTAATAACTCTGTATGCAGCCTACTTTAAGCAAGTAAACATTGTGTATATGTGTGTAAATGTTTGTATACGCATGCAAAATTTATGCTTTGGCAAATTTGGGGCCTATTTTGATGGATTAATTTCAGCTTCGTGAAATATATCAAAGACAATATGGACCTGAAAACATGCTGATATTTTTTCTATTTCTACCTCATTATAAGTCATTCTAACAGTGGGAAGATGCAGATAATGTTCTTGAATTGCAGCCTCCACATTCTTAACCACTAATTCCCATCTTTGCTGAGATAATCCACCAGAGATGTGTACAAATATTTCAAGGGTTAGCACATTTGAAAAGGTGAGCAATGGAAAATCAGGGTTCTCATATAGATGTTTTCTTTGTTCTTCTCTTTTTCCTTGCCCCTAGTTCCTGTGCAAGCAACACATCTTTATGCACTGATGTCAATCTAGCTAATCATGTGTATTTCCCTGAGGGTGTCTTCATGTGCGCTGGTGGAATTACAGGGGACGTTTTCTTAAGAACTAGGTCAGGTTCTACGTGTACTGGGGCAAGAAGGGAAGAAGAGACTAAACAGGATGGTAAAAGTCACATATACAGTTATAGATTTTTTTTTGTTGTTGTTATACTGTTACACTCCTTTGAAGGAATGGATTCAATGTCTCTCAGAGCCTTCATCTGTTTTTAGACTAGAATATATATTATTGCTAATGACTATATCCTATTTGGTGGTCATCTCTTTAATTGCCCTGAGTTGTATTTGATTACAACTTGCTTTGGGTATCATCATTTTAAATCTCTTCATTGTTCTCATTTTCTGTTGGTATCAAAGTCAGGACTGTTCTGTCCTTAAATCACATAAATCAAGTTTGTTTAGCTTATGCAAGAAGTTTAATTATTGAAGCTCCCCTTATTAGATTGTCCCAATATGCAAATTTCTAGGTCACCATTATAGGAAGTCTCAAATGTTCACCATATTTTATCTAGTAAGGTAGTTTACCATAAGATTATTTTATTTAGATTAATTTTTCTCTCCAACTCTCATTACTGCTGTTACTCATCACATATTAGGATATCTTCAGACAAATTACCATTTAGTTCTAGCTACTGTGTGAAATTTTACTGGTGGAGCTAAGACACACTACTGTGATATATGAAACATCATAGTAATTATGAAACTAGCTATTAAAATTAACTTTGTTAATATGATAGTTTCTAACTTACTCTTCAGTAATTGTTTTCAGTTCTCAGCATTTCAATAGCAAGAATTATTCTTCATTGCCACAAATAATTTTCATTCTTCTCAAGACATATTATATCTGAATTTCATGTCAGACCTCACAATGATGGTACAAATATATCTAACATTTAGACTATATCTAAAATAAACTTATCAGGGCCTACTTTGATCAAGTGTGGTTTTGACTCATGCACAAGAGTGAGAAACTATTATGTGTTTCTACTTTAGAGCTCACATCCTCTCATAAAGGCACAGAATGTGACCCTGGGGGATACCCAATCTTCCTACACATTGAGCTTTGCTTCAGGTTCAGGAACCCTTAAAGACAGCAATTTAACCTTTTAGCAATGTGTGTGGTCAGATATAAAACACTGCTTGGGTCCAAGCCCTACTATTTTCTCTTCTGTGATCTCGATCTGCAGATCAAATAGATCACCATTGTCTTACCTATAAAATAGAGAAACGATGCCTATCTTGCAAGTTTGTTCTGCGGACTGAAATAGTGTCTGGCTTATAAAAGAACTCAAGTGATGATGACTCTTGAGCTCTTTAATTCTAACATTTTACTTACTCTTTTCTAGCACTGGGTTCTTCTGTGCTTGGTTGAATTGGCTTGCCATCAAAGTTGTGTAACATTTTTTTTTTTAATCATGTCTCTTCAGATTCATTTTTAAATTTTTTTAAAAATCCAAATTGATGTTTCACAGAAAATATGTACTCATGAATCATTTCAAAGCATGCAGTATTTCATAAATTCTTCTCCATAAGTTTACTGCTATTATTTTCACCTTGCATTGCCATTTTCTCACTTTATAAATTTTTTTTTAACTTTTTTAAATTTCTTAATATATTTATTTCTTTTTATTATTATTATTACACTTTAAGTTCTAGGGTACATGTGCATAACGTGCAGGTTTGTTACATATGTATACTTGTGCCATGTTGCTGCGCTGCACCCATCAACTCGTCAGCACCCATCAACTTGTCATTTACATCAGGTATAACTCCCAATGCAATCCCTCTCCCCTCCCCCCCCTCCCCATGATAGGCCCCGGTGTGTGATGTTCCCCTTCCCGAGTCCAAGTGATCTCATTGTTCAGTTCCCACCTATGAGTGAGAACACGCGGTGTTTGGTTTTCTGTTCTTGTGATAGTTTGCTAAGAATGATGGTTTCCAGCTGCATCCATGTCCCTACAAAGGACACAAACTCATCCTTTTTTATGGCTGCATAGTATTCCATGGTGTATATGTGCCACATTTTCTTAATCCAGTCTGTCACTGATGGACATTTGGGTTGATTCCAAGTCTTTGCTATTGTGAATAGTGCTGCAATAAACATACGTGTGCATGTGTCTTTATAGCAGCATGATTTATAATCCTTTGGGTATATACCCAGTAATGGGATGGCTGGGTCATATGGTACATCTAGTTCTAGATCCTTGTCTTGTGTAACATTTTTTTTATTCGAAATAGGTCTCTGATAAACCTTTTCATTTTCCCTCTACACCAATGATCAGCTCTGTAAAACATTTTGTGATGTCTTTTAGAAGTAATATTTCTAATAAAATTATTTCATCCAAGTTACTTTATGATGTAACGCTCATTTCCGTAAGTGCTGGCATATTTTAAAAGCAGCAATAATTTTGAATCTTTCCCATTTTTAAATGTATTTTCTTTGCATTTATAAGCCTTTGAAACGCAATGCTAATACTGTGCTATGATAGAAGAAGCCATTTAAAAAACCCAGCAAAGTTTTGAAGGTAATAAAGTGTCTCTACTTTTTCTTGCCATCTGGATTGTAAATGATGCCCTGAAATTATAAGGATAATAGCTTCTGAATATATAGTTTAAGTGATTCTGCAGCACATGAATATGATAGTTAAATTAGATGTAAGTTTCATTCACAGTAATATCCATCTATTTGTTATAACAACGGGCCTAGTACATTACAGGTGGTAAGTGCATTGCAAATAATTGCTGATTAACCTTTTATTTGCATACAAATTATTGAGTGGACAATTTAGCTGAAGTTTTATGTGAATAGTGAAACCTAAATTATTTTCATAGTACCACAATTACAGGCTTTTGTGAGGCACTTTCAGCTTTGGAAAAACATTATCGAAAATGCAACAGAACAGTACAGGAGAGACCAAACCAAATAAATACTCATAGGAATGTGATGAAATTCTCTGACTGCTTGTGCTGGTCTCTAGTGGTAACCCTCATGGTTTCATCTAAAATGGTCTCAGAATGCCAGGACAATGGAAAATAACTGAAAGCTGGTCTGTGTTCTCAGCTGGTACTATAGGAGGGCAATGTGCCTCTGTTTGAGAGGTAACTAATTAAGACTGTGCTTTCCATGTGTAGAAGTCTCTTAACCACATGCATACGAGAATGCTTAAAGCATCTGTGTTTCCAATAGACACATGTTTGGGCTATCAACCTGGTAATGCTTCGGTTGAAAAACACGCTTATACATCAGGAAAGTCCAGAGAGACACCTTTAGCCTTGGATAAAGCACATATTTCATGAGTTAATTCAAAATCTGGTTTTTTTTCTTCCCAAATAACATTGTTTACATAGATTTGTTTTCAGTAGAGTGTTGTTCAGTCATAAAAACGGAATTATATTCAAACAAATGGCTTTCTCAATATTGATTACACATATAACAATTAGCTAATTACATGAACATTTAAGTCGACTCAGGGAAACAGTCCTCCAATTAACCTCGTGCTGAATGTAATTACAAAGTGACTTTTCAAAACCAACTGAATTGGCCATTTACAAATTATAATTGCTTTTCTCTTGAAAGTGGAAGAAGTAAGCTTTGTACTATTTAATGTTATAGGAGCTTCCCACAGCTTCGAAAGTTTGGCCATAATGCTAAGTAAGTTTTGACTAAGTATTTAGTAGCTTATAGTACTTACGACAATTTCATTCTTTGCTAAGTATCCTTTATCAAAATTTTTGTGGGGAGTCCAGCCTTTCTCATATAAACACTGCTGTTTTCTGTACTGTGAACAAATGTGAACTCATCAGAACCTGAGTCTGTTGAATATAAAGAAACTAATAATAGTCATATTATATGCAATAATCTTACATTTATATTATAGTATAGCTTTTGGATCTTCTTGCAGATGCATACAGTTAATGCAGAACTATAACGCCTGCTGAATTTAATTCATAAATGGAGAAAAAAATTCCAAAAATTATACTCTGTGTTCCTAGAGAAATTGAGTGAAATAGGGGTATTTTTAGATCTCTTATATGAATTAGGAAGTCAAGTCTCAGAGAGATTAAATAGTTTGCTCCAAATAACCCAGCTAGAAAGTAGCAGAGCTGGGATTCAAAACTCCATGTTTAAGGAACACCAAGAGAAGACAGTGTTTTGAACAGAGTGATCTATAGATCTAAAAGCCATTGAGATGTTGGATAAGGTAAGGACAAGAAGGACCTATTGGAATTGATAACATGGAAGGATTTAAAATGATAATGAGAGCAGTTTTGGAGGATTGATGGGGTTGGAAACTGGATGGAATGAGTTGTGGAAGAACGGAGAGTTGAGAAGGCAGCAATCTCTAGTGCATTTCAAGAAGCATGACTGTGAAGGTATAGGGTCTTGAAATAAAGACCATCAAAATGGAGCAACAAAGAGAAAAATTTTATGTGTAGCCTCCTGCAAATGTTCTGTTTTAATTTTTCAGAAATAGATGGCCCAAGGAGATGCAAGCCAACAAAAGTACATATTGTGGGTTTGAGTTTAGCAGGAACTAGGGACAGTTTTGCAGTGAGAGAGTATACTCTTCAGTTTTCAGTTTAACTATAAATACTAAGGCACTGGGCTTGGAATTCTTGGTGTAGCATGTTGCAATTATATATACTTCATATATATGTGAAGCCATAGCTAGAGGGACTTTTAAGGATGAGAACTATTTGAGTATATTTCTTCTGTTGAAAAGTAACTGAAACAGAAGGATAGATGGATGATGCAAAGAGAAATGAAACAAAGTTTTTGAGGAGTCAAGAAGAAATGAAATTCAGAACACAGTGTAAGCATTAGCTTTTGGTGGGAGGAGGCTCAAGTTTTATACATATTAGTTATAATATGTAGGCAAGTCAAAGGACCTATCAGAATCTGAAGTGGTTTTTGAATCTACAAGATGCAGGAGTTGGATTACATTTTTTAAAAGTCCCTTCAAGCCCCTGTAGTCTACAATTCTATGCTAACATATTGTCTTCCTAGAACCTGCTTTAAAGCTTTTAAAATTGGGTTTCTTTTGTTGTTGGCCATACTAAGTTTCATGTCATACTTACAAGTTCAATAAGTCCTTCTGATATCATAGTTGGAGTGAAAACTTCACCATTAGCTTTGTTACCTTGGGCAAGGGACTATGTCCCAGTTTTCCCATTAGTAAAATAGACACCTGCCTCAAAGGATTGTTATAAGATTTAAATGAGATCATTTGCATACTTGGGATAGTGCCTAGCAAATAGTGAATGCAGTAAATGTTAAGAGACTGTTACTATTTTTATTCCCAGATAAAGCCATATTAACCTATGTAGATCTTCTTTTGCTAACTTAGTGCCTAGAAAATCCCTTTGCCATTTAATAAATTATTACTTTCCCAAAGCTATCTAATTAGTGAGTCAGTGAAAGATTCCTTCACCACATTTGCTGACATGTTCAAAAATATGTATTACAGGGCAGGCTGTAAGAAATGGTAGAGAAAAGTAGATTGATAAGACTAGGTCCCTGTATCAGAGATAGTTATAAAGACTTCAGTGCAGGATAAAGGGTCATAAATGAGGACTGGGCTATTGATGGATGCTAAGAGGAGAACCTAAGAGATTGGAGTAAGGGAGGTCAGCAATGGAATTTTCAAAATGAAGTAGGGGTGGAAAACGATCAAGATAGGTAGGAAATTGACATGTCTTGAGGGCCGAGTATACATGCTTGTGTTTTGATCTGTCATCTAACATTACATCTGCTTCCAGACTATAATGTAGCCTCATGCGAGGAGGGGTGCTTTCTGGTTTCACTTAGCATTGGAACCTCAGTGTATGATGCTTGGTATATGGCAGACACTCAACACATGTTTGAATAAATAAATTAATAAGTATACACATGCATGAATGTCTATTCCTACCTGTGAACTAAAAAAGATACTTCAAAGCTCTTTTGACATGTCAAATATCCATATAGGAGTTAAAAAGAAATTATTTAGGCAGATAGTGAGGGTAAGGAAGTCCTCAGTAAAGTTTTCCTTTTAATGAAAAGCAGCCTGCAGATCATTTTTTTTTTTTTCTAACAAAAAGCAGCCTGTAAAAGTTAGCTGCAGTAATAGACAAGCAAGCTGGAAGCTTGCACAGTTAAATGCTGGCAGTTTTGCCAATAGGAAAAGGCTACCTGGGACTAGGCATGATCAAAATGGTGAATCCATCATCCCTTCTCTTTGCCAGCCACATGTACAGTAAGGAGCAGACAAGATGGCACTGGCCAAGTGGAAAGCCAGTTTGCATAATAAGATCAGGATGGGACAACCAGCCTTCCTCAGGCTTTATGTAAACGTCACACCTGGTTGAACCAATCTGTGGGCCCTACATAAGACACCACCTCCTCAATACTGCCTATAAAATCTGCTGCGGTCTGCTGCAGGCCAGCTTTTCTCTTTCAGATGCCTCCCCCAACCCCCGGCCCTCGAAAGAGAGAGCTGCTCTTCTTTCTCTTTCTTTTGCCTATTAAACCTCTGCTCCCAAACTCACTCCTCCTGTGTGTCTATGTCCTCAATCTTCTTGGTGTGAGACTACCCCAGGTATATACCCCAGACAACAATGCCACTTCAATATAATACAAAATATAGTTGATGAAAATTGAATCCAATCAAATATAGAACTAATAGTGTGGGCTTTATAATTTAAAAAATATAAATCTTATAAATTCTGATATTATAGAATATATTCTATAATAGCTTAGATAAAAGGAAATGAAATGTGTCAATTTTCTCATCCTTTAAGTAGTAATTAGATACTATCTAAATTTGAAATATAATTTTAACAACTCTAAGATTTTAATTTTTGAAATCCTTTTTATTCTCAACTTTAGAATTATCTCTAAAAACTTATTCTTTTATGGTAAAGGAATGTATACTGGAAGTTAAGAAGGTCCTTCAGTTTTAGGTTTGTTTTTTTTCTATTAAAGTCATTAAAAGTTACTTTTAAAACATGTATTTTAACATTCCATTTCAAGTTGATTCCATTTTTAAAAAGTAGTTTTACTTTACCTTTTAATCTATATGTGTATATGAATAAATATCAAATATATATATTCATCTACAGATAACAGATATAGAAAAAATATATGCACATATGTAAGAATATATATATTCATATATGAAAAAGTATAAATGGTGTTCATGAAATATTTAAAATAGTTACTTTGGGATGGTGATATTTAAGTCAGCTTTTAATTTTTCTTTAAACTTTTGTTGGGATTTTTAAATAATACAATTTTCATGGACTCTTTACAAAATGTCCTAGCTCACATAAACTGTTTCATACAATCAAGTGTGAAAAAGACAGCAGTCCTTCCTGGAATACGCTTCCCAGATTGAACTGATTAATATCAATAAGAAGGGACCAATTAATGAGTGTGGTAGTACCCTGCTTGCTTAATAACGTTAATAACTTGAATGTGGCCTAATCTTAATGTATGTTGAATTTTTACTTTCATTTGTGAATTATAATAAAGAACAGGATTAAATCACACTGAATTCTGAAACTTACATTGAAAAAATATTCTATACATTCATCCTCTAAGAGAAAATTAGGAATTAACATTTCTTTAACAGAGTATAAGAAGAACATGTAAAAAAATTTAAACAATAGGACTTTAGGCTAACCTTTAAAAGAGTCAATAAATCCAATGAAAATCTTTGTTTGCTTGTTTGTGTTGTTCAAATGGATTTTTTCAAAATTCCATGTAGCTCTGGTCCTCTCTTGGAAGGCTTTTTGAATTATGTATATGAGATAATTGTCTGAAAACACCCAATAGATTACATTAATTTTAAAACCAAAATAATTTCCATTTATCTCTGCATCTTTACAATCACTGTGATACCACAGTAAAATACAATTTGTGTGTGTGTGTGTGTGTGTCTGTGTGACTGTGTGTGTGTGTAATTAGTTGGTTAATCAGCTACTGTTGGTTCAATTGGTTTTGTTTAGTAAATGGATAGAGGACAGAATGAATAAAATTATTTCATGCTGTCTCATACTTTAGTTAAGAGAATGAATTATGTGTGCTCATAATCTGGTTTTAATTGCAGAGGAAGACACTCTGTCTCCCATTTTAAATGCATTTTACTTCTCTTTAGGTATGAGTCTTTTTTATGAACAATTCTGTAACTCATGGATGGCACATCAGGACAGAGCCCATGGTTTAAATTGGGAGAACTCTCACCAGATGGGATTGTTGATTCAAAGTATGGGTAATTGCCAAAATCAAGCTAACTAACATAGTTTATCACTTCACATAATTACCTGGTGTGTTTATGTGTGTGTGAGTTGAGAATGCTCTTTTAGCAAGTTTCAAGTATGCAACACATTATTAATTATGGTCACCATGTTGTACCTAGGTCTCCAGAACATATTCATCTACTAATCGCAAGTTTGTACCCTTTGACCCACATCTCCCCATTTCCACCCCTCCCAGTAATCACCCTTCCACTCTCTGTTTCTCTGAATTTGCCTTTTTCAGGTTCCATGTATAAGTGAGATTATGCAGTACTTTTCTTTCTGTGCCTGGCTTATTTCACTTAGCATCATGTCCTCTAGGTTCATCCATTACTGTGGCAATTAGCAGATTTATTTTAGGGCTGAGAAATATTTCATTGTGTATATATACCACATTTTCCTTAACCGTTTATCCATTGGCAAACACTTAGATTGTTTTCTTATCCTGGCTCTTGTGAATAATGCTGCAATGAACATGGGAGTGCAGATATCTCTTGTAGATAATAATTATCTTTCCTTTGGACATATACCCAGAAGTGGGATTGCTGGATTGTAGGGCTGTTCTATTTTTAATTTTTTGGAAACTTCCATTCTGTTTTCCACGGCGGCTGTACCAATTTACATTCTGACTAATAATGTGTAAGATCCCTTTTATCTATATATTCATCAACACTTGTTATCTTTCTATCTTTTTATAATAGCCATTCTAACAGGTAGGAGGTGCTATCTCATTGTGGTAATCATTTCACAATGTGTATGCATTTCAAAACATCACATTGCAAATGTCAAATACATACCATTTTAATTTGTCAATTATACCTCAATAAAGAGGAAAAATAATGCAGGTGACACTGAAGACTGGATGCAATCTGGGAGTCTACCATAGGTGGTACAGTTGAAATTTGTCTCTCTTTATCTTAACTACAAAGGTTTCACGATTTTATGTTTTGGGGAGTGCATTGCTATTATGCTTCTGGAGTGTTCATATGCACAAACCCAAGTAAAGAGTGGAGCTCAAGGATTCAGCATTGTGGCCTCTTCATCAGCTGCTTCTCTCCTCATAGCTCTTTAGGCATTGACTTGAGTGGGCAGAGTGGCAGATCAATAACTTTTGCCTTTAATGTTAGTATCCTTGGATGCTCAGTGCCCATGTCCATTAAATCATTAAGAGTTTAAAAATGGTGAGATTCTAATTCTATTATCTTGTTTCACTTATTACCTAGAATAATTTAATAGAGAATTGATGGCTTCCCCTCATTTACTATTTTTTTACTCAGTGGTATAGTTTATATTAAAAATCAAGAGAAATGTTGATTCTTTCTTTGTAACGCTCCAGGTTTTAATCTAATGAATGGGTTTATTTTATCCTCAAAATGTGACCAATTAGGTTTCTTTTTTAATTTAAAAAATGCCATTACAAATCAAGGATTTAAAAATATTGGATGAGTTTCCATTCCGTGTAGTTCTTACCTGTAATAAAGTTCAAATTGTCTTCATCAGTTGAGCCTCTTCAAATTGGCTCCTAATTCTTTTGGACATAGGCCTGGCAGGAATCTTTATAGCTTTCTTACTAATGATATACCAAGAAGTTAAAAACTCATCTTGTATATTTTCTGCCCCAGACATGGAATTAGCCAAAGCCCTGTTAATGGAAGTGGCTTTTCAGGATCATCTGGATTAGGCATTAAGGAAGGTCATTGCCACTGAGTTAGTTGGCCACTCAGTTGGTCACATTTCTCAGTTTCCTTGTTTTACTTTTTCAGGAAATCCTAATATTCTTGTGATAATTCTCTTTGCTTTCAGCATTTGTTACTTTATCTTGAATAGTTATCATGCTTTTCTCCATTTCCTTTGATTTTTAAAACCTTCTATTTATTATTCTATTTGTTTTAAGGCTCTGGTCCCTGATACTGTCTACCACAGACCTCTCGCAATCATCTCCCACTAGAGTGGGCAAAAGTCTACAAATTAGTCACTGTGCTCAAGCTGGCCCTCCTTGAAGTGTGTGCCTTGGGGATTCTCCTGTTCTCTGATCCATTAGGTGCTCCGTTGCTTCCCTTTGTTCTGCCTCCTGTTGAAAATACGGTCTTCTGACTGCTGACATTTTCTCCCCCACCTCCTTGTATTTTGGAGTTTCTAAGATACCTTGTCACTTTGTTTTGTTATTCATGCTGTTCGGATGTTTTAGTTTTACTCACCAGTTTTGCTGTGTGTTTTGATTTTGAATTTGTGAAAATCTGAAAGCTATGCTACCATTACCACTGCCACCTCCCTACAATCCTCCTTTGCAAGAACACCTTTGTTCAAATAATAATACACATTTTCTCCAATACTGCTTTATGTAACTCATTCTTGAAAGTGGAAGAACTCTAGCCCTTTATTCTTATATAGAGTTTAAAAAAAATACTTTTACCATTAACCCCACTGATATATATTTTTGTTGCTATTCTCATTTATAGTACCAAAGATTTAAAATTAATTTTAAAATAATTGTTTTGAAATACCGTTGAATGAGAAGTTATCATTATAATGTCTCATATCTCCTCCAGGTTTGACCAGCAACTTGTCACTTCTTTTTACAGTCTGCTAATCCCCCTGTATGTTATGATATGTGAAACTGGTAAGTGCTAATGTCACAAGGTGCTTCGTTGCAGTGAAAATGAATGATGCATGAACCAGAGCTCATATAGATATGAGACTTTTTCCACAGGTGCATGTGTATGTATATGTATGCTCTGGTTCTAAATATAAGTTCCGGTTCATGTATTCTTTATTTTAATTCCTCTAACAGAGGTGTCCAACCTGTTGGCTTCCCTGAGCTACACTGGAAGAATAATAATTGTCTTGGGCCACACATAAAATACACTAACAGTAGCTAATGAGTTACCGTATTAGTCAGGGTTCTCTAGAGGGACAGAATTAATGGAATATATATATACACACACACACATATATATATTCCATTATAAATAATATATATATAAATATATATATTTATATGAGTTTAATGGAATTTATTTATATATATATGTGTGTGTGTGTGTGTGTGTGTGTGTTAAGTATTAAGTCACATGATCAAAAGTTCCCACAATGGGTCATCAGGCTGAGGAGCAAGGGGTAGCTAGTCCAAGTTCCAAAACTGAAAAACTTGGAGTCTGATGTTCGAGGGCAGGAAGCATCCAGCACAGGAGACAGATGTAGGCTGGGAGGCTAGGCCAGTCTGTCTTGTTCAAATTTTTCTGCCTCCTTATACTCTAGCCATGCTGGCAGCTGATTAGATTGTGCCTACCAGATCAAGGGTGGGTCTGCCTTTCCCAGCCCACTGACTCAGATGTTAATCTCCTCTCACAACACCCTCAATCCAATCAAGTTGACATTCAGCATTAACCATCACAGCTACCAAAAAACAAACGTTTTTGTATAATTTTTGTGATATCCGCCACCACAGAGAAGCAAAAATGTCCTCATATTCAAAGGGTTTGACATGTCTGCTCTAGAATATATGTATTCTAGGAGAGAGAGAGAGAAAATACAACAAATGACAAGCAAATTAGTAAATGTTGTAATTTAATTTAGTTTTAATTTCTGTTGGGAAATGTTCTGGGTTTAAATTCCTTTGGGAAATTGTTCTACATTTAGTTCTCATTAATTCCAGGCTCATACTTTTTAAATACAATAAAATGAATGATCTGAATGCTGATTGTAATACATTCTAAGATCCTTGATAATTGGAAATCATTTTGAAATCAGCAAAATGCATTGATCCTATAATTTAGAAATAATCCCAATAACAACATTTAAAATAAATAGATCCAATTATTCAAGCAGTGATTAAGTACTTCTGTTTCCTGTAAGGATAAAGATGAAGAGTTGGATAGATCCTCTGTTCTCATACTGCTTTCACTCTAGCAGTATAAAAATAGGCTTTTCTTTAAATCTAGTCTGTTGATGATGACTTTCCGTGAGTCTTAATCTTTGGTCCTTAGTTCCTTAATCTGCAAAATGAGGATAATGGCTTTAATGCCTACATATCAGATTTTTCAAAGTGAGGTCTGAAAAGATAATCAATGTGAATGGTTGTTCAGCATATAAATAATATATTGCATCACTTCTCTTACTTGCTAAACCTCTTCATATAGACTTTGGGAGTGTCTGAACCCAGTTGGAGTCCTACCATGCAGAGTTCCCTATAGAAGGAAGAAAACACTGGACTCAATAAGAAGGTAAACATTTGAGAGTCATCAGCACAGGGAAGCAATAGGATGAAAGAAGATTAACTTGTCCAAGAGAAGAGATAGGGAAAAGAAAGTACTTGGTCATGATATACTTCAATATCTCTATGTCACATGGAGAAGAGAAATCAGGAGAGAAGACAGAATTTTTTTCCTAAGGGGAAGAGGAAGAAAACCCAGAATAATATGATGTCATCTAGGGAAAAAATATTTCAAAGAAGGGAAAGTGGTAAACCATGGAAAAAGAAGCTAAGAGGTCTACTAAAATGAAGACAGATAATATACCATTAGTATTGTCAATATGCAACTCAGCAGTAACCCTGATAAAGTCATTTCAGTTGGGGAATGAGTCAGAAAGCCTGGAACAGGTTGAAAATATAATGGAAGGCATGAAGGCAAATTCAAGAAGTATATACAAATAGTCAAAGTCATATGAGATTGACAGAATTAGTCAAAGGTATTCAGATTCTGGGCTGACACATTCCCATACAGTGATATAACCATTAAAATGGATGACTTTTAAAAATTTGAGTGAGGTAGGCATGGACAGAAAATTTCTGTGAAAGTACTAACTTATTTAGGAACTAAAGGTAAAATTGCCTGATAGAACTATGTGGAAAGAAACAATGGTTATGTTGAGTCACCAATGAAGATTATAAAATATCACTATTGATGTCACAAAACAAAAATTGCATTTTCATAAAATAGGGATAATTGATCTGAAACACCAGCCTAATTAATATAGCAAGGATGCTCTTAAACATCTCCTGCTTGCCAGAAAGCCACCAGATTTTTTTTTTTTTTTTGCTAAATTTAAACAACTGAAGATAATCTCCATTCCAAATGAGCAACAATGCATTTTTAACTTAATTTTAGCTGCTTTATTGAGGCATCATCTATACACAATAAACTGCACATTAAATACAAAATTTGATAGGCTTCGACATGTTCATATACCCCTGAAACCATCACCATACTCAGGAACATATCTATCATTCTTAATTTTCCTTATGCCCCTTGTCATCCTTCCCAAATGCCAGTCCCTGCATGCCCTCCCCTCTCACTCCCAGGTGACCATTTATTTGCTTTCTGTCACTACAAACTAACTTGCATTTCCTAGAGTTTTATACAAATAGAATTGTGTAACATGTACTCTTTTGTTTTGGGCTGGCTTCTATCACTTAGAACAATTTTTGACATTGTCCATTTTGTACTGATTAAAGGTTCATTCTTTTTATGTCTAGAATTGTATTTTATTGTATAAGTATACCGTAAACTGTTTATTCATTCACCTGTTGATGAACATTAGTGTTGCTTCCAGTTTAGGGCTTGTCTTAGTTCAGGCTGCTATAACAAAGTCTGAATATAAGTATAAATAAAGCAGGACTTTATTTCTCATATTCTGGAGGCCAAAAGTTCAAGATCAGAGTGTCAGCATGATGGAGTTCTGACCAGACCTCTTCTTGGCTACAGATCGCTGACTTCTTGTCATATACTCAATTAGAGGAGAGTTATCTAGCTCTCTGCCCTCTTCTAAGGTCACTAATCCCATTAATCTAGACTCCACTCTCATGGCCTAATTACCTTCCAAAAGTCCTACCTCCATGTACCATCACATTGGGATTAGAGCTTCAGCATATGAATTTTAGGGGACACAAACATTTAGTCCATCAAAGGACCATTACAAATAAAGCTGATATTTTTAAAAAATTACATCAGGTGTTTGTATGAACATAGGCTGTTAATTCTTCTGAGTAAATACATAGAAGTGAAATGCCAGGATCATATGTTAGGTGTTTAATTTTTCAAGAGATTGCCAAGCTGTTTTCCAAAGTGATTGTAACATTTTATATACCCATCAGCAGTGTATGCAAGTTCCATTTTTGTCTACATCCTCATCAAAATTTGGTATGGTGAGTATTTTTACTGTTTAGCCATTCTAATGGATTTGCAGTAGTATTTCACTATGGTTCTAATTTGCATTTCTCTTATAACTAATGATATTGAAGGTTATTAAAAACATGCTTATTTTCTATCCTATATCTTCTTTGGCAAATTATTCAAATCTTTGGCCCATTTAAAAATGGGTTGTTTCTTTTTTATTATTGACTTTGGAGAGTTCTTTACATATTCTGGATGCTACCATAACAGACTGGGTAGCCTAAAAAACAGGAATTCATTTTCTCATCGTTGTGGAGAGGGAAGTCAATGATCAAGGTATTGGGCATGCTGGTCTCTGCTGAGGCCCCTCGCTCCTTGGTGTGCAGATAGCAACCTTCTCACTGTGTCTTCACATCGCTTTTCCTCTGGCCACGTGCATCTCTGGTGTCTCCTCCTCTTTGTTTAGGGAGAAGGGAATCACAAGGGAGGTGCTTCTTCTTAGAATGTCAGGGTATTACAAAGCAGGATTTTTATTATTTGCCTCTCAGCACTCATGCCTTTTAGAGATGACCTGAGTCTACACAGCAACAAGGTCAACATGGTTCCCAGATGTTGGAATAGAAATGACTGAGGAATGTACCAGATAGAAAGACCTGAGAGAGCATTCTCACAGCTCCTACTCTCCACCCTGCTCCCTCCCATTCTCATGGTCTTTAAGGGATTTGAAGTTCCCAGGCAGGCACCTAGCAATGGAATGAGAGTCAATAGAAATTTATTTTCTCACTGTTCTGGAGGCTAGAACTCCAAGGTCAAAGTGTCCTCAGGATTGGCTTCTGGTTAAGCCTCTCTCCCCATTTTGCAAAAAGTGCCTTCTTATGATGTCCTGATATGGCTTTTTCTCTTGGTGTTTCTTCCTCTTCTTATAAGGACACCAGTCCTACTGAATGAGCTTTCCCCATTAAGACCTCATTTAACTTTACCTCTCTAATTAATTAATTAATTTTGAGACAGGGTATCTCTCTGTTGCCAAGACTGGAGTGCACCAACACAACTCACTGCAGCCTCCATCTCTGGGGCTAAAGTGATCCACCCACCACAGCCTCCTGAGTAGCTGGAACTACAGGCATGTGCCACCATGCAAATATATATATATATGTATATATATATACTTTATATTTTTTTATAAAATATATATATGTATACATATATTTTTTTTTTAATTTTTTTTTAGTAGAGATGAAGTCTCACTTTGTTGTCCAGGCTGGTCTCAAACTCTTGAGCTCAAATGATCCTTCCCACTCAGCCTCCCAAAGTGCTGGGATTACAGGAGTGAGCTACTGTGCCCAGCCAATTACCTTTTTTTTATTTTTATTTTTTGAGATGGAGTCTTGCTCTGTCGCACAGACTGGAGTGCAGTGGCACGGTCTCGGCTCACTGCAAAGCCAGTTACCGTTTTAAAGGTTGTATCTCCAAATACAGCCATATTGGGATGAGGACTTCAACATATGAAATTTTGGGGAGAACACAAATCAGTGTATAACATTACGCTTTTATCAGATACAAACTTTGCAAATTTTTTCAGTCTGGTTTTCCTTTCATTGTCCTAATAGCATCTTTCAAAGAAAAGAAGTCAGAAAATTTGATTCATTCCAATTTATCAATTTTTTATTTTATAAATTTTGCTTTCAATGGCATATCTAAGAAATCTTTGACTAACCCAAAGTCACATTTTATTTTATACCTTTTTCTAAATGCTTCAATGTGTTCCGCTTTTCCTTTAGGTTCACAATAAATTTGGGGTTTTTTTGCATATCTTATGACATATGAAAAATTCATTTTTTATGTGAATATCCAATTATTTTAGCAACATTTATAGAAAAAACAATCCTGTCTGCATATATGGTCTTTGTTACATTTGTTGAAATCATTTGCCCATATATTTGTGGCTCTATTTTTTAGACTCTTGATTGTATCCCATTTATCAATTTGTTTATATTTATACTAATATTACTTTAATTACTGTAACTTTATACTAAAACTTAAATCAGGTAGTCTTAGTTCTCCAACTTTGTTTTTCTTTATCAGAGTTGTTTTACTTTTTGTATATTCTTTGCACTTCCATAAACATTTTAGAATCAGCTTACTAAGTTGCTACGAAAAGAACTTCTGGGACTTTTATTGGGATTAAATTTGGTTTATAGGTCAAGTTGGAAACAATAACATTTTAATAATGTTGCATCTTTTGACTCACAAATACTATATATTTTTTTGAATCATTTAGGTAGGTTTTCTTTAATTACTCTCAATAATGTTTTCTTGTTTTCAGCATACAGGTGTAGCACAACTTTGTCAGATTTTATCCTCAGGCATTTCATTTTTGATGCTATTTAAATTAGTATTGTCTATTTAATTTAATTCCTGATTGTTCATTGCTAGTATATAAAAATGTAATTATTTTATATACTGATTTCATATCCTGCAATCTGCTAAAATACCTATCGGTTGTAGTAGGTTTTGGTAGATTCCACTGGATTTTCTATTTAGTTTTATTTCTTCCTTTTTTTTTTTTTTTTTTTTTTTTTTTGAGACGGAGTCTCGCTCTGTCGCCCAGGCTGGAGTGCAGTGGCGCGATCTCGGCTCACTGCAAGCTCCGCCTCCCGGGTTCACGCCATTCTCCTGCCTCAGCCTCCCGAGTAGCTGGGACTACAGGCGCCCACAACCGCGCCCGGCTAATTTTTTGTATTTTTAGTAGAGACGGGGTTTCACCGTGGTCTCGATCTCCTGACCTTGTGATCCGCCCGCCTCGGCCTCCCAAAGTGCTGGGATTACAGGCGTGAGCCACCGCGCCCGGCCTTTTTATTTTTTGAGTCAGGATCTTGCTCTGTTGCCTGGGCTGGAGTGTGATAGCACAATCATGGCTGACTACAGCCTTGACCTCCAGGGCACAGGTGATCCTCCCACCTTAATCTCCTGAGTAGCTGAATCATAGGCATGCACCACCATAGCCGGCTAAATTTTTGTATTTTTTGTAGAAAAGAGGTTTTACCATGTTGCCCAGGCTGGTCTCGAACTCCTGAGATCAAGGGATCTGCCCACCTTGGCCTCCCAAAGTGCTGGGATTACAGGTGTGAGCAACTACACCTGGCCACTTCTGCCTTTTTTAACAATATGTGTTTCATTTCTTCATCTTTACTTACTGTACTTGCTAGAATCTCAAAAAAATTTTTAATAGAGATGTTGAGAGTGGAAATCATTAGCTCATTTCTCATTTTAGGGGAAAACTATTTAGTTTTTGTTTGTTTGTTTTTGAGACAGAGTCTTGCTTTGTTGCCCAGGCTGGAGTGCGGTGGCGCGATCTCGGCTCACTGCAACCTCTGTCTCCTGGGTTCAAGCGATTCCCCTGCCTCAGCTTCTGAGTAGCTGGGACTATGGATGTATGCCACCATATCTGGCTAATTTTCTGTATTTTTACTAGAGACAAGTTTCACCGTGTTAGCCAGGATGGTCTTGATCTCCTAACCTTGTGATCCACCTGCCTCAGCCTCCCAAAGTACTGGGATTACAGGCATGAGCCACCTGGCCTGACTCTATTCAGCCTTTCATAATTAAATATGATGTTGGCTATAGGCATTTCATTTATGTCCTTTGTAAAGCTGAGGAATTGTTTTTATATTCATAGTTTGCTAAGGGTTGTTTTCTAAGAAATGAATTTTGGGTTTGTGAAATGCTCTTTTTTTTCGTCTTGAGATAATCATATGTTTTTCTTTCTTTGATGGTTAATGTAGTTCATTACATTGCTTGCTTTTTGATGATAAACTAACCATGCATTCTTGTGATAAATCCCTCTTAGACATGATGTATTATACTTTTAGTATGTCTTTGATTTCAATCTGCTAAAATTTTGTGTTTACATTCATGTTCATGAGGGTTATTAATCTATTATTGTTTTTCCCCCTTGCAATATAGCCTAGTTTTGGTATCAGAGTAGTAGTACTGGCCTCATGAAATGGGTTGGGAATATTCCCTTTACTTTTTTCAAGGAGTGTGCTATGGTTTGACTGTGTCCCCACCCAAATTTCATCTTGAATTGTAGCTCCCATAATTCCCATGTGTTGTGGGAGGGACACAGTGGGAGATCATTGAATCATGAGGGCAGTTTCCCCCATACTGTTCTCATGGTAGTGAATAAGTCTCATGAGATCTGATGGTTTTATAAAGAGTTTCCCATTTGGCTTGGCTCTCATTCTCTCTTGCCTGCCGCTTTGTAAGACAGATGTGCTTTTCACCTTCTGCCATGATTGTGAGGCCTCCCATCCATGTGGAGCTGTGAGTCCATTAAACCTCTTTTTCTTTATAAATATGGCACAATCTCTTATTTGGGTATGTCTTTATCAGTAGCGTGAAAACAGACTAATACAGAGGATGTGTAGGATTTGTTATTTATTCTTTAAATGTCTGGTAGAATTTACCAATATATGAATGTGGGCATTGCATTTTCTTTAAGGGAAGCTTTAACTACCAACTCAGTTTTTAAAATAGATATAGATACAGGGTTATCAAGTTACCTAAATTTTTTGAGTTAGCTTTATAACTTGTGTCTATCACATATTTTATCCATTTCATCTGAGTTGTCAAATTTATAGGTATAAAGTTGTTAATGATCTTCAAATCTTTAGAATCTGTAGTGATTACTGCTATTCTTGATATTGCTAATTTGCACTCATTCTCTCTCTCTCCCTCTCTCTCTCTCTCCCTCCCTCCCTCCCTCCCTCCCTCTCTCCCTCCCTCCCTCCCTCCCTCTCTCTCTCTCATTCCACTTCAAGGTGCATCAGTTTCATTGATATTCTCAAAAAACCAGCATTAAGGTTTATTTATTTTTCCCTACTGATTTTCTGTTTCTATTTCATTAATTTCCACTGTAATTTCTATTATTTCCTTTTGTCTGCTTACTTTGGACTTCTGTTGCTCTTTCTTCATTGGTTTCTTAGAGTGGAAGCTCATATTGATTTAAGATCTTTCTTCGTTTTTAATGTGGGATTTAGTGATAACATGTCCCTTTTAAGTACTGTATTAGCAGTAACTCATACTTTTAATATGCTGTATCTTTCTTCAGTTCAAAATACCTTCTATTTTCCTTTTGATTTCTTCTTTGAGCTATTGTGTTTTGTCAGCAATATGTTATTTAGTTCACATATTTAGGGATTTTCTAGTGATCTTTCTGTTATTTATTTATAATTTTATTGTAATCAGAAAATGTACTTTATGTGAATTGAATCCTTTTACATTTTTATGCTTATTTTTTGGCCTAGCATATAGTTTATCTTGGGAAACATTCCATGTGTGCTAGAGATAATATATACTCTCTTGTTTGGTAAAATGTTCTATGAATATCAATTAGATCTAGCCCGTTGATAGTGTTATTCACATGTATACTACATGTCTACTTGTGCTATCAATTTTTTAGGGAGGGTTATTGAAATATCCAGCTCTAGTTTAGATTTATTTTTCCTTGAGGTTATATATTTTTTTACTTTAAAGTTTCTTATAATGTGGGTATGCTGGTGATTAATTCTTTGAGCTGTTGCATGTTTGCTAAGTTCTTATTCCACTTCCTTTTTTTTTGGACCTTGTGATGCAACAGTATCACTTTTGTTTTTGAAGGATAAGTTCATTGGGCATATAATTCTAGATTGATAATCCTTTTGATACTTTAAATAAGTTGTTCCACTCTCTTTGTATTTGCATTGCTTAGGATGAAAAGCCTGCCATACTTATCTTGGTTCCTTCATATATATAATTTTAAAAAATTTTTTTAAGATTGTCTTATTTTTAGTGTTTTTTTGTGCAACTTGATTATAAAGTGCCATAACGTAGTTTCCTCGTATTTATTGTGCTTGAGATTCATTAAGATTTATGGATCTCTGGTTTATAATTTTTACCAAATTTAGAGTTTTGAGAATTTTGTATAAGTATTCAATTAACATTATTTCCCCACTTTCCTCTCCTTTCTGGATTCCAATTATGCATATATTAGTCTTCCAATTATGCATATATTAGGCCTCAACTTACTGATGCTCTTTTAATTTTTAATGTTATTTTTTCCTTATTGGTTTTGATAATTTCTATTGTCTTGTGTTCAAGATCATTACTCTTTTCTTCTATAATGTCTAATTTGCCATTAATACTAACCAATGTGTTTATTTCTGTCTCTGAGATAGTAATTTTCATTTGCAGAGGTTCTATTTCAGCCTTTTAATATTTTCCATGTCTTTACCTAACTTTTGTAACCTATGAAACACAGTTTTGTGACTATTTTAAATTCTTTGTCTGCTAATTCTAACATCTGTGTCAGATCAGGATCATTTTTGATTTATTATTTTTCCTCATTATGGATCATGTTTTCATGCTTCTTTGCGTGGCCAGTAATCTTTTGTTGGACACCAGGCATTATGAACTTTACCTTGTTAGGTGCTTGGTATGTTTGTATTCTAATTAATATTGTTGAACTTTGTTTAGGGATGCAGTTAACTTCTTGAAAACAGTTTGATTTTTTTCCTTTTTGGCTGATAGGAACAGACATGTATTCCTGGCCTTTGTAAGCTCCATGCCCACAAAGATATTAATAGATTATTTCTTATCTATGTACATGGCTTTTTTCCCAATCTTAGGTGGTTTCATTTCATTCATGAGCCAAGTCAGCCCTCTACTGAATACTAAAGAGGAAGCTTCTGTAGATCTTCAGAGTTCTATCTGTGTGCAACTCTCTCCTGTTACTTTGTTTTAGGAAGTCTAAGAACTTGGTCTCCTGGAATCCTGATTCCATCTACTCAGCTAAGAAAGTCTGTCCGACTCCCAACAGGTTTCTGCTTCTGTGCCATTGACTGGAAACTCATGGCAATGAGTTGGCCAATAGTAGCGCTTGACTCATTCGTTTCCCATTTTTCAACATCACTGTCCTCCATTGTGTAATGTTCAGTGTCTTAGAAAACATTACTTCTTATATTTTAGCTATTGTTTTTCTTCTTTTGGTTGATACAGTGGGATACTATATCCAGCCTTTGTAATTCCATCTTGCCCAGACCCAAGACTTTCGGTTTTGGATATTTTTTCCTTGTTCATTCACCTTAAATTAAACAGTTATGCCTCTAGATTACATTACATACAACTGAAACATCATTCAGCTCAGTTGTCAGACATTATGTCAAATTATTTCAGAATAAAACCTGACTCACCAAATATTTGTCAGTGAAATTCTATCACCTATGTTTTCCATTTTTCTCAAATTCACTTACCTTTTCTGAGAACTTAAGAGATATTTTTGTCATTACATTTATCCTTCAAGGATAAGATATAATTATAAAAGAATATTTTCTTTTTTGTATGTATTTCATTTGTAATGATATTCTACAACTATGAAAATTCAGAAATCAAATAGTTTTACTTAGGGAAAAAAAAAGTATGCCTAGTATTTGTCAAAAAGTCAAACTGTAGAAGGTTGAAAATCCCAGAATCATCACAAAATCTGAATTTATCCCCAGAAGACTGATTTACTTGTGCATGTTTGTATCTTTCCTTAAACCTGAAAGGGTTGGGGGTGGGGAAGGTTTCATGTGCATTAGCCTACTCTACAGCCAATTTAAAATTCAAAATATCTATCATATGTTTTAATTTTAGGAATATAAGTCTCAAATGTTACAACATTTAATGAATATGTTAGACTTTGTTGACAGCTTCTGTATATTAAAAATCAGCCCTTGTTGACAATCTTTTTTTTTTTTTTTTTTTTTTTTTTTTTTGAGATGGAGTCTTGTTCTGTTGCCCAGGCAGTAGTGCAGTGGCACGATCTCAGCTCACTGCAATCTCTGCCTCCTGGATTCAAGGGATTCTCCTGCCTCAGCCTTCTATGAAGCTGGGATTACAGGCGCATGCCACCACTCTCAGCTAATTTTTGTATTTTTAGTAGAGACGTGTTTCACCATATTGGCCAGGCTGGTCTTGAACTCCTGACCTCACGGTGATCTGCCCGCCTCAGCCTCCCAAAGTGCTGGGATTACAGGTGTGAGCCACCGTGCCCAGCTAGCAATCTTAAAATTGGATTTTTTTTTCAGAAATTTTAGTAAATTAGAAACAGAAAAGACTATACATAAATTGACACCCTAAAATAAAGTCTAGGGCATTGGATATGCCATATTGCTTCTGTAACTAATATTTAGGGGATACTCAACATAAACCTGTAATTTTTCTTCTTGGATATCACTATTACGGACATTGAAAATGATGAGCAGAGGAGAGTGAGAATTAAATTTTTTAGCATGGCCTCTTGGGGACATCTGACTGATATTTTGTCACGTCCAGAAGATACATAATACAGTATTTTATGCTGTGAATTGAAAAATGATTTCTAAGAAATCTCAGGAATGAACTTCTCTTTTCTCCTATTACTTTTCTAAAGTCTTTCCATGTCGGTAATTACACTAATAGCTCTGTCCAGATACAGTAATTAAATTTCTCTCTTTTCTCAGCAATGCAGTGCTCATTTCCTTTATTCTGAGCATATGTTTTGAGTTTTTCTTTTTTCCAATGATCAGTTGAAATGGCAGAAGAAATGAAGTAGGAAATATACTAGCCTGGGTTTTAAATTAAAGATCAATTCCATTGACAGAACTACAATGCTAAAATTCTTACACTTGAAGTGCAGAGCGGGCTTACTGATCAATCATCATTCACCACATAGACAAGGGAAGCCCAACTTAAATAACTGGAAAGTATCTGTCATTTTCTCTGATGAAATCTGTCTCAACTACTAATATAATGGGTCTCCCTCTGAAAGCCTGGGAACAAACAGACACATTTTCCAAACAGGTCAGTAGTTCTAATCTAATAACTTCTACATTTACACATCTAGTTAGGATGTAGATGATATGAAATACCTTTACTCCCATTGAAACAACAAGAAATTATTGCTTAAATATCTGTATATGCAGAAAGACAGATTGATAAATAGATACAGATGTACATGTAGATATTCATATACATATTTTCTTTAAAGCGATCTGGGCATAAAGATGCCTAAAACCTAAAGGCATTGTACTCAGAGGATGAGCTCTTTGGCAATGATGATGGAAAAGACAGAGGAAATTTTCACACTGAAGATCCACTGGTGAAGTTGGGGATCTGGGAGCAGCTGGGGGCAAGCAGTGAACTAGGCTTCCGGAGAACAAAATATTGGTTTTACTTCAGAGGAAACAGTCAAACTTGTGACAAACCTATGGGCTAATGTGTCAAGTTTTAATCTGGAGGAAGCTGAAGCTCAAAGATAATGCTCTCTGCAAAATAATTAGTTTTTAAAATTTTGCTGAATGATCAGAGGCTAGGGACAAGGTTGGAAAGCAGAAAGAGCTTTCTGTCTTAGCAGTATCACAATTTTGATATCTGGAGATGTCAAAGTCTCTTGTTTGATCTTCTCGCTGTCGCTAAGTCTCTCAGTCCTTGACTCCTTAATTACATAGGCTGTTGTCTTGCAGTCTTACAGTAACAAGACCTCACAGTCTCACAGCCTTCTGGTCTTGAAATCCCGCACATTGTAATATGGAAATCTCAGCCTGTTAAACCATGGTCTCAGAATCTCAGGATCTCACAAGTTCAAGGTCTAACAGGCTCAAGGTCATGCAGTTTTGAGATCTAGCAATATCACAGTGTTTGGTTCTAGGGTTCTCCGGAAGGAAGAGCCTAAATTCACTATCACAATGCTTTGGAAGCTATTGTGACCAGATCCTGATACAATCCAACTTATGATATAGTCAAAACCATCAGCCCTTTGGCAGCATAGAAAATGGGGACTGGGCTGACAAATACAATGGCTTAGACAGCTACTACCAAACATATTTGACAGAATAGCAGGAAAATCAGGAAACTTAAATACAGGTTAATAGAAGTCAAAACTGTAGTATAGAAAGAAAAAAAAGGAAAAGTAATGAAATTAGGACAGGCAAATGTTTCTTAAATGGGACACAGAAAGCAGCAATCATAAAAGAAAAAATAGAAAAATAGGTTAGACCTCATCAAAATGAAAAAGTGTTCTCAAACTACACTGTTAAGACAATGAGAAGTTAAGCCACAAAATGAAAGAAAATATTTGCAAAACATTTATCTGACAACTGATTCATATCCAAATATACATAACAATTATATGAGAAAAGCAATCCAACAAAAATGGACAAAACATTCGAGAAGAAACTCCACAAAAAAGTAGATATGTGAATGGCCAGTAAGCCAATCATAAGTAAATTAAAAAAAAAAAAAAAAAAAAGAAAAATGGCAGTACCAAGTACTGAAAAATACATAGAGCAAATTAAACTTTCATACTTTGCTGATGGGAGTTTAAAAGGCTAGCCTCTGTGGGAAACCACATTTTGTCATAAAGTTCAACATGTATCTACCCTATGACTCAGCACTTCCATTCGTAGGTATTTACTCAAGAGAAGTAAATATATGGGCCCACAAAAAGATTTATCAATGTGCATTTCAGTTTTATTCACTTTCCAAACAGGAAATGACCCCAATGCTCATGTGAGTGAAATTGTGAAATAATCATACAATGGAATGCTCCCCTGCAATAAAAATGAACAGACAACTGATACACGCAACAGGAATGAATCTGAAAATACTGGGGGAATAAGTCAGACACAAATAGGATTGTATAATCCTATTCCAATTATTTGAAATTCTACCACTTCAAAATGGTGGTAAAAATAAAATTAGTGGGGTTTTTTGTTTGCTTGTTTGTTTGTTTGTTTTCATGGAATCTTGCTCTGTTGCCAAACTGGAGTGCAGTGGTGCGATCTCGGCTCATTGCAATCTCCACCTCCCAGGTTCAAGTGATCCTCCTGCCTCAGCCTCCCTAGTAGCTGGGATTACAGATAGCCGGCACCACACCCAGCTAATTTTTGTGTTTTTAGTAGAGATGGGGTTTCACCATGTTGGCCGGGATGGTCTCCGTCTGCCTGCCTCGGCCTCCCAAAGTGCTGGGATTACAGGTGTAAGCCATCGTGCCCAGCCAAAATTAGTGGTTTTGAGGGTGGGGAATTGAATGAAAAAGAACTGGTGGTGAAAATATTTTGTATCTTGATTCAGGTGGGAGTTATATGTTATATACATTTGTCAAAGCTCATTGGACTGTTCACTCACTTAAAATATGTACATCGTATCATACATAAGGTACATTCAATAAAGCTGATTTAAAATAAACAAGAGAAAAGGACCAGTTTAAGTAATCAGAATGGATGTGAAAAACTTTATAAAGATGCTTATAATTTCAACTCTATAAAATACTAATTATAACTGCCATTTGTTGTATATTCACTAATAGTCAAAGACTGTACATAATCATCTTATACATACTATTTCATTCAAAACATCACAATAAAACTATAAGTTTGCGTTAACTTGAACTATCTGGATGCAACATTTTTTAGTCAGTCCAATGAAAAATGTAAGATAATGTATAAAATTTTTATCCATAAAATATTCTTCTACCATTTAGTTAATAGTGTTTTATGTTTGCCTCATGGAATATGTCCTTCACATTTGCTGCTATGTAATTCTCATGTTAACTAGTTTATGTCTTGAAATATTTATTTCACTAGATTGGTTGCTTTCAGCAGAAACACTCTTACCTTATTTTCCATTTTGTTGGCTATCATATGACCTTGGCCTCCAGAGCTGACTGGATCAGCACTGCTGCTTGACTGTGCAGCCAACATCTCTTCTGTCAATAAAGCTAAATCAAAGGATACCACCTGTGAGGGAAACAGCTATGAATACAAGACTGAATGTTTTGTTTTGTCTTCTCCTATAGTTTATGGCAAAGTGGCTAAGGATAGTGTTGAATCATTTCGCTTCCTCTGTTTCCGTTCTGTAATCCACTCTTCTGGAAGCAGAGAGGAGTTACATTGTCCTTCCAGTGTTGCAATCTTCCAAAAGGATTCTCTTTGTCCTCAGACCAATATACCTTTAAACACTGAATTTTAAATCACAAAGTAGCCTAGAAGAATTACCACATGCTACTATCACTTTCCTTGAATGCCATATTTGAAGGTGACTTTTCATCATGAACATCCCAAACAAAATGGTAGTATTTGTTTTTCTTTTCTTCGTAAGTTATTAATCACATAATAAACAAAATTAGAGCCATCAAATTTCTATGAGCAATGAAGCAGTAACTTGACAAATAAAAAATAAAATAAAATAAACAAAACAAAAACCTGCCTTTCAGCACACTGATAAAATCTTAAGCTCTCAGCCCCCCACCATTTACTGTATTGATGTAATTCATATCTATGTGGCTTTATAATGAAAAGTGTGTTAGAAATGATTGTGATCAGTAAAACAAAAACATCTGAAGTCAACCTTTTAAAAAAAAGTGCTAAATGTAGTCCCAGCTATTCGGAAGGCTGAGGCAGGAGAATGGCGTGAATCCGGGAGGCGGGGCTTGCAGTGAGCCCAGATCGCACCACTGCACTCAAGCCTGGGTGGCAGAGCAAGACTCTGTCTCTAAAAAAAAAAAAAAAAATTAAAAATTTTATGTTTTCTAATATCGAAAATAAAGAATATAATTAGGCTATGTTTTGAAAAATGTAAAATAATATCTATAATTAGACTACATTTTGTTAAGGAAAATAGGATAATACCTAAAGAAGCCAAGACTATTTATTTCTTATTGTATTCCCTTAAGAAGGAGACAAGTAATTCTCAGATTTAGTGTCCCATTTTTACCTAATGTTCTCAAGGTAAGATATCTGCAATAATTTCTTCCTACATTTCTTCACAAATTTCTTGGGATCCAAATATCAAAATGCATGGTAACATATATATGAGATATTCATAGCACACACTGAAGGTGTCTACCCAATATCCATTTAACTTCTCTTTCTTACTAATGTAACTCTGATTATGTTCAGGCCACTAATGTACCTAAAGAAAATAATTTAATCTCTCAATCTTGGCTGCAGTCAAGGACGGTCATGTGTTACATTTACAGATAATAAAATATTGGAGATGGCTTTTTGTTCATGAATAAAAAAGCCAGTCATCCTGCCAGGAATATGGATATAATAGGCAGGCATTTTGTGACCATGAGGAGAAAAGATCCACTTTAGGAACAGCAGATTAGAAAGATGGAAGGCAATTGAATTTTTGAGGGCATATGTGAGCAGATGCACCACGCCTGGACTATGTATTTCCTAACTTCATATGAAGCATAAAATCTAAGCCACATTTGGTTAAGCTACTCTGCTTTTGTTCCAAGGCCTCGCAGTAACTCTGGCTCCCAAGAGATTAGGGCTTAGCACCTGAGCATTTTGGTACCCTGAAATACCTACTTCATCTTGAGAACTCATTTTCTTTCCCTAACATTGTAGTCTCCTCCAGGACTAGAGGATTGCTTAAGTATTAGCCTATTTGAATAAGGATCTGATATTAGGACTGATATGGCCTAATTCTTGTCAGTGTTCTCCTGGAGGAATGGATCATTTCAGCCAATGAAGTTATGAAGGATGAGGACACTTTACAGCCAATACCTGGAGTTGTGTCGTGAATGAACAGATTGTCACACTTTATAATGCGGTCATTAACTTATCTAGCTCTAAGTACCCCTAGTCTCCTAGACCTGTACTTCTTGCTGACTGTTACATACAGCACTGGAGTAACCTCATCTGTCCTCATGCATTTCAAAAATTGATAATTGCTAGACCAGAGCTGAGCTTGCTCTGACATTGAATACTATGTCTTGAACTGTATAAGCGTCTTATTTTGGATCAAATTTTGCAACCATATTTTGTTTGCTTTAGTGTTAGGCAGTCTGAGTTGCTAAGATAACATCCATTAAGCTGAACCCTCTCGTATTATGACTTTTCTGAGAAGCAGATATTACCTGTGAATTTATCATGCAATTTTAAATTCAGAATTTCTTATGAAAATAAAAATTTGAACTAGAAATAGTTTCAAATTGGAAAGCTCTTTGGAACTAGTATTATCATTTATGTCTTGATCCGAAAATAAGATAAAATAACAGCTTTTTAATTGAGTTTAGATGTTGAAAACCTTGAAAAGTTCAAGAATTAATGAGATATTGAAGTTCAGGAGCAAAGGTTTATTCCTGGCTGAATCATTTGTGTCTAAAACATTTTGATTTCTGGCCAGAGAGAGTCCCCAAAGCCTCAGAAGATTTGTACTTGTCCATAGAGTTCCGTACACTCTATGCTTACCACTGTCAAATGGGGAAGACAAGGCTTGAAGATTTGAAATTTTAAATAACAACATTCCCATTGCTAAGATTTCAACACAGGTGAATTGCTGCTTTGTCCATTTTGGTGAGAACAAGATGAAATGTGAATGGTTTGTGTGTGTGTTTGTGTATACAGATACATATATACATGTGTTTTATATATATATATACACATGTGATAATTACTGGGTAATTATTTATATTCACATTTAAAAATTCTATACTGTAATTTTAGTGTCAATAAAGACAGTAGAAGACCATTTTGAAGAAGTATATGGAACATCTGTTACAATATTCAACAGATTTATGTTTGTTCCACAACATAAACTATCAGAAGCACCAAGAAAGGAATAACTGCAAACTATTACAACAATAAGAAATGTAAATTTTATTGACTTCACCTAATTTAGTCGAAATAATAAAGTGTAAGTTATATGCACCAATGCTGCTTTATTCACATTTGTTCAACTTCATAATGTTACTTATTGATTTATTTCTTCTATAAGAAAGTAGCTGATGATTCTGTGTTGAACCTCAAAGCATGCAATAACAGTTAGAATGTGATTATGAAAGTAACACCTAAAAATATTGTATATCTATTTTCGTTACCTAAAAAAAAGCTGATTATGTATTTTTATATTATTTACAAGCAGGCTGAGGAGATGAATCCTCCCAGTTAATCAGTCCTTTAAATAACATTATTTGAACTGTATCAGGAAAAGTGAGAAATTACAAGAGAAAAATACAGCATAATTCTCTATGACTTATTCTATTCCAATAGCATTTGCAATACAATTTTGAAATACAAGTGACACACATACAAAAATGAAGCCACCAAGTTATAACAATAAATAAGAGAAATAATTGCTTACTGCAATGGTATAGAAAAAGTATATAATCACTTGATATTATAAAAATAAGATTTAGGCAGAAAGGCTTAGTTAGGGAAATTGGCATTATTATAATATCCTAGAATGTTTTTAACGTGTATGTTTGTGTCGTTGCCAATGTCAAAGCAAATGTCTCCAAGTCATTGTGCAACAAGCTATTGCTAAAACATGACTATCTCACTACTGCATGAGTTTCCCAACCTTATATGAGGTCCCCAACCTTATATGAGGTCTCTATTGTCTTCTCCCGCAATATAATAACTTCAAATTCCTTAATTTCAGTATATTCCATAATTTGTCTAGCTATATAATTGCATATATACATAATATATGGAAAATACTCATGTACATACACACAAAAAACTTACCATCATCATGAAAATATTAGGGAAAAGCGGGCGATTCTTTACATTTTAAAAAGCAAGAAAAAAGAGGCAAAGGCAACACAAGTAGGGAAAACATATTCATTCAGTTTCAGCAGAGAGGCTGAAACCAGATAACATATTTCATTGAATCTAAAAGACATTCATTTTAAGATGAGCAGTTTTTCTTGTACCACCAAGAAAGAAAAAAAAAATAATGCTTCCAATTATACTATGACTCATTATTGATGAGAAGATGCATCTTGATTTCTGCAGTATTAACATGTGAAAAAAAGTTTTATAAATCAATGAAATGTACTTAATGTTTTTCATCTTCTATTATGAGGGGCTATCTTCTTTTTGAAGTAGATTCTTAATATTACCCATTCTTAATATTAGTATTTCTGATTAACATTAAAGTTAAGTTTTACTGCCAAGTAACTGAAATGGTAAATGAGAATGCTAATAGACTGCAAACATTTCCTCTTTCCATGAGTTACTTCTGAAGTCTAAAGTGTGTTTAGTGTCCCATCCAAAAGGGAAAGATTTGCCCTGCAAAAGAACAAGTATACATTTCATACAAGTGAGTTTTTATTATTCAGTGCCTGGAGCGTTATGGGCTCAGCAATCTGAATTAATAATGCAGAACTGAGAATGTGTTTGTCTATTTTTGTTTCTTCTAAACTGATGTTTGAAGTGCAAGTCTCTATTATTAGACTAATTTTCCTCCATTATAGAACCCTTTAACAAACTCGTTAGTTTTCAAAACAAATGCATCTACCTTACTCAAATTAATGGGACTCTTAGTTGAACATTCTTTTCAAATTCTTATGCCCTTTTTTTTTTTTACTATTACATAATTAAACAGTGCAATCTAGTATCTCTCTATGATATAGACAAATATTTTAGGTACAACTATTATTATTCCTTTCCTAACCAATGCTAAATATTAAGACTTTAAGAGAAAAAAACAGTCCAAGCCAGTATAAGGTTTTCTGTAGGTCTCATTAATAGCATGACAGCCTTGTATGTATTGACAACTTTGAGTTATAATCCTAATTTTTAAATTATAGTATGGATCTCATGTTATTAATGCTTCTTTAAACTATAGTATGGATACAAGATTGTTAATGCTTCTTGCTCAGATTATTAATGCTTCTTTTAAAGTGGGTTAAAAAAGTGAAAATCTAATTCTAATTAGTGTAAAACTGGAAGAAGTTCTTCTGCATGTTGCTTCTTTAAAATTTCTATTTTAAAAATAGAAGATAGTTATCCTCTAAATTGGATCTATGTCTGCTGGCTATACATAGCAAAGCACTAAGACTTGCTCCCTTGTCTAAGCTGATGAGATAGTGTTATAATGATGCCAAAAGCTTGATTAAGACAGCTGCTATTTGAGGAACACAATGTAAAGGGCATGTAAGTAGCAACTGTTCTCAGACCTTAGCATTTTGTATGTTGGATGTTACATGGCAAGAGAATAACATATGTGAGCTGTATTATAGTGGCTGCCATGGAAACCATTTACCTGAGTTAAGATGCAGTGTTATACTCAGAGCTTTTATAATAGAGTAATTTTAAAAACTCCATTTAAAATTATTTTTTGAATTTATTTTCAAAATTAGCAATCAATAGTACTATTTTCTGTATTAATCAACATCACATTTAATCTCTGTGCCTCCATGTCCTCTACCAAAGGTACAATAATAATATGTAAGCCGTGCCCATTTCTTAGGGTTGTTACATCAAATAAGATAATGTGTTAGAAAGTACTTTACACTCCTGCCATTAGTTAATATGTAGGAAACAACACACAATTAAATTCCATAGAATAAGGAGTTGCGTTTTCTTCAAGGTTAGTGAACTGACTGGGTGAGCTCAGCTAGCCACCAAGGAATTCCATCCAAAGCCGTCCATTTCTTATTTGTGGTATAGTGCCGCCTATTGGCAGTTTTGTTTTCTGGCTCAACTATTAGCGGAAGCAATCCTTGGTTCTACTGCTGCTTGGAAATTCTGAGTACGGTAGGGATTCTAGAAATCTCCTGGTTGTTGATATTTGCTCCATTCATATTGAGGATATTAGGAACAGATAATAATGGGAATGGGTGACTCAACTGTACCCCCTCATCTTCTGCTATCTTTCTACTCCACCTTTCTTTTCCGCTTGTCCCCACCCCCACTCTGGAATATAAGAGGTTTAGCCCATCACAGTTGGAGGGTGTAAGAGAGTGAGTGGAAGACAGGAGAACTGGGGTCAACAATTGAATTATATTAAAATCAGAATGATTAGATGGCTTGGTTTCTCTTTGCATGCTTTTTATATTTTATTTTTCTTATTTTCATTGAATTTTAAAAAATACATTTTATCATACACACTTAACATATACAACATGATGTTATGGGTTACATATAGACAGTAAAAAGGTTATCATAGTGAAGCAAATGAATATATCTATCATCTAACATAGCCTTTTTTTTTTTTTTTTTTTTGGCAAGACCAGCTAAAACCTACTCATTTAGCATGAATCTCCAATACAATTTCATTACCTGTAGTTCTCATGTTGTACATTAGAATCTCTAGACTTCTTCATCACACAAACTTGCTCATTTGTATCCTCTGAGCTACATCTCTTCGTTTCTTCCCACCCCCATTTCTGGTAAGCACTATTTTTCTATCTCTGTATATCTGAATTTTTTGTGTGTTTGACATGTAAGTGGGATTGCGCAATATGTTTTTCTGTGCCGTACTGATTTCACTTAACTGGATTATCCATGTTTTGGCAAATGGCAAGATGCCATTCTTTTTTTGGATGAATAATATTCCATTCTATACGGATGCTCCTTGACTTACAGCAGGTTAAGGACCAATAAACCAATAATAAAATAAAAATATCCTAAGTGGAAAAATGTATTTAATACATCCAACCTACCAAACATCACAGCTTAGTGTAGCCTACCTTAAACATTCTCAGAACACTTACATTAGCTGGACAGAATCATCTAACAGAAAGCCTATTTTATAGCAAAGTGTCGAGTACCTCATGTAATTCATTGAATACTGAAAGTGAAAAACAGAATGATTGTATAAGCACTTAAAGTACGGTTTATACTGAATGTATATCACCTTCACGCCATCATAGATTTGAAAAATCATAAGTACAACCCTCATAAGTTAGAGAGTATTTGTACGTCTATCACAGATTCTTTTTATTCCACCCATGGACACTTGGGTTGTTTCCATATGCTGGCTACTATGAAGAATGCCTCAGTGAACATGAGGGTGCAGATCTCTTTATGAGATGATGATTTCATTTCCTTGAATATGTGTATGCTTTTTAAACTACAAAGTAACATGAATAAAATATTATAATCACTATCTAAAAACATCTAAACATTTTTGTGATAAATTTTACCTAAAGCAGGCTGCCATGAAAAACTGTCTGCATGCTAACTTTTATACTTTTTATTGGCAGAATTTGAGAACCAGCATATTCATGTTTAAAAATGTAATACATTCAAATTGGAGGAAACTGAAGAGTTGACATAATTGCTAATCAGTGGAAAAGTCACCCAAATTGGCTTGAGAATTTTTCTCATAATGGTTTATTTTGTGTCCATCATTGCTTCCCACTATTATGACACAAAGAATATCCATAGCAGTGTAGAGTGAAAGCACCAACTAAAATAAACTTTTGAGAAATCCTGGAGGGGAATTTTAAAAAACCAAACAAACTCTGGGAGAGTAATATAATTTAGTGGCTGAGGACATGGACTCTGGAGCCAAATCGCCTGGTTCTAATATCCTAGCTTTGTCAGTTACTAGTTATATGAGCTTGATCACATCACTTAAATTCTCTGTGCCTCAGTTTCCTCATCTGTAAAATGGATACAAGATACCTACTTCATAGAGGTGTTACAATAAAAACTAAACTTTCAAAGTATAAGAAGAACTAAATTAATATAAATTTAGTTATATAAAATTTCACAGTAGTGTAGTTTATCTTTAAGTGCATTTTAAAGTGGACATTCTATGTTTATTATTTTTCCCTACACAAGCTCTGAATTTAGTATTGGAGAAGTTGGCATAGAGAGTTAAACTATACTTAATGACTCCTTCTTCTAAATATCTCTTAAAATTTAGAATTTCCTCTGGTCAGTGAAATGGTGGACAAAAATCTATTACACTGGGCTCAATAATTCCTTGCATATTAGAAACTCTAAATAAGCTTGAAGATCAACTTATCTTTTAAAATCTCCTAAATGTACTGAGTTAGTGGAGGCTAACTATGCAATAATTGGGTCTACAGACATAAGTGTCTTAATCACGATCTTGCAGACAGAACAATCCTGTGTGAATGAGCTGGCGGGCTAGGATAGTCCATCTTCATACAAGTATGTGAGGTCCCAAAATGATGACGCCTTTGTGCTTCTTTCCATTCAACCCAGCCAGAAAGGAAAGAGCACATGAAGGAGGCTTACATGGGTAGTTTCTATGGACGCATCACTTCCATTCACATGCTGTTGGCTAAAACTCCATTTTTTGGCTTCACCTAACTGCAAAGGATACTGGGGAATTGATTTTCTGCTGAGCAGCGTCTTACTAGCAACAACTGTGCCCGGTAGAATGGGAAGCATATTCTGTGCTGAGCTCCACATCTTGGACACACCTAAGTGTCACAGATTTTACATATTTTGAGGGTCTTACACAGTGTTTTAAAGACTTAAGAATTGATGATCAACATTTAAAAGTTTGTAGATTTTACAAAAATCTTTCATAATTCTACCTTCTCTTGAAAAATCAGAAGATTTAGACAAAATGGGTTTATAGTTCCCCTGGGCTGCAATTGGTTGCAGCTGCCTGCATTCTCCCCAGTTTGCTAGAGGGAGCATTTTGCCAGCGTCACTCTTTAATTTGCCTTCCTGAATTTGGAGGCACTAAATTTGTGACCCTTGGCAGATCATGAGATGAAAAACTTGATTTAAGAAATCTAGGGGCTGGGCGCAGTGGCTCATGCCTGTAATCCCAGCACTTTGGGAAGCTGAGGCGGGTGGATCACGAGGACAGGAGTTCAAGACTAGCCTGGCCGAGATGGTGAAACCTTGTCTCTACTAAAATACAAAATTTAGCTGAGTCTGGTGGTGCATGCCTGTAATCCCAGCCACTCGGGAGGCTGAGGCAGAAGAATCACTTGAACCCAGGAGAGGAAGGTTGCAGTGAGCCAAGATCGTGCCACTGCACTCCAGTCTGGGTGATAGAGCAAGACTCTGTCTCAAAAAAAAAAAAAGAAAATTAGGAAATTCTAAATTCTAAATTTTAAGGGATCTTCATAAGAAGAAGAGTCACTTATTGTAGTTTGCCTTTCTGTGCTAGCTTCTCCCAATAGAAAATTCAGAGCATGTGTAGAAAAAAGAAAACTGTATGTAATGTATACCTTAAAATACATTTAAAGAACAATCATTTAAATATAAAAGGAAAGGAACAGAGGAAGTGAAAGAGGAGAAAAATAGGGGAAGACAAAGACAGGGTCAGGGATAAGCAGAAATTTTTAAAAATAGAACAAGTAAGAGAGAAACTAACCTTTTCAAAGTAAATAAAGATATTGATGGAGAGCAACCAAAAAATTTTGATGAATCTAATATGGAGAAGTTTTCACAATATTTCATATATTTAAGAATGTTTAGTAAGAGGTAACAATATGATAATGATGACATTAACAATATGCAATGACAACTAAGATTTATGGTGTATTCACTCTTTGCTGGCATGATGCTAAGGACTTTATATAGATGGTTTCATTTGGTCATTTGAGAATTATGGCTTAAGTCAACAAAAAAAGTGATGATTAGTTGCCTACATGACATCAGACAGGCTTTGAAATGCAGAGACGTCCAGAGGGATACCAAAGGTCCCCTCCCTGGGAGGGAAGCTTCAACAATTTTAATAAATTATTGATTGGACACTCCAGTGGGCAGGAGAAGGGAAAAAACCAACAAAGCAATAACAATTCTAAAGTTTGCTTCATAATTTATTGCATAATAACACTTTTTAATAGATTGACCTTGAAATTTGTTCTGTGAGTTGAATATCATGATTTTTTTTTTTTTTTTTTCTGGGATGTCGTCTAACTTCCAGTAGTGATGGTAGAGAGTTTGGAATATTCTAATGTCAAAACTCTGCCAAGATGTCATCATTGTTGGCTGTTGTTTTCAAAGACAACATTGTTTAAATCAGAAATTCAGAAACATGATGTCTCTACCTAGTCATTGTTTCCTTTAACAAGTGGTTTTTCTTCCTATTGGACAAATTTTATTTAAATTATTCACTATTGTCTAGAGATGTGGAGGCATATGTATGATTAATGGACAGGTGTGATTTTATATTTAATATTGAGAAACAAAAGAGGAACTTAAACTTTAGATAGAAATTTAAAAATCAGTTTTATTCTCTGGCGAAGTCATCTGCTTTTTTTTCCTAAATGATATTGTAAATATAAAATTTCTCTAGTTACTTCAAAAAAAGTGATTAATCTGGCATTGTTTTTGTTTTCCTGCTGGATAATAGAAAAGATACTAAGCTGGTAGAAACTTTCTTTAGTTATTAGTTTCTTTATAAATAAAATAGTAAGAGGAATATTGAGATAATGTTTCCAGCAGCAATAAAAATCTTAAAAAGCATTTTCAACTAGAGAATCTTGAGAAATTATGTATTAGATAACCAAGTAGATTCATACTGCTTTTTAGTTTGAGTGGCAGACAGTTTTAAGGTTAAACAAAGACTCTTGCCTTGTTGCCTCTAAGAATCATCAAATTATTTCATTATTCACCTTTAAATCTTCCACATATCCTTTCTTCTTTTCTAAGAATTTTAAATGAATGTAGTATATAAGGAATTGAATTGTCATCTCTAGAAAATAGTGATGCATTAGACTTCTAAAGTATCTTTTTACAGTTGAAATTCTGATATGTTAATTTATACTGACAACTTTTAAAAAATTGTAATGAGGCATCATACAAAAATAAAAACTAAGCTGCCTTTTTCTAAACAATACAAGCTTTTTATTTAAAAAGTATGCTCAAATAGTTGCCACTTTTATAATAGTTTCACAACAGATAATTCTAAAGTATATTCTCATTATTTTTAACACATGTAAATAATACTTTAAAAATGCAGAACTTCATTTTATGAAAATACACGTAGAATTCCATTAGTTTTTGTTGTGAAATAAGACATTTGTTTATTCTCGCATTTTTTCCTTATTCAATCTGTGAGCCATTCTGTTTTGATCAGTTCACCAATCCATGACATGCATTCATCATATATTGCTCCCACATGCTTTGAAGGTGTTGGACACTTATACCACTGTCTTGCTAAGTTGGGCTCATTGGCAGGCCAGGGTAAAGTGGAGAACATCTTACTTGGTGTTGCTGCTCCTGAAGGCCCAGCAGTGGACCTTACAGACTGGCCACTGTTTTATGTATTGATTTAGTTTTTGTTTGTTTGTTTGTTTGTTTGTTTGAGAGTGTCTTGCTCTGTTGCCACTGGCCATTGTTTTAGCTGAGGATTATTGCTGTAGTTGAGCACCAAATATGGCAAAGAAAGGAGAATGGGACACTATATCCATCAACAAGCTGTCAACCCAACCCCTCCTCATGAACATATTACCAATGGAGGCACAGAGTTAAGCATCCTGACTGTGGCTGTTCACAGCCCTTTTTAATCCCCTCTCATCATAGCATCTGAATGACAGAAACAACATAAACACCAATATCCAGGCTCCAACTTCTAACTGGGGAATTCAAGTGTATACCAGAAAAGTAAGGCAACTAATCTGTGTCAATTTTCAGGATTTAAGGAACAGTTACATTTAAAAATGGATAAAGGAAAAACAAGGTCTCTATGCAGTAAGTATGGAGCATAAAGGAAAGCATGATATGCTATGTTTGCTTGATAAAAAGCATACGGTCAAAGAAGATTTTTCTCCTAGACAACAGAAGAAAGACTGGATGACTTCACCTTCTTGAAGGAAATTAAAGAAAATATTAGCTCTATGAAGTGGGAGATGATAAGATGAGAAAGACAGGCTGCAACAAAAGGGAAGTTAGCATGAAATAAAGTAAGGGGGAAAATGACACTGATGATCTTAAAACTGCATTGGAAACAAGAAAGAGACATAAAAATGTAAAAGCCTATGAATAGAGAACAGGCTTGAAAATATCATACCATTCAAAGAATATGATTGAATAAATGATAATCAAAATTGTAGAAAATAATAGAAATCCATCATTGAGATAATAGTCATGCTTGAATACGAAAAGAAGAACACATGCAACAGACAAATATTCAGAGATAAAATAGAATAAACCCTTCCTGAATTGAATGAGGACCTGAAACTATAGATCAGGGTTTATCATATAGAGAAAACTGTATTAAAGAACAACTAACATTCAGAAACATCCTAGTGAATTTATTGAACTCTAAGGAAATAATACTTCAATATCTAGACAAGAAGGGGTCACCTACAAGAAAAAAAATTAGTCTAGCTTTAAATTGTCAGCCAAATAGCTGACAGATGGAAGTGGAGCAACTTGTATAGAATGTGCATACACTAGGGGTCTATACTGTCTTGTCAATGCAAAGACAACAGAAAGACTGTCAATTATGTGAAGATTTAGGAATATAGAATCCATTTATCTTTCCTGATGAATCTACTTGAATATATAATTAGTGCAATGAAAAGTAAAATGTAAACTTCATGAAAGTTGTCCTGAGTATATATTTGAACACAGACTTATACCTAAATGGTTATGGCTACAGATTATATACATAATTATTCCTATCTGTCATCTATCTATTCTTTCTTGCTAAGATGAAAAATCTATACATGATAACAATACTGTGGAGACCAAAACCCTATAGTACAGTATGAAAACCCCCCAGAAGGAAGGAGATTAAAACTGGCAAGTTTAAATATCTTAAGTTTTTCGTACCTCATTAAGTAGGAGATTAATTAGATATTGTGATACAGGAGTTAAGAAGAAATCATTTAGGCAGATAGTGAGGATATGGGAGTACTAGGTAAGGTTTTCCTTTTAATGAAAAGCAGCCCCCAGATCATTTTCTTTTCTAACAAAGAGCAGCCTGTAAAATCAAACTGCAGACATAGACAAGCAAGCTGGGAACCAGGTGAATGCCAGCAGTTGTACCAATGGGAAAAGGCTACCTGAGACTAGGCATGTTCCAAATGGTGGCTCCATGTTTCCTTCTCGTTGCCAGCCACATGTACAGTAAGGAGCAGACAAGATGATGCTGGCCAAGTGGAAAGCCCATTTGCATAATATTAGGGTGGGGTGGCCAGCCTTCCCCATGTGCTATGTAAATGTCACACTTGGTCAGACCAATCTATGGGCCCTGTGTAAATCAGACACTGTCTCCTCAAGCCTGCTTAGAAAATCTACTGTGGTCAGCCACAGGCCGGATTTTCCTCTTGGAAGTCCCTCTCTCTTGCCAGGGAAAAAGCTATTCTCCTTTCTCTTTCTTTTGCCTATTAAACCTCGACTCCTAAACCCGCTCCTCCTGTGTGTCCACGTCTTTAATCTTCTTGGTGTCTGATGATGAACCCTGGGTATTTACCCCAATCATGCTGCTTCCATTGCAAGATGGAAAACATATATGTTGACAATCATAGGTTATAAAGATGTTATTTAAAGTTATATACTTTATAAAGGAGAAAAACAAACTCACTTTTAAAATTGGAGAAATGCAATGAAAATAAAATATAATTGCATCATAATATCAAACAAATTATCTAATAATAGCTATCCTAGTGAGGACTAAGCTCTGATTTTTTTATCTGCCCAAATTCCTATGTAAGAGGTCTGGGGAGTCATGCCCTACAAACCATAAATTCTTATCAGATGGGTTTTATTTAATCCTATATATTGTGACTTATGTTCCAACCTGACTCTAGCATACTATTACATGACAAAGAAGAAAGTCAAAATACTTTACCCCAAATCATGTTTCTTTGCTATATTTTGAAATGGCCCTGGAAATCCATTGTGGGAGGGTGGGAGGGTGGGAATTTGCATATGTAAAGAATCTCTATTAATATAGCTAGATCTTTTTCTTCCAGGCCCTCCCAATCCTGAAGAGATTAACTAAGAGTCTAGTCTACCTTTTAAAGATCTGAATAGGAAACATTTGTCATCTATTGTCTCTAAGGGCAGCCACTGTAAGACTTCAAAATAACCTTGGTATCCACAATCTTTTATCTTAACCTGAACATTTCTTTTCTATAGATCCCAGGTCTTTAGACAAACAATCAACTGTCAATGAGAAAAATGTTTAAATTTACCTATAGCCTGGAAGTTATCCCAACCCCCTACACCTGCTTTGAGTTGTCCCACCTTTCTGGACCAAACCAATGTATTTCTTAAATGTATTTGATTGATGTCTCGTGCCTCCCTAAAATGTATAAAATGAAGCTGGACCCCAGTCACTTGGGCACATGTTCTTAAGACCCCCTGAGGGCTGTGTCATGGGTCACAGTCACTCATATTTGGCTTAGAATGAATCTCTTCAAATATTTTATAGAGTTTGACTCTTTTTGTCAACATGAGTCAAAAGAAAAAAACAAAAAAAAAAACCCTGACCAAACTTATTTGTCTAGGGAGGAGTAACCTACCTATATGTACCTGACTTGTGGTCTGTTTTAAAAATAAATAAAAATAAAATGAATCCACAAAAGGAAGTTAAGTTCTAGGCATTGTAAACCAAAATAAAATTCTAAGTCTCCCAACCAAATGAATGGACACTCTTCTCAGCCAACAGATTCCAAAGAAAACTGAAAAACTAGTTCAGGCCACAGTAGGGGAGACAGGGTTAGACGTGCCTCATTATACCTTCTCCATTTTGGGGTTTAGACACATTTGACTAGCATTCACATTAAAATAGAGATCTTAAGACTGACAAAACACTCTATAGCAAAGAGTTACTAAATTCCAATACTATAGTATCACATGACAGATAGCAAGCCCTCAAGGAAATCGAAGTATTTTACCCCAAAATATATTTGACATATTTTGAAATGGTCCTGAAAAGGTGTCTCTTGTGGGAGAAATTTACATTCTATTGAGAACCCCCTTCCTGTTCCAGGTCTTTTTCTGATACTGAAGACATTAGCTGAGAGTCTAGCACCTTTTATGGTTCTGAATAGGAAACATTTGCTATCTATTGCCTCTGGAGGCAGCCACCTATGAGGCTTCATCTACATAATAAGAACTCCAGTCTCTACAGCTCCTTATCCTAACCCTAACACCCTTTCAATCAATTCTAGGCTTTCAGATTATAGAACTTTTCAACCAATTGCTGATCAGAAAATCTTTGTATCCACCTATGACATATAAGTCCCTACTTCAAGTTGCCCTGCCTTTTCCAGAGAAAACCAATGTGTATACCTCACATGTACTGACTGATGTCATATATCTTTCTAAAACATATAAAACCAGGCTGTAACCCAATCACTTTGGGTACATGTTCTAGGGCCTTCTGAGGCTGTTATGAGCCTGTTCTTAAGCTTGGCAAAATAAACTTCTAAATGGATTAAGACTTATGTTAGATACTTTTTGATATACAGCATACATACACACACACACACATACACTAAGTAAATGTGAACAAAAAGTAAAGGCTTACAATGTCAATATCAAAGAAAGTTATATATGATAACTTTATATTGATGATGCTTTAATTCACAATGGACTTACAGGTGTCATGTAGCCTTATGTTTCTAAAAATGTAAAATATGCAAAGCAAAAATCTTCAGTTATACATAGAAAAACACAAAATAGAGTAACGTTGCAATACTTGTATTTTATTTTTTCCATCTTTGACAGACCAAGTAGACAAAATGTAAGTAAGGATAGTGAGAATATTTCTTTACATATGTTATATAATATATATTATTCTAGTGTACTCTAATATAGTATATTACATATCATTCTAGTATATTCTATATATTCTAGTATATTCTATGTAATATATAACTTTTAATCATCATTTTATAAATTGATGCCATATAAGCATATGTCTATCTGACTAGATTCCTGAAATTATGTAAACCACACAATTTAAATACAATGCTATGTAACTAGAAGTAAATAACGAAGTAAAAAAAGTCCCAAACATAATTCATATATTAAAAATCTCTCAGAGTTCAACTTCTAGAATAGTGATGTAAGCTCTCACACACAAACCCTACCACTGATAACAAATACCAATTCTGCACAAAAGACTAGAACAACAACAATGAAACACCATCTAATATTCCTGAAGAGTAAAAAAGCAGGTGATGGGAGGAAGAGTCTAAACTTGGAGAAGAGGCAGACGCAGAAGTAATTTTCTCGATTATTTGCAACTTTACCTTGAAAGCAGACCACAGCTCAGGAGGCTATAACTCTGATAGAATCTCTTTGCCAGAGGCATGAGGGAAGGGAGGCTGGGCAGACATGGAGAACCTCCAGACCAGCTGGAGGAGTCTTGGAGAGGAGAAAGCAGGAGGAAGCAGGAGTTAGCTCTGCTAACTCAGTGTGTGGACATTGTCCTTGTCTTAGGATGAGCCTGATACGCATGAGGCAGAGGATGAATTTAAAATGAGGCCAGATGGTAAAACTGTGCATTTTCTCCATTAAGTTGTTTAGGCTCAGAAATAGAATAGGCAGATAATCAGGCTGCAAGAGATTACAGCCAATATGACTTGGTAAACGAATACAAGAGATGCAAGGCAGAAGACAGTCTAAGATAATTCCTAGGATTTGCTTTGTATGGACAGTAGTGTGGAGATGACAACAATTTCTTTTGGGGAAGTGTTAGCTTTGAGATGCCTGCGAGATAGTCAAGTGAAACTTGATTTCTAATACTGGCATTTCACGAGAAAGATCACCAGAGGTATGGATTTGGGAGCCACTAAGTATAAGGTATCATTGAAAATATGGGAAAACATAAAAATTTCTCAGGGAGAGAGCCATATATTAGTAAGCATCCTTATTGAGTATCTAAAGCATTGTAACTATGTTCATTCAGGTAGCTACTCATCCATTCACTCAAGTACATGTACTCCTTGTAATCTAAGCACTGTATTGGGCGCTAAATATACAACTGTCAACTCTTAGTCTAATGTACTTCACACCTCCCAAGTAAGTTTAGGGAGTGTTGAGTTAACAGATTTCTACAATCAGAATTGTTCTGTTCCAATATTTATTTATTTATGTTTGCAACATAAAAAAGTTAATACATACTTAGTGGCTTAAAAGAATGCTACACTTTTATTATGTTACAATTTCTGTGGGTCAGGAATATGGACACATCATAGCTGGGCCCTCTGGTCAGGATCTCACAAGGCTACAACCAAGTTATTAGCTAGGCTGCATTCTTATCTCGAGGGTGAGATGGGGAGGAATCAACTTCCAAGCTAACTCAGGTTGTTGCCAGCTTTTTCTTCCCTGCAGTTGTAGGACCAAGGAGTTGGCTATTTACTGGCTCTCAGATGGAGGGTGCCTTCAACTTCAGAAGCTGCCCGCAATTCCTAAAAACTGCCTGCAGTTTCTAAGGGCTGGCTGCAGTTCCTAGAGACTACCTGCAGTTCCTAGGTGCTGGCTGCAGTTCCTTGCCATTTGGCTTTTCAAGTATGTCTGCTTAATTTGTCAAGACAAGAGTGAGAATCTTTAGAGAGTGGCTAGTAAAGTGGAATCTTATACAATGTTATAGAACCATGGAAGTGACATGCTATCACTTTTTGTCATATTTTATTGATTAGAAGCAAGTCACAGGTCCCACTCAGCAGGAAGAGACACAAGGCCATGAACACCAGGAGACAGAGCTCATGGGGGGCACCTTTGAGTCTGTCCACCCAAGTTCCTTTAGATGCCATTGTACATAGCCATAAGAAAAATGTATACACCATGTATTATGTCTCACCATGATTGAAAATACTGGTGTTCCAAAAAACACATTCTGAGAAATGCTAACCCAGGAGGAAGTAAGCCACATGTACAATAAATACATTTGAATTTCTGTCCATTTTCATTTGCCTCTCCTTCCCTCCTGCTATGCTATTCCTCTATACACACAAAAATCTTATTAAGGTGACTTTATTAAAGGTCAAATCATACTAAGTCAAATATCATTATAAAAAATTTGTTTTTCCAGCTGCTCAGTGGAATCATTCCTTCTTACCACTATAATTGAGTTTATTCCAAATTTTTTAATGTTATTACATTAAGAATAAGAACTTCAGTTTTATGGGCATCTCTTACTTCTGTCATACTTTTTCATAAACACTGTTTTATTATAAATTGGTAAGGTTTGTATTCTAAGAAGCCTGATTTTTTCTTGAAATTCTTACCACGGGTTTCCTCTGGAGCTCAGGCAGATACCCTGGACCAGTCTGGGGAATAGATGCCATGCTGTTCTCTGTTTTTCTAGAAGCACTAATCCTTGTTCTTCCTTCCCAACAAATCAGTTCATGTTGATAGACACATATAGGACTCTGGCTCAATCTTCTCAACAGATCACCCAGAGAGTTTAAGAATGACTTAGGCTCAGCTAATATCCACACTATGCTCTTCACCACCTTTGACGACTTTGACATTTCAAATGAGAATATCTCTTCTGTGGAGACTTGGAGACTTCTTATTAAGCCACAATGGATACCAACTAAGGAAGCGGCTAGAGGAATGTAATACCTACAAGAAATGGCCCCAGATCCAAAGATTTGGAAGATGTGTTGGGAATGATAGCTTATACAGTAAAACCAGTGTTAGACTGGAGGTAGGGGGCAGGAGTGGCATTAAGAGGACGCTGATGAATCTCTCCTTTTCCATTTGAGGGAGGTAGAATTTGATGGTTTTCAAATTATGTTATTTGTAGTCCTAAGGTTCAGAAAATTTTCTTGAGTTTGCTTAAGGGACAATTTGGAAAGTGAACTAGACCACCCTATCCTCACAGCCAAAGCAGCATAAGGAAATGTAAGATTTAGAATGTTGTTAGAGGGTGTCCAAGCAGAAATTGCAGTGGACAAAGTTAAACAGGCAAGGATGACTTTATGCAGCCTACTGCAATAGGAGAGAGGGACAACTCAATTCCACTGAAAGAAAAGTTAGAGGGGTTTTAAGCACAGGGTGAGCTAGTAGAAAAGTACTGAGGGATAACCATTGCCCTCTTCTAACCTCAATGGGATGTGTTGAGTACATTGAGTTTTCCTAAATTGCTAATGTTTTTCTCTGTGATTAGGCCATCTGTGTTTGCTAATTGCTGCTCATTGAAGTTAGGCTTCCACCCTCCCATGAAGACTTGGGAGATAGGGGTGTAATGTCCGTTCATGTTTACATTTCAAAGAGTTGGTTCCCAGGTCTTTCAAAAAGACATTCCTGGGTTGTAAAAGTGGCAAGAGGCTATTTAAGAGATTTATATCTCAAAGGGACAGAAAGAATTTACAATCACAAAGTTTTCTAAAGTAAATGCTCTAAAAAAAATGGAGGTCAGGACCTAGAGTCAGAAAAAAAGTCTCTCTGAACTTGAAGTCAAGCTAAAGAAAACGTGAACTCTTTCTTGGTTAATGGTATGTTGGCTAGGGCCTGCAGGAAATAAAGGATCCTGACCTAAATTGGAGGAACCTCTCCCCACCACCTCCCACAAGGAGCAGTCATAAAATAAAGCAAAACAGCCTAATTTAGCTGGGATTTTCCCCTACATCATAATGCAGAACACAGATAAAGTAACCTAGAGCATAAGGCTTCACTCCTTCCCTTAAGCCTAAACTCAGACTTTCCACCCCCCAGCAAGGAAAGGAGAAACTGGTGAGAAGTGAACGCTGTCGAGCTGGCTGAATGATCTATTATTCTAGCAGAAGATGCATAGGTTAGAGCAGAGACGGAAGTGAGAGAAAGTCACATACCTGCTTTATTAATAACCCTGCTTATCAGCAAATATGCATTAATCCAGTCTTGCATTAATAACTCTTCTTTGATAGGGAAGGAATGAAAATATAGAGTAATAAAGGAATCTTAAGATCTTGTTATATGTAGTACATAATTTTATTTCTGCATGTATTAAGCCATTCTTGCATTGCTCTAAAGAAATTTCTGAGGCTGAGTAATTTATAAAGAAAAGATATTTAATTGGCTCATCGTTCTGCAGGATGTACCGCAAGCATGGTGCAAGCATCTGTTCAGCCTCTGGTGAGATCTCAGGAAGATTTTACTCATGGCAGAACGTTAAGCAGGAGCAGGTGTCTCACATGGCAAAGTGAGAGCAATGGAGAGACAGGAAAGTGCCATGCATGTTTAAGCAACCAGACCTCATGAGAACTAACTCACTATGGTAATGAATGATAGCACCAAGTCATGGGGGATCCACCCCCATGACCCAAACATCTACTGTTAGGCCCCACCACCAACACTTGGGATTACATCTCATCATGAAATTTGGAGGGGACATCCAAACTATATCATTCTGTTCCTGGCCCCGTAAGTCTTATGTCCTTCTCACATTTCAAAATGTAATCATCCTTTCTCAATGGTCCCTGAAAGTCTTAATTCATTCCAGCATTAACTCCAAAGTCCCAAGTCCAACATCCAAAGTCTTATCTGGAAATTAGTTCCTTCTACCTATCAGCCTATAAAGTAAAAAGAAATTATTTACTTTCAAGATACAATGGAGTAGAGGCATTGGGTTAGCATTACTGTTCCAAAAGGGAGAAGTTAGCCAAAAGAAAGGGGATACAGGCCCCCATGCAAGTTTGAAATGCAGCAAGGCAGTGACTAAATCTTAATGCTTAAAAATAATCTCCTCTGACTCCATGTCCCACATTCAGGACACAATGCTGCAAGGAGAGGGCTCCCAAGGCCTTGGGCAGCTTCACTCCTGTGGCTCTGCAGGGCTCAACACATGTGGTTGCTCTCGTAGGTTGGAGTTGAGTGCCTTCAGCTTCTCCCTGCTGAGGGTGCAAACTGCCAGTGGATCTACCATTCTGGGGTCTGGAGGATGGTGGCCCCTTCCCATAGCTCCAGTAGGCGGTGCCCCAGTGGGGAGACTCTATGGGGCTTCCAACCTCACATTTCCCCTCAGCATTGTCCTAGTAGAAGTTCTCTGTGTGGGCTTTGTCTCTGAGACAGGCTTCTGCCTGGCCATGCAGGCTTTTACATACATCCTCTGAAATCTAGGCAAATGCAGCCAAGCTCCCTTCGCTCTTGCACTCTGTGTGCCCACAGGCTTAACAACACATGAAAGGTGTCAAGGTTTATAGCAGCTTGCACTGTCCAAAGCAGCAGCCTAAGATGTACCTGGACCCCTTTGAGCCATGGCTGGACCTGGAGTGGCCAGAATATAAGGAGTAGAGTCCTGAGGCTGTGTAGGACACCAGGCTCTGGTCCTGGCCCATGAAACCATTCAGTACCCCTAGGTCTCTCAGAGTGTGATGGGAGAGGCTGCCTCAAAGATCTCTGAAATGCCTCCACAGCCTTTTCCCTGTTGTCTTGGCTACAAACACTCGATTTTATTTTTAGCCATGCAACTATCTCTAGCAATTGGTTGCTCCACACCCTGCTTCAATTCTCCTTCCTAAAAAGCTTTTACTTTCTTTGCCACATGGTTAGCCTGCAAATTTTCCAAATTTTTACACACTGCTTCCCCTTTGAATATAAATTCCTACTTTAAGTCATTTCTTTGCTCCCACATCTGAGCATAGGTTGTTAGAGGCAGCCAGGCCACATGTTGAATGCTTTGCTGTTTAGAAATTTCTTCTGCCAGATACTCTAAGTCATCACTCTTAAGTTCAAACTTCTACAGATCCCTAGGACATGAACACAATGCAGCCAAGTTCTTTGCTAAGGCATAACAAAGATGACCTTGCTCCAGTTCCCAATAAGTTTCTCATTTCCAACCAAAATCAACTATAGTCACAACCATTTAACCAAACTCTAAGAAGTTCCACATTTCCCTCATCATCCTGTCTGCTGAGCCCTCTAAACTCGTCTAACCTGTGAGGGTTACTCAGTTCCAAAATCACTTCCACATTTTCAGATATCTTTACACCAACACTCTAGTACTAATTTTCTGTGATAGGACTTTCTTACATTGCTATAAAGAAATTCCTGAGGCTGGGTAATTAATAAAGAAAAGAGATTTAATTGGCTCACATTTCTGCAGGCTGTGCAGGACATGGAGCATGTCCAAGTGTGGAGCTGGCATCTCCTCAGCCTCTGGTGAGGCCTCCAGAAGCTCTTACTCATGACAAAAGAGGAATCAGGAGCAAGCATCTCACATGGAAGAACAGGAGCAATAGGGCAGGGGGAGGTTTACTTTTACACAACCAGACCTGGTGAGAACACACTCATTATGGTGGATCCCTCACGGGGGATCCAATCACCTCCCACCAGGCCCACCTTCAATACTGGGGATTATATCTCATCATGAGATTTGGAGGGGAAATCCAAACTATATCACTGCAGCTAAAAACAATAATGAAAGTCTTTTAGGAAGTTTTTTAGTTCAAACACATCATACTAGCTATATATTTAAATCTATATATTTGTCTATATATTTATCTCCTTTCATTGTGGGTTTGAATTTCATTCTGCTTAATATTATTTAAAAGAAATGGCTTATGGCTCACATCCCACATTTTACTGAAGTTTTGAGATTTTTCTGATTTTGTAGGAATGTAAATTGATTGAAATTATTACATAGTTTGACCAACATCATGATTAGAAAAATGTAGCAAACTCTTTTGAGTACTGAGAATCGCATAGATACGCAGCAACTGATAGCATCTGTTAAGAAAGTGTACTGAAATTGTTAATTAATGCTTTGTTTCCCAATTTTTTTTTCCTAATCTGATTTTTCTTGTAAGACACTTGGCTATTCAAATAATAACAGAATAACAGCTGAGCATCTGGGCATAGTTTCCAGGATCTGTGGCAGCTGAGTGAGATTGAATTGAAATCATGTTAGATGTGTGAGTCATCAATTTGAGGTTTGTGATATTAAAGCAAAAGACCTTGGTTGACACAAAACTGAAAACAGACGTTGCAATAACAATCGACTCTTGAATAATATTCTGTGTAAATTTAGCATGCTTTACACACATTTCAAAATGGTCTTTAAATTGATATAAAAGGAAAAACTGAAGCCTTGGGTGATAGTATCGGGATAAACATTAATCTCCCAATAGCAAAAGACTTTTTTTTGCCAAGATCTTAAGGCTTTTGTTTTTGTTTTTGTTTTTTTCGAAATTTGTTCATTCATTCTTCTTATTATTGCTATTGCCTCTTTATTTAGCAATTAAAAATTGTACATTATATTATATAAGTGTATTATACTAAACTAAAGCAAAATACTGTCCAGTGCGTTTTAAAATTACCTCATTTAGGCCAGGCATGGTGGCTCACGCCTGTAATCCCTGAACTTTGGGAGGCTGAGGCATGCAGATCACGAGGTCAGGAGATCAAGACCATCCTGGCCAACACGGTGAAAATCTGTCTCTACTAAAAATACAAAAAAAAATTAGCCAGGCATGGTGGTGTGCGCCTGTAGTCCCAGCTATAGGAGGTAGCTGAGGCTGAGGCAGGAGAATTGCTTGAACCTGGGAGGCAGAGGCTGCAGTGAGCCAAGAGTGTACCACAGCACTCCAGCCTGGGTGAAAGAGTGAGACTCCATCTGGCTAACATGGTGAAACCCTGTCTCTACTAAAAATACAAAAAACTAGCCGGGCGCGGTGGCGGGCGCCTGTAGTCCCAGCTACTCGGAGGCTGAGGCGGGAGAATGGCGTGAACCCGGGAGGCGGAGCTTGCAGTGAGCTGAGATCCGGCCACTGCACTCCAGCCTGGGCGGCAGAGCGAGACTCCATCTCAAAAAAAAAAAAAATAATAATAATAATAATAATAATTACCTCATTTAAATTTATGTATAGCACATATCTCTTCCTTTTTCAAGAATACAACATATTGACTATAGTTACCATGTTATACAGTAGATCTCTTTAACTTACTCTTCTTAAGTAGCTTAAATTTCGTGTCATCTAATATCTCCCCAGTCCCTCCAACTACCATCCTCTGGTAACCACAATTCTACTGTCCGTTTCTATTAATTCAACAACTTTAGATCCCACATGTAAGTCAGATCATACAGTATTTGTCTTTCTGTGCCTGGCTTATTTTACTTAATATAATGTCATCCAGGTTCATTGATGTTGTTGCATGTGACAGGATTTCCTTCTTTCTAAAGTTTGAATAGTATTCCATCCGTACCACATTTACTTTATCCATTTATCTGTTGATGGATACTCCGGTTAACTCCATGCCTTGTTCATTGCGAATAGTACTGCAAGAAATATAGCCATGCAGGTATCTCTTTGACATACTAATTTCATTCCTTTGGATATATTCCAGTAGTGGGATTGCTGGATCATATGGTACTTGTATTTTTAATATCTTGAGGAATTGCTATGAAGTTTTCTATAATGATTGTACTAATTTACATTCCCACTAACAGTATGCAAGGGTTCCCCTTTCTCACATCTGCATCAAAACTTACCATTCTTTTTATTTTAATAATATCCTTTCTAATGGTGTGAGGTGATATCCTAGCATTGTTTCATTTCACAGAACTTGCATTTCTTTGATGATTAATCATGCTGAGTATTTCTTTAACATGTCTGTTGGTCATTTGTATGTCTTCTTTTGAGAGATATCTGTTCAGTTTTTTTGTGTGCCTATTTTAAAATCAAATTATTTGGGGTTTTTGGTATTGAATTATCTGTTTCATATATATATAAATTTATACCTCTTATCAGAGGTATGATTTTTGAATATTTTATTTCATTCCATAGGTTATCTATTCACTCAGGGGTTTGTTTCCTTTGCTGTGTGTGAAAGTTTTTTAGTTGGATATAATCACATTTGTCTATTTTTGCTTTTGCTACCTATGCTTTTGAGGTCATATCCAAAAAAATCGTTGCCCAGGCTAATGTCATGGAGCTTTTTCCCATGTTTTCTTCTAGTAGTCTTACAGTTTCAGGTCTTATATTTAAGTCTTTAACCCATTTTGTGTTTATATTCTTATGTACGTGTATATCTGGTTTTCCCAAGACCATTTATATAAAAGACTGTTATTTCCCGAAGTATATTCTTGGCACCACTGTCAAAAATCACTTGACTGTAAATGCATGGATTTATTTCTGGGTTCTCTATTCTATTCCATTGGTTTACGCATCTGCCTTTATGCTAGGAACATGCTATTTTTTAAAATTATAGCTTCATGATATATTTAAGAAGTCAGGTAGTGTGATGCCTTCAACTTTGTTCTTCTTATTCAGGATTGCTTTGGCTAAGTTAAGTTATGAGCTTAAAATAGCCTGGTATAAGTATAAGATGGCCTTTTGTGATTTATACAAATTTTGATCTTTAAAGAAAAAAATCTCTGTGGGCCGGGCACAGTGGCTCATGCCCAGCGCTTTGGGAGGCCAAGGCAGGTGGATAACTTGAGACCAGGAGTTCAAGACCAGCCTGGCCAACATGGTGAAACCCTCTCTCTACTAAAAATACAAAAAATAGTGGTGGCACATACCTGCAGTCTCCGCTACTCAGGAGGCTGAGGTAGGAGAATCGCTTGAACCCAGGAGGCAGAGGTTACAGTGAGCCGAGATTGTGCCACTATACTTCAGCCTGGGCAACACAGTGAGACTCCATCTCAAAAAGAAAAAAATCTCTGTGAAAAATGACATTGGAATTTTGATAGGGATTGAATTGAACATATAGATCTCCTTGAATACCATGGGCATTTTAACAATATTGATTCTTCCAGTTCATGAAAATGAGATATTTTCCATTTATTCATGTCTTCAATTTTTTTTCATTAATACTTTATAGCTTTCTACACACAGGTCTTTCACCTAGGGGAAATGTATTCCTAAGCATTTCTTTGGTAGCTATTGTTAATGGTTTCTTTTTTTTAAAAAAAGAAACAAAACATTTAATGTACAATCTACTCCATTTGGCAAAGCGTACTGGGAGATAAAAAAAAAAAACTTACCTACAAACAGAATATAAGAAAAGGAAAATGTGACTTAAGAAGTGATCTCAGGTCCATAGCTCTTCAGTTTTCCAGATTTGCAGATCAGAGTGTTTGTTTGGGTAACATCTGCACCAAAAAGAATCCACATGGAAGCAATAAGTGACCCAAACATCAACATGAAACCAATGAAAAGCCAAATTCGAGCACCTGTCCTTCCTAAACAGCCGCTTTCATAGGTATCACCTCTCACCTGAGCATTGGATACAGCATTTATCATGAAGAAAGCCAATGTGGAAAATACACCACATGTGTGAAAGGCATGGTTCAACTCTTCTGGCTTAGAATACGCCACAGCTGCATCAATCATTATCCACCAGCCTGTAAAAAACAATATACCTGCGACAACAGACGCCACAGCATTTCTTTTCTCACTCCAGTCAATACACTCACATTCTGGCCAACGAAAATTATCTAGGAAGCCTGCCATTTTTACTTCTTAAGCATAAATATTTCATTAAATGCTGTATCCCAGCTTCCTCAAACGCCCACTCCTACTTCAGGCGGGCGCGCAGGAAGGAGACTGCTGCGCCACAGCCCGGCCGGCGTCCTCCAGCTGCACCTCAGCCCCGGGAGCCAGGAGCCGGGAGCTGGAGGCCGGCGCGAGGCTAGGGCGCCGGTGAAGCTGTTAATGGTTTCTTAAGAAATAAAGTTCAGTGTATAAAAATGCTACTAATCTTTCTATGTTGATTTTCTATTCTGTGATTTTATTACATTTGTTTACTAATTCTAACAGTTTTTGTGGCAGTTTTTAGGGTTTTCTATATAGAGAATTATGTCATCTACAAACTGAGACAATTTAAACTTCTTCCTTTCCAAGTGAGATGACTTCTTTTTTCCTCTTGCCTAATTGCTCTGGCTAGGGCTTCCAGTACTATTTTGATTAAAAGTTATGACAGTGGGGACTTTTGTCTTGTTCCTGATCTTAGAGGAAAAATTTTCAACTTTTCACCATTGAGTATAATGTGAGTTGTTGGTTTGCCATATATGGCCTTTACTGTGCTGAGGCACGTTACTTCTATACTTAATTTGGTGAAAGTTTTTATCATAAAAGGATTTTGAATTTTGGCAAAGCTTTTTCTGCATCTATTGAGATAATCGTATTGTTTTTCTTCTTCATTCTGTTAATGTAGTATATCACCTTTATAGATTTGCATATGTTGAAACAACTTTGTATTTATTCCTAGATTAAATCCTATTGATCATGATGAATGGTTTGCTTAATGTACTGTTGAATTCAATTTGCTAATATTTTGTTAAGAATTTTTGCATCTGTGTTTATCAGGGATATTGGCCTGTAATTTGTATTACTGTATTGTTCTTGTCTGACTTATTATCAGGGTAATGCAGAATTCATCAATTGAGTTTGGAAGCATTATCTCTTCTTTGATTTTTGGAAGAGTTTGAGAAAAATTAGTACTAATTCTTCTTTAAATGTTTAGCAGTGAAGCCCTAAGGTCCTGGGCTTTGGAAGAAGTTTTGATAGAAGAAGTTTTATTACTGATTCAATCTCCTTATTAATTATCGATCTTTTGAGGTTTTCCATTTATCAGTGATACAGTTCTGATAGGTTGTGTGTATCTAGGAATTTATCCATTTCTTCTAGGTTATCCAATTTGTTTGCATATAATTGTCCACAATAGTCTCTTAAGATATTTTGTATTTATGTGGTATCAGTTATAATGTCTCCTCTTTCTTTTCTAATTTTATTTACTTGATGATTCTCTCTTTTTTTCTTAGTCTCAGCTAAAGGTTTGTGAATTTTATCTTTTCAAAAAACCAACTTTTAGTTTCATTGATCTTCATACTGTTTTTATAGTTTCTATTTTATTTATTCATGCTCTAATATTTATTATTTCCTTTCTTGTATTGCCTTTGGGTCTTTTTCCCCTCTCCTTCAAGTACAATGTTAAGTTATTTATTTGAAATCTTTCTACTTTTTTGATAGAGGTTTTTATTTGTATGTACTTCCCTCTAAAACTCTTTGTGCCACATTTCATAAGTTTTGGTGTATTGTATGTCTATTTTTATTTTTCTACATATTTTCTTAATTTTGCTTTTGATTTCTTCATTAAATCGTTGGTTATTCGAAAACATGCAGTTTTATTTTCACATACTTGTAAATTTTCTGAAATTCCTCCTGTCACTGATTTCTAGTTTTATACCACTGTGATTAGAAATATACTTAATGTTATTTCAGTCTTCTTAAATTTATTCAGACTTGTTTTATGACCTAGCATATGACCTGTCCTCCGAAAAGTTCTGGGACTGTTAAGGAGAGTGCATATCTGCTGCTGTTGGATGAAATAATCTATATATGTCTGTTAGATTCATCTGGTTTAAAGAATAGTTTAAGTCTTATGTTTTGTTTTTTGTTGTTGTTGTTTTCTGTTTGTTTGTTTGAGGTGGAGTCTTGCTTTGTTGCCCAGGCTGGAGTGCAGTGGCGCAATCTCAGCTCGCTGCAACCTCCGCCTCCCGGGTTCAAGCGATTCTCCTGCGTCAGCCTCCCGAGTAGCTAGGATTACAGGCATGTGCCACCATGCCTGGCTAATTTTTGTATTTTTAGTAGAGACGGGATTTCACCATGTTGGCCAGGCTGGTCTTGAACTCCCCTCAGGTGATCCGCCTGCCTCAGCCTCCCAAATGCTGGGATTACAGGCATGAGCCACCACAACCAGCCAAGTCTTGTGTTTTCTTAATGATTTTCTGTCTGGATCATCTGTCCATTGCTGAAGGTGGGATATTGAAGCCCTCTATTGTTATTGTATCGTCGTTGATCTCTGCATACAAATCTATGAATATTTGATTTATATATCTAAGTTCCTGGTATTGGATGTATAAATATTTATAGTTGTTATATCTTCTTTATGAATTAATCCTTTTATCATTATATAATGGCCTTCTTTGTCTTTCTTTACAGTTTTTTATTTAAAAAGTATTTTATTCGACATAAGTATAGCTCTTCTTACTCTCTTTTGGTTTTCATTTACCTGGAATATATTATTCTATCCCTTCACTTTCAGTCTGTGTGCTTAAACATGAAATAAGTCTGTTGTAAACTTCACAGAGTTGAGTCTTTTCTGTCTTTATCCATTCAGCCACTCTATGTCTTTTGAGTAGACAGTTTAGTTCATTTACATTCAAGGTAGTTATTCATAGGTAAAGACTTGCCATTTTGTTAATTGTTCTCTGGTTATTTTGTAAATCATGTCTTCCCTTTTTCCTCACTTGCAGTCTTTCTTTATGTTTAGGTGATTTTCTCTAGTGGTATGCTTTGATTCTTTACCTTTTTCTTTGTGTATGTATTATAGGTTTTTATGTGTGATTAAGGTGAAGCTTGCATGAAACATCTTATAGTTATAATAGGGTATTTTAAGCTCATAACTTCGGTTGCATTTTTAAAACTCGGTATTTTTGCCCAACTTTATTCCACATTTTATGTTTTTGATGTCACAATTTACATTGTTTTATATTGGGAATCCCTTAACAAATTATTACAACTGTCATTACTTTTAATAGTTTTGTCTTTTAACCTTCATACTAAAAACATAAGTGATTTACACACCATCAGTACAGGACTAGAGTCTTCCAAATTTGACTGTGTATTTACTTTTACTAGTCTTACACTTTTACATGTTTTCTTGTTACTAATTAGCATCCTTTTCTTTCAGCTTGAAAAATCTCTTTTAGCATTTATTGTATGGCAGGTCTAGTGGTGACATCCTCTATGCTGTTGTCTGTTTAGGAAAGTCTTTATATTGCTTTCATTTCTAAAGAATATATTTGCTAGATACAGAATTGGTTGGTATATTTTTCTTTTAGTACTTCACATTATAATGCTACTGTCTCCTGGCCTATAATATCACTTATAAGATATATGCTGCTACATTTATTGAACTCCCTCATATGTATTTTTTTTCTCTTGCTACTTTCAGGATATTGTCTCTGTTGTTGATATTTGTCAGTCTGATTATCAAATATGTTGATGTCATCTTATTTGGATTGAATTGGATTGGAGACCTTTGACCTTCCTACACCTGGAATTTGTAAATTTGCCCAGATTTAGAATGTTTTCTGTAGAAAATTATTTCTTTAAAAAAGCTTTGTTTTTCTCTTTTTCCTTTTTGAGCTCCTATAATTCAAATATTTGCTCTTTTGATTATATCCTATAATTCTTATTAAGTTTTCTTCATTCCTTTTTATTTTTCTCCTCTGATAGTATATTTTCAAATAGTTCTCAGCTTTGTTCTTCTGCTTTATTTATTCTGCTGTTGATGCTCTCTATTCACTTTCCATTTTGTTAATTGTATGTTTTAGCTCCAGATTATCTGGGGTGTTGGTGTGTGTGTTTGTGTGTGCGTGTGTGTGTAATTTTAATTTCTCTGTTAAATTTCTAGTTTTGGTCATTTATTGTGTTACTGATTTTGTTTAATCTTTCCTTTGTATTTTATTGAAGTTCACTATTCTTCTTCTTTTTTTTTTTTTTTTTTTTTTTTTTTTGAGACGCAGCCTCGCTCTGTCACCCAGGCTGGAGTGCAGTGGCCAGATCTCAGCTCACTGCAAGCTCCGCCTCCCGGGTTTACATCATTCTCCTACCTCAGCCTCCTGCGAAGCTGGGACTACAGGCGCCCGCCACCTCACCCGGCTAGTTTTTTGTATTTTTTAGTAGAGATGGTGTTTCATTGTGTTAGCCAGATGGTCTCAATCTTCTGACCTCGTGATCCGCCCGTCTCGGCCTCCCAAAGTGCTGGGATTACAGGCTTGAGCCACTGCGCCTGGCCGAAGTTCACTATGCTTCTTTAAAGTAATTGTTTTTAATAACTTTTGTCGAGCACTTCATATTTCACCATTTCTTTAGGATCAGTTAGGTACTTTATTTTGTGTGAAATCACTTTAGTGGTCTCATATTTTTCTGATTGCTCTTGATCCTTGTGACTTTGTATTGATGTCTGTGCATTTGAAATATCAGGTATTTATTTCAGTCTTTGAATGCTGTCTTTCTGTGGGAAAACGCTTCACCATTTACCCATCCAGACCTTCTGGGTAGGCTGTCTAACATGATCTATGGGAAAGCTTGCTTCTGGAGTACTTGAGCAGGTTGGCCTGGTGATGCATTCAGCAGGTGAGTAGGCCTGTTACCTGGCTTTGCCCTAGAGTTCAGCTGCCCTAGGGTGGACTTGTGAATTGGTCCATAGCAGTAGTATTGAGGCGGTATCAGTGGAAGCTGGCTGGAAGCCTAGTTCTCCAGGGGCTAATCTGGCACTGGGTGTGCTTTGAGCCTGAGTCTGTAGTGGCCAACCATGTGCTGCAATGTCCCTTGCACCAGAGGTCAGTGGGAGAGACTTAGAACCCGAGTCCACTGGGTTCTGGGTTCATGGGGGCTGACCTGGAGGCTCAGTCTCAGGGGTAGTCCTGAAGCAACAGTCTGTGAAGCCTACCCTGGCACCAATGTCTGCTGGGGTGAACCAGTGCCCGGCTGTCCTGAAGCAGGCATTCTCCTTGGGGGTCACTGAATTATTGGGTTATTGAGACTGACCTGTATCCTGGGCTGGCATGGTGCACTGGGGCTGGTGTGGAGCCTGGGTCCATGCAGAATGCTCTTGACCCTGTTCATGAGTGACGACCTGGTGTCTGGAGCTAGGAAACCTTTCCTGGAGACTGGGGACTGGGGTTGTGGGAACTGTCCTGGGTCAGCAGGGGCCAGCCTGGAGGCTGAGTGCACATGCTGGCCTGGAGGCTAGGTTTGTGAGTGCTGGTTTGGGTCCTGGGTCTATAGGAACAGACCCAGGGTCCTGGGTTAATGGGAGCTTGTTCAGTTCTGGACCCTCCTGGGAAGGACATTGACTCTGGGTCTGATGGATGGTGGGGTCTCAGGGGCTGGCCTAAAGAATAGCTCTACAGGGACTGGCCTGACACTAGGCAGGCCTGGAGCCTATGTCCATGGATGCTAGTCTGATGCCTGAGGGTATGGGGTGCTAACCTGGTACTAGAACTATGTGGAATGACCTGGCTCTGGAAACTAGGGCAGGCCTAAAGCCTGAATATGTGGGGGTTGGGAAGGTCTGGCGCAGGCTTTGCACTGGGGCTGGTCTGATGGCTGGCATTGGCTTGGCGGTGGGAGGCTAGGATCCTGAGTCTGTCAGATGGGCCTGGGGTCTGGAGCTGCATGGTCTGGTCTAGTGCTGCAGCAGGCCTGGAGGCTCAGTCCATGGGTACCAGCCTGATATTTGGGGCCATGGGGATTCTTGGTACTGGGTTTTACTGGGATGAGCTTGTTAGTAGGGTCTGAGGCAAAATCCATTGCTTATATCCCTCTCCTACCCACAAATGAGGGGTTTTTCTCTCCACCCTCTACTGTCTGTGGTTGGGTGACAGGTGATATGGATTAGGTAAAACTTCTGTCTACCCTCTTCAATGAATCTTTTCTGATTTTGTTGTTGCACTCATGTGCTTGTAGTTTCTCATCTGGTTTCCTTAACTCTTATAAAGCTATTTCAAACATGGATAGTTATTCAAATTGATGTTTGTTATGGAGTCAAGTGTTGGAAATCCTATTCTACCATCTTGCTGACATTTGCTGGATGTGCGTTATTTTAATTTGGTTGAGTGTATTCTGAATAATCTTATAATATGAAGTAAAGTTAATAGGCTATGGAGAAAGATGTCCTGGACTCAAATAGCACCTTCTTCTCTTGTAATGTGGTCAAAGGCAAGCTATTTAGCCTTTCTGTGCCTCATATTCCTCTCATGTAAAATGGTAATATACAATTGTGTAAGAGCATTAAGACCTGCACAGTGCTAAGCAGAGATCAAGTGCTAAGTAAGTGTTATTATTTATAGTCTGTAGTAATAAAAACTCAACAAATCCACTACCAAAAATATTTGACCTCATTTTTCAATGTTATTTGACTTTACTTCTTGAAAATCAGAAAAAAATGTTTTATACTTATTTAATATGTTTATATGTCTGTAAAATTAGCCATTTTAATGATATTTATCATTGTTAATAACCATCATGGCCAATTGCTTAGCAATAGCTGGGTATAGCTATAGAGATACACCATTTTGATGTTGGTTATCTGAATTCAGGTTTAATCCTGATAAATATAATTTCAATCTTTATTGAAACTTTTATTACTTTTAAGAATTTCTTGGTTGACATAAAAGTAATTCTACATTGATAGAATAAAATCATAGTTTTTGGTTCATGTTGTAACTCTTTTTATTTATTTTGCTCGCAAGAGCATTTTCAAATTCAAATATATTGCCATGTCTATCTATGGAATGTTTGAAAGATGGAAACCTTACAAAACTTTGAGACAGAGGTGATTTGTTTTAATATTAATCAAGGAGATAGATTGGATCAATGGGCTGCTTCTCAGCCCTTACTGAGTTGTTTTCCTCACTTAAATTCATTATTTTACTTAAAATAATTTCCTAGAATACTGTAAACAACTATATTTAATATAAGCATTAAATATTATATCTGAAACAGACGGGAACATAAAACTTTTTGGCCACATTTATAATAGATCCTAATCCACCCTATTTTTTTCTTAATGATGTTACTATGACAACATGTGTTTTATAATAGGTTGGTTTGTCCCAATGCTTTAACTCAGTAATATAAAATGTATTTTAACCTTATTTTTCAGTTCTGTCATTCTGCAACCCTCCTTTATACTAGTCCATAACCTGTCACCAAGTGCAAAAGCTAATATGTGACTTCTTTTAGGTTATTAATTTAAAAAATTAAACAAGAATTAGTCCAAAACCAAATGAAATATAGGATGCTACCTGAAATTAACACCACAACAAAAAGAACTAGATAGTTCTCTAGGGGTGGCAACTGAGTTCTCAATCCTTCCTGCTTTTTATGGAAATAGTCTTGAAACATGGGAGCAGAACTGCAGCAGTGAGGAAAATAATCCATGACTCTGTCCTTTGGTCATAGCTGATTGACTGGGGTACATCCCTGACCTTTACTGGGCTGATAATATTCCCTTTCTGAAAACCTAGAAGCTTAGGGTGAAGAGACTCATACACTAGGATCATTTAGAGCTGAATCATGGCAACGTCACAGGCTGATAGAGAAAGAAAAAACTTCCACCCTCTCTCTACCCTTTGAGTATTCTGTTATGAGCATTATGATTATCATTATCTATGTTCTAATATTTTTTAGCACTATTGTGCTAGGAGCTGGGCTAAGTCATGACTGAGCATTGGGTCATTTACTTCTTTCAACAACCCAACGAGGTAGGTGCACACCTTCTGTCTATTATATATAAAAGGAAACCTGTTTAGCGAGGTTAAATAAATGGTCACATATTCTACAGCTAGTAAATGATAGAAATACTGAACAAATCCGAAGCCTATATTTTACTTATTCAATTATATCTTCTCCCTCTGCAAATATGAATTAGATGACTGCTAAGTGGCAGATGATTTAAGAGAGTAAAAACATGCACACATGTATGCTTGAAAATGCTTTTAGAATCCCTGAAGTTTTCATCCAAGCCACTCATTTCTAAGAAGTTATCATGTAGATATTTCAGAAAAATGTACCAGTTTTATTCATCCAAATATTTGATTTCCCTGTGATTTGTCTGAAATCTAGAAATCAAAAAGGTAAATTTTCTTTAAAACACCCTTACCCTGTACTCAATGAAAGACATCTTACTTAATTCTAAACCACAAGACAGATTACAAAAGAACCGAAACCAATCTGAGGATAAAGTTTAGATGCATGGTGACAAATTAGACAGAGATTTATGTAGCAACATCCTTCAGGAAGGAAGAAGGCACTTTGAAAATTGCTACAGCCCATCTAGCCGGGCGCGGTGGCTCAAGCCTGTAATCCCAGCACTTTGGGAGGCCGAGATGGGCGGATCACGAGGTCAGGAGATCGAGACCATCCTGGCTAACACGGTGAAACCCCGTCTCTACTAAAAAGTACAAAAAACTAGCCGGGCGCGGTGGCGGGCGCCTGTAGTCCCAGCTACTCGGGAGGCTGAGGCAGGAGAATGGCGTGAACCCGGGAGGCGGAGCTTGCAGTGAGCTGAGATCCGGCCACTGCACTCCAGCCTGGGTGGCAGAGCGAGACTCCGTCTCAAAAAAAAAAAAAAAAAAAAAAAAAATTGCTACAGCCCATCTCAAGCTGGAAAATATCAGAATAACAAACAAAGTGTTATCTCATAAAATGTGATAATGCATATATTAACTATAATTTGAATAGTTTACATGCGTTGTTTAAAAATACCTGTAATTAGCTCCAAATTTAAGATATCTCATAAAGCCAATGAAAAGCTAAAATTGAAACTAGTGCGATATCCTTGGCATACCAGGAATTGAAAGCAAAGAATTAAAGGAACATAATATGCTTTAGTTTTTGGTCACTGACATTTGTTAGCTGTTAGAACAAAATTGCTTGTGATGAACGCTAGTAAGTACAAATGAGCTCCGGTTACTGCGATAATTTTCCCAGCTATTTATGTTATCATTCCAATTTCAGCAACCGTTCCTAATACTTGAAACATTTAGACAAGAAAATTATAAGCTTTACTGAAATGTAAAGAAGTAATAGCAGAAGAAAATTAATGGTCTTTAAGCATTTGCTCATTCAGCAATAGCCAAGTAATTAGAAAGCTGACAAAGCAAAGCATGAAGCAGTGGTAGTTTATATATGTGTATCTTTTCAACTTTATCTTTTCAGTTTGTACATTAAATTGCGGCTGACAGAGCAACCGTGCATCTGATTCAAACAATTTATGCAAACAATCTATGGTGCAAGGATAAATACAATTATGTTTAACTCATTTTTATAAATGTGAGTTTACTATATACAGAATTTGTCTATTCAATGGGCAAAGCACAATATTGGGATTAAGTTCCTTATCCCGAGGAACAAATCTTGGTATGGGTATTAATATCCCCATTTGGCAGATACAAATTAAGATATTTGTTTATTGATGGAAACAAAATAAGATTAAGTGCTTTGTCTCGGGGTTACCAACCTGGTATTCTGAATAAGTGAAAAAGGACCCAAATATTTAATATTTCACATAATTATTTCTCTTTGCTCAATTTTATCTATACATTTGGCTCAAACTTTTAAAAAAGTTTAATGAAAAAATAATCAAAAAAGCAAAAAGAAAATATAATGAAAAAATAGGAAGAGAAAATGAAAAGGTAGAAAGTCATGAATAACATTGGTATAAACCCATATGTTAATAAAATAAAATGTAATCTTTACTTGGAAAACAGATGAATGATCAATAAATGATAGTATGCCCCCAAGAAGAATTGTTTGTCATAGAATGAAATAACCTTAAATACCAATCAACACCATTACGTATATTTTCTATCACATCATATTTGACATTAAATTTAATGATTTTACATAAAAATTAAAGAAGTACAGATGGAAGATTTTGAATGCAGAAAAGAAAGTCTTAACATTACTTTAACCATAGAAGTTCAAAACTGTGGTAAAACACTTTACTTAATGGGAGAAACAAAAAAAGTACATTATGATCCAGCCATATTATCAAATCACCCAAGGGGAAGATACTGAAAAAGAAATGTGGTTTTCTCCTTTTCTCTGTGCATTTGAGAATTAAGTTATTGAAGACTATGAATGAATTTCTAGCCCATAAGTTTCTCAGTGGGTAGAAGATGAGGGCTAAGGAAAAACGGTACCATTCCCCTCCCAACTGGAATGTTTGGAAAATCATAAGGGGCACTTTGATTGTCTCCATTACTAGGCTTGCTACTTGAACTTACAGTCAGAAGGCTAGGGATCCTATCCATGTATGGGGGACATTCTTATATGGTGAATAATCATCTCACTGCAGATTCCATAGAGTCCCCATTAAGAGACATTGGAGGGGTAGCAGTTACCTGCCCCACTTAGACACAGTCTCTGTTATATGTGTTTCACCAAGGATGATGACACTTAAGACAGTAAGTTCCACATTTGTTTTCTACACCCATCAACCCAAGACCTGGCCTAAGCCAGTGCATGTACATAGGTGGGGTTCAGTAAAAGTTTGCTAATAACTTTGTGAAAATAATAATAAAATCATTTTTAATGATGAAGAGTGAGAACCAGGCTTAATGTTCACGCTGGGCCTCAGAGTATTATTATTCATAAGTGGGATCACTAAGAAACAAAAATTCTTTGCTCACATTTTAAAATTTAGTAATTTTATCTCATCGGCTCATTTAGAAATGGTAAGAGTTTGGAGGACTGAATCACATTAATCAAACTCATTAACCAGAAAGTACCAGTAGTTATTCTACCTTTGGGTGAGTTCCAAATGAGTGCATAAGACTCAGGGCTGCCATGTACCGGCGTGCAGGTTGTTCATTGCACAATTCACACAGACTTTATTCACGTAGACTGTGATGTAAATGATGTCTTTAGAGTTGCGCTGCCTACAAGCTTTGATATGTTGTCTATTTTCATTTTTCTCGAGATGTTTTAAATTCTAAAATAGCAATATACTGTTTATAAAATGTATTTGTTATTGTTATTATTTAAAACTTTTATTATCAGTTCAGGGATACATGTGCAGGTTTGTTATATCGGTAAACTCATGTCACAGGGGTTTGTTGTACAGATTATTTCATCACCCAGGTGCTAAGCCTAGTACTAAATAGTTATTTTTTTCTGTTCATCCCAACCTCCACCCTCTGATAGGCTCCAGTGTCTGTTATTCCCCTCTTTCTGTCCATGTTTTCTCGTCATTTAGCTTCCACTTATAAGTGAGAAAATTCAGTATTTGGTTTTCTGTTCTTGGGTTAATTTGCTAAGGATAATGGACTCCAGCCCCATCCATGATCCTGCAAAGGACATGATCTCATTCTTTATTATGGGTGTACAGTATTGCATGGTATATATGTACCACATTTTCTTTATCCAGTCTATCATTGATGGGCATTTAGGTTGATTCCATGTCTTTGCTATTGTGAATAGTGCTGCAATGAACACAAACATGCATATGTCTTTATAATAGAATGATTTATATTCCTGTTGGTATATACCCAGTAATGGTATTGCTGGGTCAAATGGTAGTTCTGTTTTTAGCTCTTTGAGAAATTGCCACACTGCTTTTCCACAATGGTTGAACTAATTTACACTCCCACCAACAGTGTATAAACATTCCCTTTTCTCCACAACCTCTCCAGCATCTGTTATTTTTTGACTTTTTAGTAATAGCCATTCTGACTGGCATGAGATGATATTTCTTTGGGTTTTAATTTGCATTTATCTAATAATCATTGATATTGAGCTATTTTGCATATACTTCTTGGCCACATGTGAGTGTTTTTTGCAAAGTATCTGATCATGTCCTTTGCCCACTTTTTAATGGAGTTGTTCTTTCTTGTAAGTTCGTTTAAGTTCCTTAAAGTTGCTGGATATTTGATCTTTGTCAGATGCATAATGTGCAAAAATTTTCTCCCATTCTGTGGATTGTCTATTTACTCTGTTGATAGTTTCTTTTGCTGTGCAGAAGCTCTTGAAATTTAATTAGATCCCATTTGTCAAGTTTTGCTTTTGTTGCAATTGCTTTCACCATCTTTGTTATGAAATCTCTGACAGTTCCAATGTATAGAATGGTATTGGCTAAGTTGTCTTCCAGGGATTTTATAGCTTTGGGTTTTACATTTAAGTCTTTAATCCATCTTGAGTTGATTTTTGTATATGATGTAAGGAATGGGTCCAGTTTCAGTCTTCTGTGTATGGCTAGTCACTTTACTCAGCACCATTTATTTAAAAGGGAGCTCTTTCCACATTGTTTTTGTCAGCTTTGTTGAAGATCAGATGGTTGTAGGTGTGGGGGTCTACTTCTGGGCTCTGTATCCTGTTCTGTTGGTCTATGTGGCTGTTTTTTGTACCAGTACCATGCTGTTTTGGTTACTGTAGCTCCGTAGTATAGTTTGAAGTTTGGTAATGTAATGACTCCAGCTTTGTTCATTTTGCTTAGGATTGCCTTGGCTATTCAGGCTCATTTTGGTTCCATATGAATTTTAAAATAATTATGTGAAGAATGTCATTGGTAGTTTGATAGGAATAGTGTTGAATCTGTAAATTGCTTTGGGCAGTATGGCCATTTTAACAATACTAATTCTTTCTCTGCATGAGCATGTAATGTTTTTCCATTTGTTTGTATCATCTCTGATTTCTTTGAGCAGTGTTTTCTAATTCTTATTGTAGAGATATTTTACCTCCCTGGTTAGCTGTATTTCCAGGTACTTCTTTTTGTGGCAATTGTGAATGGGATTGCATTCCTGATTGGCTCTCAGCTTGGTTGTTGTTGATGTATAGCAATGCTAGTGATTTTTCTTACATTGATTTTGTATTCTGAGACTTTTCTGAAGTTGCTTATCAGCTGAAGGTGTTTTTGAGCAGAGATGGTGGGGTTTTCAAGATGTAGAATCATGTCATCTGCAAACAGGGATAGTTTGACTTCCTCTATTTGTATGCCCTTTATTTCTTTCTCTTGCCTGTTTGCTCTGGCCAGGACTTCCAATACTGTTTTGAATAGGAGTGGCGAGAGAGGGCATACTTGTCTTGTGCTGGTTTTCAAAGGGAATGCTTCCAGCTTTTGCCCATTCAGTATAATGTTAACTGTGGGTTTGTGATGGGTAGCTTTTATCATTTTTAGGTATGTTTCTTCAAATTCTAGTCAGAGACTACTACAAAAACCTCTATGCACACAAACTAGAAAACCTAGAAGAAAGGAATACATTTCTGAATACATAAAACCTCCCAAGACTGAACCAGGAAGAAATTGATTCCCTGAACAGACCAATAACAAGCTCTGAAATGGAATCAGTAATAAATAGCCTACCAACCAGAAAAGCCCAGGACCAGAAGGATTCACAGCTGAATTCTATCAGATATACAAAGAAGAGCTGGTACCATTCCTACTGAAACTGTTCCAAACAATTGAGGAGGAGTGACTCCTCCCTAACTCAGTCTATGAGGCAAGCATCATTCTGATACCAAAACTTGGAAGAGACACAACAAAAAAAGAAAACTTCAGGCCAACATCCTTGATGAAATGATGCAAAAATCCTCAACAAAATACTTGCAGACCGAATCCAGCAGCACATCAAAAAGGTAATTCATCACGATCAAGTAGGCTTTATCTCTAACATGCAAGGTTGATTTAACACAAGCAAATCAATAAATTTGATTCATGATGTATACAGAACTAAAGACAAAAATGATATGATTATCTCAATAGATGCAGAAAAGTCTTTTGATAAAATTCAACATCTCTTCATGTTAAAAACTCTCAACAAACTAGGTATTGTCTCAAGATATTTTTCTTTTACCTTTTAATTTCTTCTTTGACTAATTGGTTGTTCATAAGTATGCAGTTTTATTTCCACATATGAGTATTTGTGAATTTCCCAAAATGTAGCAACTCTCAAACATTGCGTGGTGGGCATAGAATTAAAGGCTAATGTACTTAAGAAAAATTATTATCAAGTTACAGGATTTTAATTGCTTGTCATCACTCTATACAAATTTTTATATGGTCAGTAGCAATCATTAGACTTATTGTTCCTATTCTGGACAGTGGTGGAAATCTAATAACATTTGTTCCCTAAAGTCCAGTAAGAATGGCAAATACTTCTGAGCACTTGCTAGGGGTTAATCTAAGAACTTCATATTGTATAATTAATTTAATCTTCAGGGCAATCCTATGAAGCGGTTACTACTATTACTTTAAAGATGAGGAAATTGAAGCACAAAAAGATTAGTTGCTCTATGTTTGTAATAAGAGCAAGTGGAAAAGTACATAAATTATAACACAGGTAAAGTGCTTGCAACAGTGCTTAGCATAAAGTTAACTATGATTGCAGAGAAATAATCTCATCATTTTACATTGGCCCAGTGTTAATTTCATCTTGAAAGATAACCTTTTTTTAAAACCTCACTCATAAGTGTAGTTTTAAATCCATGGACAATTTCTTGTTTAGAGTTTACAGGTCCCTATTCACTCACAAGAGTAAACCCTGGTGAATTATATAAATTAACAGAATGCTTGATTTTCATCTGCAACCGTGCCAAATAACACCAAACAGGAAGGGTAGGATTTTAGTTCAAAATGACATGTAGATTGGCTGGGGAAAAACAACAACAACAAAAAACTGTTTCTTGAATCATTCTAAATAGGAAATGAAGGATATAATCCTTAAAATGTACCTCTTTTGACTTTCCTTAACACTTGACCTTAATAAGTTTCCAAGCTTTTAAGAAGAACTGAATTTCATCTGGCAATTGTGATTTTCACTGAATTGCCTTCTCACATAGTGACTACTCCCTTACCTATAAACATCTTGGTTTTTAAAGATAAGGGTAAGGGCACATGGAATAAACAACAACAAATATAAAAGTATTAATATGACAAATCACACATTCATAAACAAATATTGAAAATAATCAACAGATCTTTCTCAGAATTAATGTATAACATATATGAATTAGTAAAGAAAATATAAGCGGAGTAAGGCATTTTCTAAAAAAAATTAAAGAGTTCTCCTTGTTAGAAGAAAAAATTGTTCCATCGACTGGACCAGTAAGATAGATTTTAAAATTCATTAAAGTTGCTTCCCTTAGGGAAGCTTCTATGCACACATCAAATTGAATGTCAAGCTGGGCTCCTGGGGAGATGCAATTAAAATTACAGGATCAGGGAGCATAACTACACAAGTAAGGCATGGTATATATTCCTTGGAGAGTGTGATGGGGGTCAGTCTTAACTTGGATACAAACAGAAATTATTATGAGGTCTGCTGTCTGAAATAAATGTGAAACTGAATAATAAACTCTTACATTTGTTAAAATACTAACCAAAATGCAAAATGTACAACTTAACAATCAAGTCATAATATTTCATTTGACACCTACTGTGTACAGGGAATAGAATATAGTCTTTACCCTGAAAGGGCTCAAGCTTGAGGAAAGAGGCATATATTCAGCATATTGTTATTTAACCTTGTTCCCCTTGCCTCAACTGGTTGGACAAAATATTAGCATCTTATCCAAATTAAGCCAAATACATTATGTAGTCTTTTGACATAGATGACTAGTTTAAGTTCCTGACCCAAGCTGGACCTCTAGAGTCCTTCTGCAGAAGTTAGCATTGTATGTCCAAAGATAGTCAAGCTAATACCTCCAAGGAGGCTGAATATATGATATATGAAATTCCAAAACTTGAGAGCAAACAAGAGTTGGGTTGAGAGAAGACATTCACCTTCTTAAGATGTAAACCTGGCCTGATGGTCGGAAACATGCTTTCTAGGGTATTCTGTTCTCTATACATGATAAGGATTCAGAGATCATGGTTTTCTAGGTGTACTTGAAGTCTGAGATCTTTTTGTACCACTCTTTTGCTCTTAAGTTCCTCATCTCACTCAGATATGATTGACTCCATAATCTCACCTCCAGACATGACATCTAAAGGATGCAATTTTTTTTGGTGTGTATTACCTGAACCTGTACTTGTCCTGGTCCATAGTCAAAAATTATCTCCTCTGAACTTGCAGGAACAAAGCGTAAGGGAAGCTTCTTTGTGCAAATCAAATTAGGTGACAAAATGTACACCTGGAGGAATGCAATCGAGCTCATATATCAGACAGACTATCTGTAGGATTTGCCAGGCTGAGTGCATCATAATTTTGAGTGGGAAGTTGTGGGAGTTTGGAAACAGAAACCTACATCATCTATGTTAACTCTCCTTCTCTCATGTTATGATTCTCGCTCCAATCCCCAATAACTAATAGTGCTATTTCAGTAGCACTATTAAAGACCTGAGAGTAGGAAAAAAAAACCCTGCCTTATACTAGAGTACTCTGTATCTCCTAAATAGACCACAGCTCCCTGTAGTATTAGAGGATGGACAATGTGGAGAGGAAAATCTTCAATCTAAGTTACTGCAATATAGAGACATTCTGTGGAACGGAAACTTGAATAGGAGTCAGAAGACCCAGGATCTAATTTTAGATATACCATTTAACATGGTGGTTATGCAACCAGTGTTCCAGTTTATAATCAGTTATGCAATCAGTGTGTCAATGTATAAAATAGGGCAATCTCATTGGTCATATCTTCTTTCTGTAGATGTGTAAGAAGGATCAGTTATGGTAGTGGATAGAATCCAACAGACCTCAGTAATAGCATTTTCAGTATCAAGGAAGCTGCACAATAGGGAAAGAGGCAAATTAAGCTACTGAGCAAAGGGAGAGATGAAGGGCTCATTCAGTCATGTGATAAATATATACTGAGTGGTTATAATTTCCAGGGACTCCCTAGTGGCATTCAGTACCTGGATCCAGTTGTCCCTAAGTCTATCTGCATTATTGGCCTTCCTGAAATGTGATCATTTCATTACATACTGTAGCATCATTTCGAAAGTTTCCATTTTTTCTTGCTTAATTTGACAGGTTTTTATCACTTATAACCAAAGACACCTTAAAAATGCAGAGGAGAGATGAAGAGGATGAGAGATAGTCAAACAATTTCTGTGGCCAAAAAGTGCTTTCAGAAATCATAAATTCAGGCCTGAAGTTCCTAAGGTGCACAGGATGGAACAGGGCACCAGCTCAGAGGAAGGAACCATGTTATAAAGAATGATCAACTCAAGGTATCTTACAGGTCAATGGTTGTCGAAGATTTTTTAGTAGTGGAACAAGTGTCCAAATGAAATATAATAATAGCCTTTATCTAAAATAGTTACAGATGATATTTCTTTAATATTCATTTGTGAGTTCAAATTATTAATATTTCCTTTTTGTGAAGATAGATAATAAGAATAATGAGCCTGTTTGAGTGAAGACACATTTGATAACATGATAAGCTTGTCAGCCTTTGTATTTATGAAAATTAAATTAAATATTCTTACACATTCTTAAGAACATAATTTGAAAATTATAGATCATGTTCATCCTCCTCTATTGAGAGCTGCATCACAGGTACAGAATTAGAACAAATATCTCCCTCTAGCTCGCTCATGTACTTTTTACAACATTACATGCGTCTCAAGGGGTATGATAATATTTCCCAAAAAACCTCAATGTATTTAAAATCCCATCAATATTTTATGAAGAAAATTAATGAGTTGATACACTAAAATTCTGGTAAAAAAAATGCTAACGAATAAGTTTCAAAGGAATACGATAAAATTCTGAGTCAATTCAGGTACACATTTGGTGAAAATGTTCATGAATGCTTTTTGATTCCAGTTGATTAAATTTGATTGGGCATTCTGGAATGAAATTATTTATCCTCAAATGGCTGATAACTTAGCTTCACCATGATCAGTGGGAGATACACTTAAAATTTTGAGCTCCACTAAGAAGTCTTTGAAACATGATTATAATACAGCTAAGTCAAGCTCTAAATGGAGAGTAACTACCAATTTGAATTGATTTTCAAGAGCATCTGTTAAGGTGCTTTCTCTAAAACATCTCATTCCAATTTCCTTCCTTCCTTCCTTCCTTCCTTCCTTCCTTCCTTCCTTCCTTCCTTCCTTCCTAATTCCCTCCCTCCCTCCCTCCCTTCCTTCCTTTTCTTGATAAAGTATTACCCCCTCATTTCCACTAAAATTCCAAATGGGAATCAACATTCTGTGCATAAAAATGGAAGTAGTCTAAAAGTCTATATGTTCATTAGCCAATGTTCAGGGAGCACTTACTATGTATTCAATTTGAACTGGGCACTATTTTAGCTACTAATTATGTGGAGTTACTTAAATGGAATCAAACTAAAATTCCTCAGTTGACCTAGCCCCATTTCAAGTGCTCAATAGTCATATGTGACTAGAGGCTGTAGTATTGGACCATGGGGATAGAGGACATTTCCATCATCAGAGAAAGCTTTATCGGGCAGCACTAGGTGCTGATGCTCCTAGATGCTCTGGGGAATGCTAAAAGTATTAATTTCAGTTCCTGTCTTGAAATATTGCTTTGTTCAGTTAAGAGAACAAGACTAACATACACAAAGCAATAGGCCTGCAGTGCAGATAAGTGGACAGTTACATGACAAAACAGAGTAGACTGACTCTAAGTGCATTAGGAAATATATCACAATGTCATAGGTTAGAAAAAAAATTGGACGGGCAGTAATAGAAGGAAAGCCAACTAATGAAGGAGTAACCAAACGAATAACACCATTCTATAACTCTAAGGCAGAGACAGGGAGGAAGGTGGTTCTGTTTATGAATTTGATTAGCTGCTCCAAAGCCTAAAACTCAACATTTCAACTGGGTCTCTGTGGAGTGAGGAAAGCAAGCATCATCAAGTATGTAGCTTAGCACAATGAAGATGCTTCTTATGCCTCGCAGGCTTTACATGGGAAAGTTGGAAAGAATTGGAGAAGAAGACTAAACTAAACACAGTGTTCCTTCATATTCTCAAGCAGAATTGTCACAACGAAAAATACCACTCTGCAAATTAAGAGATAGCTAGGAAAGTGTTTCTTTGCCTCTTTATGGTATTAAATCGTGTTTAGAAATTACTGTTTTTGAGTCAACATCTGCCCTTGGGACTTGTATATGTATGTATGTGCTGTCTAATTCAACAGGTATCTGCAGAAAAATTGGAAGAATAAAATACTTCCAACTTCATGGATCCAAAGTCTAGGAAAGGCACTGAATTTAAAGAACCCACACCTTCACATCTTCCCTGACATTTTCTGCAGGACATGAAAAGCACAAACTGTTGCTAATTGTCTTGCTGATGATCCCAGGGCATTGTTTTAGGTGCACTTACTCAAACACAGGGAAACATATTGTTTGGGCAGTGGGGCCGGATAAGAACTCAAACTATATTAACCACAAGGGCTAGCCAGGGTTTGGAATTTCTTCCTTCTTTGATACTTTGTGACATTAAATAGCCCAAGTGGTGATTATATCATAATCTCCTGGTCTCGTTGGAGCCACTTTACCTGATGGAAAAAGGTCAAACATTATAAACAATTTTACTTACAAATTTAGAACAAATACACATGAGTGCCTTACATCCTGAAGTTAATTGGATCTAGAATTATTTCCTGAGACAACCTTGGCACCTGGAGATTCTGACTCTTTAACCTTGGAACAATCTCAGCCTCTAAGTAGCTTGCTGAGTTAACACTAGACTGCCAAATTAAGGTTCAGTAAGACTGGTAATGGAGTGTAAAATGTGGTGCATTTTAAAAATAATTACTATTGTCCCAGGGAAATTGTCTCAGCATTGTATTTGTGTCAACTGATGCATATGAGTGGATATATCTTCAATAATGCAAATACTGTTTTCTGCTTGTTTGTGGGTAGGTTTCATGTATGTCTGTTCTCTCTTCTTCAAAAACAACTCTACTTTTCCTAGTTTTCTGGTTTTTCCATGTTATGGCATTAGCTTTACAGCATTTATATACAGCTATAAAGCTATATAAATTGTATATAGCCTGCATAGTTATTTGTTTTCCTGTCTAAATCCGTAACATCTCTCTGTTGTGGGAAGTCAGGGACCCCAAACGGAGGGACCGGCTGAAGCCATGGCAGAAGAACATAAATCGTGAAGAGTTCATGGACATTTATTAGTTCCCCAAATTAATACTTTTGTAATTTCTTACGCCTATCTTTACTGCAGTCTCTGAACATAAATTGTGAAGATCTCATGGACACTTATCACTTCCCCAATCAATACTCTTGTGATTTCCTATGCCTGTCTTTAATCTCTTAATCATATCATCTTCGTAAGCTGAGGAGGATGTGTGTCGCCTCAGGACCCTGTGATGATTGTGTTAACTGCACAAATTGTTTGTAGAGCATGCGTGTTTGAACAATATGAAATCTGGGCACCTTGATAAAAGAACAAGATAACAGCGATGTTCAGGGAACAAGGGAGGTAACCTTAAACTGACTGCTGGTGAGCCGGATGGAACAGAGCCATATTTCTCTTCTTTTAAATGCAAATAGGAGAAATATTGCTGAATTCTTTTTCTCAGCAAGGAACATCCCTGAGAAAGAGAATGCGCCCCTGAGGGTAGGCCTATGAACGGCCCCCGTGGGGTGGCCACCTTTTACGGTCAAAGTCGAGGTCTCCTGTAGTGCTCCGAGGCTTATTAGGACGAGGAAATTCCTGCCTAATAAATTTTGGTCAGACAGGTTGTCTGCTCTCAAACCCTGTTTCCTGATAAGATGTTATAAATGACAATGCGTGCCCAAAACTTCATTAGCAATTTTAATTTCACCCCATCCCGTGGTCCTGTGATCTTGCCCTGGCTCCATTTGCTTTGTGATATTTTATTACCCTGTGAAGCATGTGATCTCTGTGACCCACACCCTATTTGTGCACTCCCTCCCCTTTTGAAAATCGCTAATAAAAACTTGTTGGTTTTACTGCTCAGGGAACATCACGTAACCTGCCGACATGTGATGTCTCCCCCAGATCCCAGCTTTAAATTTCTCCCTCTTGTGCTCTTTCCCTTTATTTCTCAAACCAGCCGAGACGCATAGGAAATAGAAAAGAACCCACGTTAACCATCAGGGGTGGGTTCCCCCAATATCTCTCTGTTGCTTAAGACTGACAATCATATTGCTGCTTAGTATAGTGTCTTAAACAAAACAGAAGCTCCATAAATATTTGTTGTAGTGGAAATTAGAGATAGGCTGCTACTTTAAAGCAGATACACATGAAACTTGCTTGCTTTCTAATCTTTTAGCTGCTGTTGCTTGTGTTTGTCTGTTAGCATTGGTGTGTATATCTGCACATGATACCCCTTTAATATAATTTAGTCACCACAAACCAGTGATCTGTTACACATAATGGGATGAATTTCCATAATGTATATTACCTTATGTTGGCAGCATCATAGTGCCAAACAAGAATCATAAATCCACATAATATTAAGTTTCTCATGTACTAAGGTGATATGATTGATGTACATACAGTGAGACTTCAGAGTGAGCCAAAATATGTAGGTTTCGAGTAATTTACTGATCTTACTTGATTAGTTTACTACCTACCAAATGGGACTAATTTCAGTGATACTTTATCACGTTTTTCAGAGGTTTTATGTGAAAGTGCTTTAAAACAGTAAAATACAAAGGTAGATAACATTACTGTTGTTTTCTAGCAAGAATAATAGACTTGTAGTTTTTTCAAGTTAAAAATCACGTTTACCTAGTAGGCTTAGGGATATCTGCCATAATCACGAAAGAGAGGAAAAATCCTGGTTTACATGGTACAAGTATCATGATTTTGATTCTTGCTATCAAGATCCTCTAAGGAACCCCTAAAATACCCTACTTAGGCATCAACCATATAGAATACTAACATGAATAAGGTCAAGGATACTATTATTTGAAAACCCATTGTGTTTTAGACACTGCCTTAACACATCATAAACATCACATTGTCTCTTTTAATCCACACAATCACCTTGGGAATCAGGAATTCTTATCCCTATTTATGGATGAGGCAAGTGAGGCTTAGCAAAAATATATAACTTGCCCTAAGTCAGATCATGAATATGTCAGACAACTAGTATGATTTGATCACAGGTTTGTCTGATTCCAAAGCTTAATTGCTATATAGCCTTCCAGACTTGGAAATAAAAATTCAAGAGCCATGGAAGTGATCCTCTAGCAACATGGAACTCCTACAATTCTCAGCACACCTCAAGTTGTTGCTTACCTCCAGCCTTTTTTCCAAGTTTCTCACTCATTCTTGTTTATTGGTTCCCTTCCTTTCCCCACACCACACAAACCAGAATGAATTGTCCCAATCTTTGCCACCCTTTCACACTGACTTGAGAGCATCTCCACTCCCTGCAACCCTCACTCAGTCTTGACAAAATGGGACCCTTATGTGCAGCCGTGGGCACACATCTATCATGACACTTACTGTGGGGGAATTGCAGTTATATCTGATGTTTCATTCTCCTTCCCTAGACCGTGAACAACCTGAGGGTAATAAAAACATATGTATGTATCTCTTACATTAGTCCAGTATGGGCTACATGACATATGCTCAAAAATATGACTTGAATTAAACTAATTAAATCATTCAATTAGTTGGGTTTCTTTGCATTATACTTTGCATTTAAGATATTAATTTAAACAATAAAATAAATACATACCAAGATAACACATTTATTCAAACAACATGAATAATAGCCATAACACTGTATGTTAGGTTTTGGCAAGAGGAGCTTTAAGGTTAAATTTAATCAAATTTAGCTGCTAAATTAGATATATAAGAGTGAAAATAATTAATATATTACATCCAATACTGCATATTAATTCACTATCTCATGTATATAAACTATTATAGTTATGAACAAGGACAGCAAAAAAAAAAAAACATTCTTACGTGATCAAATAAGGATTTTGTTATATTTGCAAATTATCAAAGATAAAAATATATTCATTTTCAGAGAAAAGTTTTTCGTAAGTATCTGTTTATTTGGGAATTTCATTTATGAGGTTAAATAAATCGTTAATTACATATTATAATAATAAAGGACTGTTCCTATTAATACAAGTTTAGATCTGAATCTCATTTTCACACAGTTAAGAAAAAGCTTTATATCTATAACTGAAGTTTATTTAAAATACGATTAAGTTTTTAAATATACTTATTTTCAGTCTAAGCAGTTTAGCTTTGTCTAAAAATTATAGTGTACATTAACATACTCTTAGAGAAGTGAGATAAGGGGAATATGATCTCTATTTTATGGACTACTAGACCAAAAAAAATCCACTTACATGCAGGCAATCAATTTAAAGTACAAATTATAGAATTAAAAGGTACATATATTTTCTGATTGAATTATGAATAACAAAAGATACCAAAATATCAGAATTAAAATATTAACCATTTATAAAGATTTACTCAGAAGACCCTTCAAGTACATTTCTCTTTTGTATTGGTGTTTTAGCAATCTCTTTAACCTTGATCTTATGAAGGTACTCATAAACTGCAATCCTTGAATTATGCTATTAAAGATGAATATTTATAAGATGATAATATCCATGTATCTTATTTCTAAGACTAATTAACACTTTACTTTTGTTATATAATAAAGTCCCACTTGTCCAGCTGGTAGACTTCTGCCAAGCACAAAGATATGAGCATAGTTCCACATACAGACATTAAAATAATAACCTCTGGTTAACAGGAAATTAACTGCTTTAAGCACTTGGCACCAGAGGAAAGCATAACTCAGACCAGAACCCATTGACTTTTATAAGAGAGTAGCTGATAGTTTGTTTGAGTTGAATTTTGTGCCGCTTCCAAATTTAGTGATTTATTGCTTCTAATAGAAACAAAGCCAACCAGATAGGTGAGTTCTTGTGTATTTGTGTACACATCATCAACATTTAAATCTATAGTTAGAATATATTAATATGTAACTTTATGAGTAGACACAAACTCTAAAAATCTAGGAAGCAAATTTCTTTTTTCATCTTATCCATGTCTCTTCCTCATTCAGTACCTCTAGTAAAGTCCCAACAATCCTCTGAAATTTTCTCTGATAAGTTTAACCCATGTTGCTTCCTCCTTAGTACAGGATTTTGTCCTTTACACAATTAAAATATTTTCTTATGACATCTTCTCTAATGTCTTTAGCATTTATCTCTGAACGTGAGGCTAAGTCATTAATTCTTTCATGTATGTATTTCTTATTTCTATTATAAAACAACAATAATATTATGGATGATAATCCTATCATACTTCTGTGGCACATCATAATTTTTGTGGCACTAGAATTATTAATTGACAAAAGAAAAAGCATGATCTTTATAATGTAGTTTATATTCTATTAGAAAAGTTAATACTACATACAGATATGATATAATCTTTTGCCTGATTGGATCATATTTAGATGAATAAGATGCCTTTTGAAGTCCTCATCAAAATCTCTGCAGATGAGTGAAGTGCATTTCCAATGCAAGACTGTAAAATCCATGAAAAATGTATGCAGTATGAATGTAGAAACATTTGTAACAATGGTAAAATATTAAAGTTTTTAAAATTAAAGACATAATTGTTCTTAGTATGCAGCCATAAAAAAGAATGAGTTCATGTTCTTTGCAGGGACATAGATAAAGCTGGAAACCATCATTCTCTTCAAACTAACACAGAAACAGAAAATCAAATACTGCATGTTCTCACTCATAAGTGGGAGTTGAACAATGAGAACACTTGGACACAGGGAGGGGAACATCACACACCAGGGCCTGTTGGGTGATGGGGGACTAGGGGAGAGATAGCATTAGGAGAACTACCTAATGTAGATGACGGGTTGATGGATGCACCAAACCACCATGGCATGTGTATACCTATGTAACAAACCTGCACATTCTGCACATGTATCCCAGAACTTAAAGTATAATAATAAAAAAATCTTAAAGGTTTTGGTTAAAATGGGAAAAGCCAACATATTATTATTTTAATATGAATACAAAAAAAGCCTTTTAAATTGATGCTTTAAAATACTAAGTTTTTATAAGATTAATTTTTATGAAAAAACCTAGCACTTTTGTTAAGACCATTTGAAATAGACTCTTCTCAATTGTCAATCTCTCTCATTTCAAACACATTACAAAACCAGGGACTTTCAGATCCTCTACTCTGTATTTAAAACTTCCTTTACCTTGATCTGAAATACTCTTTAGAAGTCCAATGCCCACTGTAAATTATTGTCACTTAGCTTTTATTCAGGACAATACTGAGTGTAGTTGGGGAATACATCTCTGAGAAGGTTGCATTTTAGCTGAGATCTGAATTATGACAAAGAGCCAACCATACGGAGATCTTTAAAAAGCTTGCCCCAGTGAGGAAAATACAGCAAAGACAGAGATCCTGCGGCAGGTAAAATTGAATATGTTCAAGGAACTGAAAAGCCAGCCAGAGTGGCTGAAACTTAGTAAGCAATCAGGAGCAGTCTACAGTGGAGTTGAAGAGGTAAACAAGGGACGGATAATGTAGACTCCCTATGGTGTCATTCTATTTAGCTTCATAAATTAAGCCCATGATGAATGATGGCAAGTTCAAGTTCATAAGAGAATATACTGTGTCCTGAGCTTGATGTCCTTGGTTGCCAGATTAGAAATTGCCTGGCATTAATAGTGGAGCAGAATTGGTTATTTTATTATACTTATAAAAGATACTCAGTTATGCTTTTCTCCCTGGAGTCAATTTTTTATGTCAGCCTAAAAACTAAAATAAATTGATGTGTCAAAATCCATGCCATAAACATTCTTGTTTCCAAGAATGTCTCCTCTAAATTATACATTGGTTATATTTATTATTTTTAATCAGAATTTGATTGCAATGCACCCTTCCACTCTGGGTGAAGAATAACACGAGCTAGCAAATGTTTCTGTGAGATGCTTTTTTTAAAGTACATTTTTAGCTAGTTGTAGTGAGTTGTACTCTCGCCCTCCAGTTGCTCTATTGCAAAGGTTGCAACAAAGTAATAGAGTCTAATTTGATGTTTTTTTAATTTTAAAGAAGAAATCAATTCCTTTAGTTTGATATATGACAGGATGTCATTTTGATCAGTGTCCCCTTAGCTACATTGAGACTGCTTAATTTTGGGAAAGGGTGGCCAGAATTTATCTTCAGTGAGGAAATTTGACAGGACATGTAATGCTGTAGTAGCAAAAGTAGCATTATTTTAAGGTGACTCTTATCAGCTCCTGACAACAACTTTACATTTCAGTGCCCTGCCAAGTCAGACTGCTGGGAAACGGTAGGTGGGGCTGGGAGGGTGGCTGGGGAGGACATGCAATGAGGTTCAGGGGAATGGAGCAAAAATGAGTCAAAAGGCCTGGTTTTGAAGATGGGATCTATCTCCTAATTGTGTAAATTGGACCTCAATGTTGTATCAGATTCAGTTTTCTGGCCTCAGATATGGTGTTAATAATGATATTTCAAATTTTAATGAACCACAAGAAACTTTACATAATTCTATGCAAAGTAAATTTGAAAACAAGGATAAACACATATAACTTTTTGGCAAATTTTGAATTTACAAAAAGAGACTCTTAAAGAATTAAAACATTTTAACAGATGAATTCCCAGAGGAGATCAATTTGTCACAGTGCTCCACCAAATTACAAGATCAGGTGGCTTCACAGAGAAATTTTACCAAGCCTTCCATGAGCCAAAATTGAAATGTTACTTAGATTGCTTCACAGACTAGTAAGAGAAGGAAAAATAGTGAAATAATTTTACAAAATGAATATATCAATTTGTGATGATGTTAGTCTTCAAAAGGAGACTACAGACCAATACCTATGCCTATCAATGAAAAAAATTCTAATATGAGGAAGCAGAATCTAGCAGCATACTAAAAAATAATACATCTTGAAAAGGCAAGATTTATTTATTCTAATAGTGCAGAAACAGTCAAATATTAAGTAATATATTAGTTATATCACAAATGAAAAACAATTCTTTGATCATGTCAATAGAGGTTGTAAAGTCATTTGACAACATTCAATAAAAATTCTTGGCAAAAACAGTTAATAAATTTTAAAATGCAGACCTTCCCTTAACATGATAACTATCTCAATCCAAAGACCAACATTCTTAATGGCACATACCAGATAGTTCTCCACTAATGTCAAAAACAAACAAGATTATCCTCTATCCAGATGATTATTGAACATTGTTCAAGAATTACTGGATAATATAATTAGACAAAAATACATTATAAGTATGAAAATCAGAAATAATAAAATTGGGCTATCAGTATATGCAGATTGTATCATTTAATAAACCACAGAAATCTGGGTTTTTTGGTTTTTTTTTTTTGAGATTGGGTTTTGCTCTTGCTCAGGCTGGACTGCAGTGGCACTATCACAGCTCGTTGCAGCCTCAAACTCCTGGGCTCAAGTGATCCTCCTGCCTCAGCCTCCCAACTACAGGGAGTTAGAACTACAGGAATGTGCCACAAGGTCCAGCTAATTCCTTAATTTTTTGTAGAGATGAGGTCTTACTAAGTTAACCAGGCTGGTGTCCAATTCCTGGCCTCAAGGTATCCTCCCACTTCAGCTTCCTTAAGTGCTGGGATTACAAGGTGTGAGCCACAACACACCAAAAATCTAGTTTAAAACTGGTACATGCAATATGGTATTTGAGTAGGGTGGTAATATATAGAATAAACAAAATAGTATGAACTTGATACATAATTAGTATAATTTTCATGACAAAAATCATTAGCATAAACTGTTAGAAAACACAGTTGAAAAAATAATTTGCAATATCAAAAGAAAAGATCAAATAGCTAGAAATAAAGCTCAGAAATATTAAAGACATATGAAAAACTTTAAATTACTTCTGAATTATACAAAGGAAAATTTGGATGAATACATACAATATAATAAAATGAGATCCTAGTAAAAATATAATGTGATCTCAAAAAATTCACCAGTAAGTTTTTTTTAACTAGAAGAGCTAATTCTAAATTTTTATTGGAAAATAAGTGAACACAAATAGATAAAAAACTGAAAAAAAGAAGGGCAACGAGAAAAACGAGTCATGTTGCCTATTAAAACATCATATACATCCCATAGTTAACACAATGTTACACAGAAAGAGCAAAAACATCAGAAAACATAAAAATATACTCGAGTTTAGCATATGAAAATGACATCTAAAAATCACTAAAAATAGTTGGTGCTTTACCCAGTAAATATTGTTGGCACAGTTGGACAGCTTTCTAAAAAGCACACTTGAACCCATACTTCACAGTACACATCAGCAAAATTCCAAATAAATTAAAATTTTAAATATAAAACATGAACAATATATGTAATGTGAATTAATTAGTTTATATGCTTGGGGTAGTTTTCAAAATATGGTTTGAAATCCAGATGCCATGAAAGAGAAAATTAATACATTTTCTACACAAGAGTAAAACATTTCTACATGGCGAAACATGAAAGTAAAGTCAAAACATAAATAAAAAAGAGGTTAAAAAACTTTTGTACTTCATATCCAGATAGTAAATAATTTTTCTAATGTAAAAAGAACTCAAATTACTTCATAGAAGACTAACATATCAACAAAAAAATAGACTAGGAATATCAACAGAGGGTTCAAGGAAAAGAAAGCACAAAAACTTATACAATATTTTTAAAGTGCTCAAACTCATTTATTAAACAAGAAATGCTTAAAAATTACATAATGATACCATTTTTACCTCCTAAATAGGCAAAAACTTAAAAGTTTGCTGACCCACTTCTGTGAAAAAATTGTGGCGTATAGATGCTTTAATACTGGTGGAATATAAAAATATATTATATGAAAGAATATTTAGTAAGATCTATCAAAATTACAAATGTACCTTCTCTTTGATCTGATAGTTTCATTTGTAGAAATTTATTCTACAAAAATAAACTCACATCTGTTTAAAATGACTGACATAAAATGGTATCCATTCCCATGTTGTTAGTAATAGCAAAAGAGAAAAAACCCTAAATATCTATAAGTATGAAACTGGCTGAACAGATCATGGTGAAAGTATAAAATGGAAGACTATACAATTTGTTAAAGAAGAGGAAGATACAAATATTGACTACATGAGATCAAAAATTGGTTCTGTCATTTGAATATCTGTACAACCCTGGGCAGCTTGTGTAGTCTCTGAGCCTTAGTGTACTCACCTTTAAAATGAGGTTAACAAGAGTACCATCTCAGAAGGTTTGACAGAAAAGATTAAGGCTGTTAAAATACATAAAGCAGTTAGAATAGAAATCCTGCACATAATTAATACTAGTTACTATTTTCAGTTTTATGTACATTTATGAAAATATTTGCAAGATAAATTATGTGAAAAGGTTAAGTTTAGACAGTGATATAAGATGCAATCATTTGTACAAAAAAGGGGGAATAACAATCTATGTTTGCATTTATTTAAATATTAAGAAAAATATGGAAGAATATAAAAGGAGTCTTCATGTTACGCAATGTTACGGCAGTTTCATATCGTCTATTCAGAAATAAATAAGTAAACAAAATGAAAAAGAATAATGCCCTCTCATATTTTTGAATGATAAAATAATAGATAAAAAAATAAATGTTTTTGTAAACTCTAGAACTTTGTGCAGATTAAAATAATAAAATCTAATATTTGAGTGGGGTTTTTTTGTGTTAGATGCTGTACTTTTGTTTTACATATATTCTCATTTACTCCTCATAACAATCCTATGAAGTTAGCACTGATTATCTTCATTTTCAGTGAGAAGATTGAGGATCCAAAAGATCAAGTACAGATATTTAGGGTTACACAGATAATAAGCAACAGCGCTGGGATTCAACTGAGATTTTTCTGACTCCTGAAATTTGGCTCTAAATCATTCTGCTTTGTAAGCCTTGTTCAGGTACACCCAGTATCATGTCAAGAACCTACTGCAAATGGTTACTTTGAGTCACTGAAACTCCATGGCCCTGTCTTCTTCTTGTAGACGGAAAGAAGTCTACATTCTGGGCCTCTTTCACTTTCAACAAACAATGGGAGATTTGTATTTGCTACTCTTTATAAAGCCAAATAAGATGGCTAATCCTTTCAGCCTCTTTTACCTAGGAGGTACATTTGGGGATCTAGGAAGAAACCTTCAAGGGATTTTGCCTGGCTACTGCCATCTCCGGGTTGCCTGAACTATGACAGGTAGGGGAGACCTGCATTGCAGAGGCTCAATATTACTCTTGCTACCAGGACTGCTAATCCACCCGGGATTCCCATGCTCAGCTCTCACCTCCTTCAGGTTTTTGTTTAAGTATCACCTTCTCAGTAAAGACTTTTTCCTACCGCGGGATTTAAATATTTAAAACTGGAAATTGCAATCCACTCTTGGCCCCACCATTTCATATTTTCCATTCTGTATTTTCCTCCATAGAGCAGAAACACACACACACGCACAATTTATTTTGTATGTTGTCACCCCTTATTAGGAAGACATTCTGTCTATTTTGTTAATGCTGTTCCCCAGTACCTAAATAATGTCAGGCACATAGTAGATGTGCAAAAAATATTTATTGGTGAATGAATGAATGTTATTCTTGTGGCTATACTTTTCGTTATCATTGCTATATAATGTTTCATTCTATGAATACACCACACTGCTTTATCCATTTTACTATTGCCTGACATTTTTTTCCTCACAATATTTGTAGGAATGGAATTACTCTGCTGTGTGATATATACATTTATAACCTTACTAGATAATGTCAAATTAGTTTCGAAAGAGGTTGTATTAAACTATATTTCCATACATATTGGATGAGTTCTCATTGATCTACTTTCTCAATAACAATTAGAATTTTGAGACTTTTAAAAAATGTTTGCCAAACTGATGGGTGTAAAACTATAACCCATTTGACCTTAATTTGTATTTTTCTAGATGTTACTGAGGTTAAGCATCTTTTCATATACTGTACTTACTGTCGGTTTGTATTTTCTGTCCTTTGAAAAACCTATTTATACATTTAGACCCATTGCCTATTGTTTGTTATTGTTTTTTCTTCTCACTCTTACTTAGGAGTTCTTTATATACAGTGTATTCTCAATACTAATTCTTTTTAGTTTTGTGTGTTGCCAGTATTGTCTCAAAGTGTCTGCTTATCATTTTCGTGTCCTTGTGGTATCTTGTGATGAACAGAATTTCTTAATTTCAATATAATTTAATTTACTAATCTTTTATTTAAGATTGGAGCTTGTTTTTAAAAGCTCTTGCAAAAATTATGAGTATATTCTCTAGGAAATTTCTTATCGAAATGTTAACATTTAGTCTTGAATCCATCTGGGGTAACTGCAGATATGGTGGGGTACGTATCCTTTTTACTTTTCCCTATATGTTTAAAAATCATGTATTGAGGCCGGGCGCGGTGGCTCAAGCCTGTAATCCCAGCACTTTGGGAGGCGGAGACGGGTGGATCACGAGGTCAGGAGATCGAGACCATCCTGGCTAACACGGTGAAACCCCGTCCCTACTAAAAAAATACAAAAAACTAGCCAGGCGAGGTGGTGGGTGCCTGTAATCCCAGCTACTCGGGAGGCTGAGGCAGGAGAATGGTGTAAACCCGGGAGGCGGCGCTTGCAGTGAGCTGAGATCCACCCACTGCACTCCAGCCTGGGCGACAGCGTGAGACTCCGTCTCAGGAAAAAAAAAAAAAAAAAATCAATTCCTCACTAATATGCAATATAACCTGTATATGCACTAAGTTTTCATGTATGTTTCTGGGATCTATACTACTTCATGATCAGTCTTCTCTACATATTGCATTCTCATTCCTGTTCATCTTGGTTAACTTTGGCCATTTTGCCTTTACATATGAACTTAGAATAATTTTGTCAAATTCTATATAAATTATTTTTATTAACTTGGGGATAATTGATGTCTTTTCAATACTGAGTCCTCCTTAACTTGGTTACAGTAAATTTTTTCATTCATTAGTTTATCTTAATATCACACAATGAAGTTTTATAATTTATCCCATAACATTTGACCCATCTTTTATAATTTATTCTTGAGTTTCATATTTTTGTTGCTATTTTAAATAATATCTGCCTTAAATCAAATATTTGAGCTGTTGCTGTTTTGTGGAAATTCAGCTGAAGTTGAAATTAAGTTTATATTCAGCCAGCAACTAAACTAATTTATTTTAACCATTTGTCTTTAAGTTCTGTGTCTTCCAGATAGAGTATCATCATTTGAGAATAAGAATTTAATTTTTTCCTTTTCCAGTATTTTACCTTTTATTTCTTTTTCTCGGCATATGGTGCTAATTGAAAATAAGGAATGTAAATATGCATTTTTTTTTTCTTGCTCCTGATTTTGAGTGGAAAGCTTTTAAGGTTTCTCTACTGTGTAGAATATCTGGTCTTCATTCCATGACGATATTCCTTCTTTTCCCAGAATACTAAGAGTTTACATAATGAATTGACTTTAGATATTATCAAAGTTAATTCTTTAAATCTGGGATGATTTAATATTTATGTGACAATTTTTTAAATATATGAATAATATTAATAGTTTTTAGATGTAAACTTTGCATTTATAGAATAAATCATATTTGATCTTAGTGTGTTATTTTAAATACATTTTTGAGTTTGATTACAGATTTTGTTAGCTAAAATTTTGTTCCAGATTCATGTGCTATGTACACTTACAGCTTCTCATTTACTTATTATTCTCAATGGATTTTTGATATTAAGGTAATACTAGACAAGTGAAATGGAATTTTTTCTTATATATTTCTTTGAAATAAAACGATAAGACTATTTCTGTTCTTTGAACTTGAATAGAACTGCCTGTGAACATTTGGGCTTTGTCTTTGTGTGTGTCTGGAAGGGGGATATAAAAATATTCGATTGCATCAATTTCTATAGTTCCATTTTGTAACATTAAAAAATCATTTAGATTTTCTATTTTCTTCCTATGAGATTTTTAAGACTTTCATTCTCCTCACAGTTTCAATTTACTAGTATTAACTTATTTTAATAGTTTCATTCTCTTTTTAATCTCAGCTATACCTATTTGTATGTCCTTTTTGCTTCCTTATATTATTTATTTGGTCCCTCTCTTTTTCTTTTAGCAATAGTTCTAGTTTTTCAATTTTATTAGTCTTGCCAAAGAACTTTAGTATTTGTATTCCTCTCTTTCTTTTTGATTCTTTTCTATTTCATTAATTTCTAGTGCTAGTATTATTATTCCTTTCTTTCAACTTTTTAGGAGGTTTTTCTGTTGTTCCTTTTCTGATCTTTCAAGTTTGACGGTTAATGTACAACTATTCAGTTTTTCTTCATTTTTTAAAATGTGCATTTTATAAGTATCTTTCTTGTAATGATTTTTCAAAAAAGTCACGTTTCAACATGTATCATTTTAATTATGATTCAGTTCAATTTTAATTTTGACCTATGAGGTCAAATAAATTAAGTAATTGAAGTAATTAATTAGAGTCAAGTTTTTAAACATTTTAGATGTATCGAGTTTTCTATTATGTTTTTCTGCTTAATTTCAAACTTAATTGTAATGTAGTCAGAGAATGTGGTTTGAAAGATACTGATTTTTTAAGTGTTGAAAATTTCTTGTTTACTTAATACACTGACAGTTTTTATATACATTACATGTGCTTGAAGACAATATGTATTTTTCAGATGTTGAATGCAATATTTTTCCTATATCCATTAGATAAAGATACTTGTGTGCTCCAAATCTGCAGCATCCTTTCTGATTTATTTTTCTGCTTGATTTATCAATTGCTCAGAGATAGCTCATGGTAATGAATCATTGTCAATTTCTTCATGTACTTATATGCATTTTTGCCTATATATTTTGAAACCATTTTTAAAATTTTATATTAGTTTAGAATTATGTAAGCCTTTTACTAAGAGTCAGTGATTTTCTTTAGCATGTTGTTTATTTGGCCTGGAAGTCTATTTGTTTTGATGGATTAACATTTTTCTGGTATGTTATGCAATACATTTCCTTTCAAACATTCTGTATTGTTTTAAGAGTACTGCATAAAAGCACCAAAAGACTAAAATTTGGGTTTTGCAAGATAACTTTTATGTCTTTTCTTCATACTTATCCAACTAGCTTACTGCCTCACAAGGCGAGCCTGTATGGACTACATCAGTGGATTCTCACACACCTTCCTTCTGGGATTATTTTCCTTCTTCTGGAGTACATTCTTGAGACATATGCTTAGAGAGGGTCTGTTGGTAGTCAACTTTTTCATTTCTTGTTCTTATGAACATACTTTCTTTTGAAATGGTTAGGTTCCCCAGCTGCCTAGTAATTCTGGCATCTGGGCTCATTTTCTTTAGAGTTATCAGCTACTCCGTCAGGGAATATATAGAGGAAAGTCCAACACCCATTCCTGTCAATCCCAAAGAGCTCAGAGGGTGGAATGGAAAGAGAGGAGGCTTTAAGGATCCTTAAGACAGTCTGCACATATGCGAGGGTGCCCTCGCCCATGATTCCTGCCTTTCAATTTTTCTACCATTGCATTGTACCTTCCTGTTGGGTGCAGACATGACATGTGACTTGCTCCTAACCAATAGAATACAGGAAGGGTGACAGGATGTGTGTGATTACATGTGTGTGACTACATGCATACATTTGCAGTAACCATCTTCCTGGAGTCTCTTCCTCCGCTGTTATCTCTAAGGAAGCCAAGAGTCATGTTGGTAAACTGCACATGGCCAAGTAGGTGATCTCTAGTGGCTGGGGAGGCCCACAGCCCACAAGCTGCCAAGCACTGAAGCCCTCAGTCCTACAAACATTAGGAACTCAATTCTGTGAAGAACTAGAGTGAACTTAGAAGTGGAGCCTTGCTTAGTTAAGCCTCAGATGAGACCACAGCACCAACCAACACTTTGATTATGGCTTTTCAGAGAACCCAGCTAAATCATGCCCAGACTCCTGTAGTAAGAAATGTATGTTGTCTTAATGGTAATATTGTTAGACAGCAAGATAACACTAATATAGATGAAGAGCTTGGTGAACCATGAAACTGCATCCACTCTTCTCCACCCGTTTTTCTCAGCATCTCACAGGCAAACAACTTCTGAGCTTGTCTGATTTTATCCTTGAGGGGACCAGGAAACAGGTGGGTGTGGGTCAGGCATTATTCCCCAAGGCAATAGCTGGAAGAAGCAAAAGCAGCTTTCCAAACAGCTCCCCTCTCTATTTTATTTTCTTTAAATCTTTATATACGTTTATAATCTTGACAGTCTATCTCCTATCCTAAGCCAAATTCACGCCCCTCCATACACACTAGTTAAAAATAGCTTCCTGTCCCCAGCTGTCACTACAGGGGTTTCTTCTGGTTTTCTTCATTTTTCCTCCCTAGTTCTTTTAGAATTGATAAGGCAGAATAATTCGTTCACCATTTTAGCCTCTCTCACAACTTTATACTCTTCATCTTGGCTTGAAAATATCTTCATTTCATTCTTTTTCTTAAACGGTAGTTACACTGTTTATAAACATCTAGGTTGAGAGTTATTTTTTGTCAGTATTTTGAAGATATTAATACATCATCTTATGACTTTTATTGCTATTGAGAAATTAACCCTATGGAAATTATTATTCTTTTGTAGGTAAAGTGTCCTCTTACCACCTCCCTCTGTCCCTTCAACTCCAGCTGGGTTTGTTGTACAGAAATAACCTTAAAATAAAATAAAATTTAAATTTAAAATTTAAAAAATATTTTCTTTATCTTTAACATTCTACAGTTGAAATACAATATGTGCGTTATGGATTTCTTTTTATTATTATGTTTAGTGTTTGTTAGGTTCTGTTAAATATGAAGAATGAGATTTTTCATTGATTCTGGAAAGTTCTGAGCCACTAACTCTTCAAATATTGCTGCTTCAACACAATTTCTTTTTTCCTCCTGAAATGTTAATTAAATGTATATTCAATGTTTTTGCTTCTAATTTTACCTTTTTATATTTCCTATCAGTACATCTCATTGTCTGCATTCTAAGCAGTTTGCCTGAGAGTTATCACTAGTTGAGAAATTCTTTCTTCGTCTCAGATTAATCAGCTAGGCGACACAACCATTGAGTCTCTAGTAGCAATCATTAATTTTTCCCTTTCAGATTACTTTATTGTTAAACCTTCCTAGTTATTTTTAAAAGTCTTTTATTTATGTATTATAATTTTAGTATCTGCTTTGATTTCTTTAAAGATAAAAAAATTACTACTTTTATGTTCCATACTTGGTGATTTGGATCTAAATTTAAATAACTGCAGTTTAAGTGAAATTCATTATTAAAAATTATTAGATCGGGTTCTTTGGAACATGATTCTTTCATTTCATTAATTAATTATTCATTTTAGAGGCAAGGTCCCATTTTCTTGCCCAGAGTGGAGTGCAGTGGTGCAATCATAGGTCATTGCAGCCTTGAACTCCTAGACTCAAGTGATGTTCCCACCTCAGCCTCCCAAATAACTAGGACTACAGGCCTATGCCCACCGCACCCAGCCTTATTTCATTTTTTTATGAAATAAGAATAATCTTAAACTTGGGTTTAAGATGCCCTCTCCCAGAAAGGATTTGCATTGGTTTTTGCAAGTCATCTAGGATCAACATTAAACTAATGACCCATAATGACTTTCACCATAGAGACATGTATTTTCTATTTCTCCTCCACAGATACTTAATATATAACAAATAAGTCAATTCACTGTATTCTTTTGTATTTTCCCGTTTTTGTGTTTTATGTTGTGTGGTTTCCATTGGAGGTATATTGACTTTATACAAGAGTCTCTGATCTGAACTCTCAAGTTACTACAAGATTTTGTCTTTTCTCCTTCTTGGGCAAAGTGTGTTTGAGTCCAGTCTGTGCACTGCCAGGTATCAGCAGGTGCTAGGAGGAGAATAGCAGTTCCAGTCAATCCTTTTCTCTCTGGATTTGGGTGCCCTCATTCTATCTGAACTTCTGGAATTACTCTTACTTTTATGCCAACTCAGTCATGCAGTTGAAAACATTTTTAAAGTTTTTTTATCCAGAAATTTTAGCTGTTGATACCAGAAATGCTGTCCAGACACCTTATATTATAATTGCCCAATAATGTGTGTGTGTGTGTGTGTGTGTGTGTGTGTAAATCTATGTACTAGTAAAATCTTTCCTCCTTTCATAAAATATTTATTGAGAAGCCACTATGTGACAAATACTTTAACGGGCCTAGGACATATAAAGCTGATAGAGGCTCTCGTGGATCTTACTGTGTAGTGTGTGATATAGATAAGTAAACAATAATAACAACTCGGTGTGAGAAATAGTATAGCATAAGAATTACAGGAGGTTCCAGGAGTGCCTAAGAAGAACATTGCCTCAGAGCTTGAGGATTAGTCAGGAAAGGCTTCCAGAAGAAAATGACATCTAACATTTTTTGGAGAAAATTCATTCCCTTTAAAGCTTTTTCTCCCATCTTTTAGCTTCCTTTCCATACTATCCTAACAAAATGCCTGTTTTCACTTCTCTGTGCTCCCCTTTTGAGATCTTATGTTGTGGTTTTTCCTTTGAGAGTGAAAGGAAAGGAAAGAAAATTAGAAATAGGTTCAGCCATTACTTTGTTGTTGTTTAATAGCATTTGATTTTATCTGTTCTATTTTCTGGAAAGTCCTGCTTTGTTCATGTCCACTGACATGATCATACTGCCTTCTGGAGGGATAAGTTAGCAATGATTTTAAAAATATGTACAAAATTTTAGAACATTAAAAAAGAAACAAATTTGTTTAAAATGTAACTGAAGTTTGGAAGGAAAGAAAGAAAGCATAATTGAATATAATTGTACTAGCTCAAATTTCATAACCTTATTACTTATTTGAAAATAGACTTTAGAGAACTACGACTACTCTTTTTCATATTGAAGAAAAGCTATTTCATTTTTACTTCATTTTATTTGAGCTTTGAATTTTCATATGTCTCAAAGAAAAAGTTAGCATTTGGAGGTATAAGACTGCATAAAAAGGTAAATTTTTTAACAAATCCAAATGTAGGACTTTTCCAAAAATTTAAACCACATTTAAGTCTTTTTATTTCGCTTATTTTATAAGCTTATTTTAGAGTGAAGATTAGAACAGCACGGTGAAATAATTCTTTTTTATTTTTAAGATCATACATTTTATTATTTTGTGCTGAAGCTAAGTTATAGTGACAGTGTTTATATAACAATGAATATTAATTATTTATTTTATTGGGCAAATCAAAAATTGTGGTAATCTGTTTACACCTGAGAAATTTTCCTCATTTTAAAATACAGAATTTTTTTTTTTTTTTTTTTTTTTTTTTTTGAGATGGAGTCTGGCTGTGTCAGCCAGACTGGAGTGCATTGATGCGATCTCGGCTCACTGCAACCTCCACCTCCCAGGTTCAAGTGATTCTCCTGCCTCAGCCTCCTGAGTAGCTGGGATTACAGGCATGTGCCACCATGCCTAGCTAATTTTTGTGTTTTAGTAGAGATGGGGTTTCGCCATGTTGGCCAGACTGGTCTCAAACTTCTGACCTCAAATGATCCGCCTGCCTCAGCCTCCTAAAGTGCTGGGATTACAGGCATGAGCCACCATGCCTGGACAAAATAAAGACTTTTAAAATAAAAAGAGTTGGCCTAAAAATATGGATTTACACACTTTCAGCAAATAACTAGTAATTGAAGATGGCTAAGTTTATCTGAATTGTAGACTATATTCATTTTATTAGATACAAACAGTTTAGGTGCCAAAATGAAAACAACACAGACGTAAACAAAATCCATCGATGGTTTGATTGAAGTGTAGTAAAGACATCAGAGTAATTTCTGTTGAGCGTGTTGAAGAGTTGGAGGCTCTTTTAGGCCTGTCCAAATTGTAAATTTTATCTTTTGCATGGGTGTTCATTATATTGAGTTTTGTCCTCATTTAATTACCACAGGAACAATTTATGTTCTATTGGGACTTTGAGACGGACAGTTGATGGCTCTATAGCATTGGGGATTAGAGATAAGATGAAATGGAGTAGGATTTTCACATAAATGATCATATACCCTACTGATATCTCCAGACTCATGATTCAAGTGTCCCTAAGAGTCTTAACCAGTTATTAAACACATGACCAAAATGATAAGTGATAAACTATAAAAGATATCCTTTAAAATGAAGGCGTAAGTAAAGAAAGTCAAAAGGTAAATATAAAGTGTTTTTTTCTTGGGATCAGAGGATTTGTAGTTTTGATTGTCATCTCTTTCTCTCAGTGGATGAAGATCACCAAATAAAGATCACCAAATTAAAGTAGATAACTAATATAAATAGTTAAAATGCCCCCAAGCTTTTAAGGCTAAAATAATCATGCAGGCCACTTCATTGCAACAATGATGGCCAAATCTATTTAAATAACTCTATCTGTTTTGTGCTCCCACTCCATCTTGTGGCCAAATTCCAGCCAATAGTTGAAAAGAATTTTAAATGAAAACAGAACACAAACTCTTAGTGTAGAGATGTCGTGGGTAAACTAACATCAAGTTTGAACCAGTTCTGTGTACTTTAGCATTTTTACCAAGGTAACCACATTTTAAAAAGATGATTGACAAGTTCATGTACTACCACAGGATGAAAGCCATTACGGCAAGATACTAACAAACCATGCTTTATTAGGAAACAGCCAAATGATGCAAGGGACATTCATTTATTCACAAATATTTGTTGAAAACTTGGGTATCAGGCATTGTTTTAGGATTGGACTTTATTGCCATGGATGAAACATAAGCATTTCTGTCCTCATGGAGTATATATTTTACAAGGGAAAACAGATATGATTTATATATCTAGGATATAAGATAGGCATAAAATGTTGAGTCTTCTCCTCTCAGTATGACTCTCATAAGAAAAGTTTGCAAGTTTTGGGGGCCATTTTTAAAGTGTAGATAATAATAAAAATTTAGGCAATATCAATATATTGCACATGGGCTCAAAACACAATTTAAACCAAATGATAGAATTCTGAAATGATGACACAAGAAAGTTTAAAACAAATATTGTGATGTGTTTTTCACAGCTGGGGCAACTAATTACCAGAAATTTTATTTCCTTATTAAAAGGAATCTGAATTACTCACAGATGATTAATTTTAATGTTTAAATACATATGAAATGATAGGTATAATGCTCAACAGGTTTACCTGCCTCACAGGGAAACAGCCCTTTGGTGCAAACATTTCTCCCTGTCTGAAATGGCACAGTACCCCAAATTTGGATGTGGAGAGGAGGCTTGCATTAAGTGAAATATACAATGGATGAAAAGAAGAAGGGAGTAGTGATAAGCTGGTGGGCAACTAGATGGGAACCTCAGTTGTGTGGACACGGCGGTAGGCAGCAGGATGGAAGGAAGGTACGTTAGGAAGAAATGTCGAATGGTAAGCTAATCTAACTAGTTTTTTCCTAGAGCTGATGCTGGGCACAGGAGGGCATACTTAAAGATAGTGGAGCTTTGTCATATTCACGTTCAACTTGGAAGAAATTCAATATTATAAAAATTTACATAGGGTTGGCATGGTGACTCATGTCTCTAATCCCAACACTTTGGGAGGCTGAGGTGGCCAGATTGCCTGAGGTCAGGAGTTCGAGACCAGCCTGGCCAACATGGTGAAACCCCGTTTCTACTAAAAATACAAAAATTAGCCAGGCATCGTGGTAGGCACCTGTAATCCCAGCTATTCAGGAGGCTGAGGCAAAAGAATTGCTTGAACTGGGGAGGCAGAGGTGGTAGTGAGCCAAGATTGTGCCATTGCACTCTAGCCTGGGTGACAAGAGCAAGAGTTCGTCTAAAAAAAAAAAAAAAAAAAATTAGATAGTAGTTGTGGATCATACCAAAGAGGCCAGAACTGATGGCTCACACCTATATAATCCCAGCACTTTGGGTGGTCACAGTGGGCAAATTGCTTGAACCCAGGAGTTCGAAACTAGCCTGGGCAAGTGGCAAAACCCCATCACTACAAAAAATAATAAAATAGAAGGGAGTAGTGATAAGCTGGTGGGCAACTAGATGGGAACCTCAGTTGTGTGGACACGGCGGTAGGCAGCAGGATGGAAGGAAGGTACGTTCCAAGGTGTCTCACACCTGTGGTCCCAGCTACTTGGGAGGCTGAGTTAGGGGAAATAGTTTGAATCTAGGAGTTTGAGGATGCAGTGAGCTAGATTGTGCCACTGCACTCCAGCTTGGGCAACAGAGAAAGACACTATCTATAAAGGAAAGAAAAGAATAAAGGAAACCATACAAAAGAGTTTAAATCCTACTTTTGTCATTTACCCACTGGGTGGCTTTGGAAAAGTCATTCAAAATCATTTGAATGATAGTTTGATCATTTATAAAAAGATGACTGTAATACCTCAGAAGATCATTGAGGCCATTAATGGAAACTATATGCAAAACAACTGAGGATCTGACATGTAATCAATAAATTGCCTGCATAGTATTAAATTGGAGTCTGAATGTAATTGCTATCAGCATCTCACACACATCTCAAGACAAAATCATTGTTATTTGAATTATGTACAAGTACTCACAGAGTGTGGCCAATTTTTGGATTCAGAACTTTTCTGATGAAAGCACTGATTGAGTGTTTTAACATTTCCATAGGATTTTTTTTTTCTTTTAACACATCTGATTGTCTCCTGGTGATGTAGATTCTATGTTCATAAAATGCTCACTGACTCAATGATACAATTCCCTCTTTAATTGTTTACCATTAAAAAATATATTTCAAGAGAACACAACTCCAACTACAAAAGCATTTTGAGGAAAGTGAAAATCAACAAAGGAGCAGGACCTGCACTGTAGAATGTATTTCTAGGTATTGACAAGCCAGCATATTTGACTCTGTTTAAGAACTTTCTGTAAATTTTGGAGTCCTCATTAAGTATAGAAAAGAAACTGCCAAGCGGGGTTTGGATTTATATTTTCATATGTTATCTCATGTATTAGTCTATTTTCACACTGCTATAAAGAAATACCCAAGAATGGGTAATTTATAAAGGAAAGAGGTTAATTGACCTCTTCCACATGGCTAGAGGAGGCCTCAGGAAACTTACAATCATGGCAGAAGATGAAAGGGAAGCGAGCACTTTTTCACATGGCGGCAGGAGAGAGAAGAGTGAGTAGCGAAGGGGAAGATCCCCTTATAAAACCATCAGATCTTGTGAGAATTCACTCACTATCATGAGAACAGCATGGGGGAAACTGCTCCCATGATCCAATCACCTCCCACCAGGTCTTTCCCTAGACATGTGGAGATTATGGGGATTACAATTCAAGATGAGATTTGAGTGGTGACACAGCCAAAGCATATCATATCAATAGACCTGCTCTTGGTTTCAATTGAATAAACTTAGACTTAGATATTGTAAGGATGCATTTCCAGAGCAGCATTACAAATATTTGAAATGGTACATTTGGATCAAGTAAAAAGAATTAACTTCTTATACACTTTTATTAAGAAGTGATTTATCATCTACCTTTGATCGCATCCTCTTGGAAAAAAACATATTTACATTTTTGTTCATTGAGTATCTCATTTACTTGTGTATTTCTTATACGCCACTGATTTGCAATATGCTACATTTACATTTTCTCATTTGTTGCATCAGTTATAAAGGAGGAGGAAAAGAATAATAGGATTTGTTTGATAATTTGTGCTCTTTCAGCTTTCTCTGAGTAGTTGTCCCAAAGCATTAAAAAATGCTGCAGAATCTTGCATAAATTGTAACTGCACTGATATGCTTGCTTTCTTTTCTCACAAGGAGGAAGGTTATTAAAAACAGAGAAAGATCAGACTCTTCAATGCATTCTGAACAGTGTCCCACATGGAATAAACTCAATAAGCAGTTGGTTAATATAAAAATGAATGGATGAATGAATCAGAATGTTTAAATATGTTATTTAAGAATCTATGGTCTTTTCCTAAAAGTATTATTTCTATAGTTCAGAAAACATTAAAAATTCAGTATCATGAGAAAAATGAAGTATTTCACTAAGCTGAATCATCAAAAAAATGAAGCTGACCACTTACAACCCTAAGCATTTTAAAAATGGTAATATTTCCAAAATTGATTATACACCATTCAAGCTGAGGGGTCACCATTCTGAACATAGATGATTGTATTGTAATTTTATACACTGAGGCTCCCAGGGCTAATCCAACAGGTAGGACTTAGTCATGGAATATTGGATATTGAGGTTTCCTTTTTTGTTATTTTGCTTTTTGGAGACAAGGTCTTGCTCTTTTGCCCAGGCTAAAGTGCAATGACACAATCATGGCTAACAACATCCTAGACCTCCTGGGCTCAAGAGATCCTTCCATCTTAGCATCCCAAGTAGCAGGGACCACAGGCATACACCACCATGCCCAGCTAAGGTTTTAAATTTTTTGTAGAGGCTGGGTCTTGCTATGTTGTCCAGTCTAAGATTTCTTACCACCAGTTTTTAGATTTTATTTGTCTTCCCCATCACACTTAGGCTGAAAGCACTTACTATTTGTTGCAAAAAGGTATCTGTCTTTAGAAGCTTTCATTTGTCCTCTCATTATTGATGGCCTTTCATGTTTTTTGAGTTTCTAAACTACATCACTCAACACTTGATCACATGTAAAATGCCATGGGCATTCCTATGAATGAAGTGTATGAATTTTATGATATCTTTTTGTGATGCCTGAATTATTTTGCTCGTTGTTTGAGTACTTGGCCAATCTAAGCCACTGAGTTTGCCAGACTGGCCAGAATAATTTAAGTATTGCCATTGTCACATTGTACAGCTGCTGCTAACTAGCAAGCCATTCTTAATCATCGACATCTCTCTTTTTCTCTAGGCAAGATCCTTCTGTATAAATTAACCATAATTCGGCTGGGCATGGTGGCTCACACCTGTAATCCTAACACTTAGGGAGGCCAAGGCAGGTGGATCACTTGAGGTCAGGAATTTGAGACCAGCCTGGCCAACATGGCAAAACTCCATCTCTACTAAAAATACAAAAATTAGCCAGGTATAGAGGTACACGCCTGTAATCCCAGCTACTCGGGAGGCTGGCACATGAGAATTGTTTGAACCTGAGAGGCGGAGGCTACGGTGAGTCAAGGTCGCACCAGCCTTGGTCGCGCTGCACTCCAGCCTTGGCAACATAGTAAGACTCTGTCTTTAAAAATTAAATTAAATTAAATTAAATTAATTCACAGTAAGTCCTCTCTTCTAAGCCTATCCAAATTAGACCTATCTGATCCCAAGCAAAAAGTTTCAAGCACACTGACTTCTCAAACAGGTTGTTGAAATATGAGTTTGGGGCTCTTGGGTTAATACACAGTACCCTGTATGACATACATATGTGAAAAAAGACACAAACTACTATAGTAACAGCTCCTTGAGTTATTAACATTTGCAACAACTCTGAAAAGTGGATTTCCTTGACATTTTAAAACTAAGGAAGTTGAGAGTCAGAGAAGCCAAGTATATTGCCAAAAGTCAAAGAGTTACAAAGCCATGAAGTCAGGATAAAAATTTCAGTTTGTCTGTTTTCAGAGACCGTGCATTTTCCTGGGCTCCACATGATCTCTGCGTTTGATTTCAAAATTTACAAGTATCTTTATGTGTAATTCTATATGTTGTTGCCTACAGTGACAGAACTTTCTGACTAATTTATGGATTTTCTATTTTGAAGTTATTTATAGTTATTAACCCTCAGGGTTGTTATGAAGATGTGTATGAAAAAATATGCTTGAAGAAATTGTGCACAGTATAAAACGCTGTACTACTTTTAGTTATTATTATTGTATAGTTTTGCCCAGAAAAGTTTCAACAGAGGAAAATAGTTTTTAAAGTAGAAGCAGCCCTAGTGGCCACATAAGCAGAAATAATTTAAAGGTGATGACCCTACCTAGTGAATTAGTCCAAAGCTGAATTGGTATTTCCTTAAGCTCAAGAATGATGGGCCTTGAGTAGTCAATTCCACAATATCTGAGAAAATGAGATATTTGACCTGGGGCATATATATTTTGCTAGACCTACACCTTAAACAATTGTCACTGTGAACAAGAAACAGAACTAAGGATGGTCCCTTTCTTTAGCACTGAAGTAGCTAAAACCCAGAAAGTAGGATCATTTCTAGAAAATCTTGGTATCTCTCTGTAACAGTGTTATTGTGCCTCTCAGAGCAGGTAAAGACTAAGAATCAAGATGTTGCAATAGCAACATCTGCTGGTATTTTAGTAAAATTACACAAACCGACTGAAAGATTTTTTGACAGTTTTCTTTAAATGAATTGCTGGACTTTGATTTATGGGCTACAGTACACACAGTAATGGAACATGAGTATTTTGCGGGTACAAATAGGGAGAATCAGTGGGCTATTGGAGGAATAAAAGGTGTTGTTTCAGAACAGAGACACACTTTATTTACACTAACATAAATAAAAGATCAATGAAGATCAGGACCCAAAAACCTAAAGCTAAATTAAAAAATGAATGATTGAAAGATTAGGCTTCTATATGACAGTGATTAAAACAAATACACACAGAACATTCTAATAATCAGAATGAGCAGGCAGTGGTCCTCAGGTTACCTGCCGCCTGTGCCCTGCAGTTTCCAGTAACCCACTCATCCACTCACTCATTCAACAAATATATATCGAGCACCTGCTATGTGTTATATAATTTTATGGGTGCTGAAAATACAATAATGAACAAAGTAAGTCCTTTCCTTAATGGAGGTTACTTTCTAGATTGGGGTGGACTGGGATAGGGGAAAATAAATGAGTAAATTTACATGATCTGGCACTAAGTGATGTAGGGATAAATAAGCAGACAGAGGACAGAGTCATGAGGAGAGGCACTCATTCATATAGGTAATCAGGGAAATCCTCCCTTATAAGAGATATTTGAGTGGACATGTGAAGCACATGTAGGGGTACAACTGAGCCATGCAGTAGGGGATGAGTGTTCTGGGCAGACGAAATAGCAAGTGCAAAGCCCTGAAACAGGCAAAATTTGAGTACCATCAAGGTTTGGACTGATTTGAGGACCGTCGAGGAAGACTATGGAACTGAATTAAAGTAGAAGCAGTGGAACATGACAGTGGAGTGGCAGTAAAGGGATAGACTCTGGGGTCCTCAGGTCAGAGTAAGAAATTGGCCTTTCCTCTGCAGGAGAAAATAAGTCATCAGGAGGATTTGGGACAAAGAAGGAACACAGGGAGGAGAAGAGAAGCTGTTGGTTACAATGAATAGAAATGTTTGACACAAGGGAATATATTCAGGTATTATCCTTGGTAAGGAGAGGAACATCTCAATCTGCCACCCTCAAGCTGTCATAATCCTGAAGCCAGTATCCCATCCCAGCCTTTTTTCCTGAATATTCTTCCCCTTGTTAGGCTTGGCTAAAAGACTAATGGGCATAATTTTTCAGCTGTTCTGTTATAGTTCATCTACAGATACTAATAAAGTTAATGGGATCATTGCTGACTCAGAATTCTGGCATATAGTTACTATGTCACTATTACCTGGCTGACTATTTTGCTTTTCATTAAAATATACACTGAATATATTCAGGCTTTTGATATATTAAAGCAAAGAACAATGCAAACATGAACCAATGTGGGATATAAACTAGCGTGATGAGTAGAAGATTAAAGATCAAGAAGAAATAAAAGATGATAGTTCAGATTATACCAGACTTTTCTATTGCATCCCTGCATCTGCATGCCTCACAGGCCTCTTATACTTCATTTCCCCAAAGATGAGTTCATGATCTTCACTCCTAGCATTCAAACTTCTTGTTTTTGTTGTGATCTCTTATTTTGGTAAATGGCACCACCTCTTATCCAATTTCATGTGTCTGAAAATTTTTCTCTACACTTTCCTTTACACTTCCCTCTCTAATACAATATACCCCTAATCAATCACCAAATGCTATTGTTTATCAAATTATTTTTATCTACTTTGACCCAGACCCCTTTTTACCATATATGTCCAAGCCAACGTTATTGCTCACGTGGACCATTATAATTGATCTATGTTTGATTTCTGTTTTGTTCACTCTGTCCACACCTCTTCTATGTCGTTCTCTACCCAATATATTATGATGTCTCCACTCTGCCTAAAATCCTTATTGGCTTCCAATTATCCTTAGGAAAAAGTTAAAAATCCTTAATGTTGTTCCTTCAGAATTACACATGCAACACTGACAGTTTCCTCTCTATTGTAGGGTCTTAGCCCTGTAAAATGTGTATTAAACTCCTTGAAGGCTGTAAAACCTCATAGTCCACTTAATCCACAAAATCCTATCCTAATAAATCAATTTGTTTCTCTTGATTTACAAATTTTCTCAAACATCTTTTATTTTAAAAAATATTCTCAAAATATCAACAAGCATCAATGAAAAATTCATAAGAGAATTACGTGCCGTATGTTATAAGTGCACTGTAGCACCAGCTGTTCTTTCCTGTCATTTGTCTTCACTAATGCTTGTATGTCTGTTTTTTATTTGCTTTTAAATATAGACATGATGATGTAATTAGATAAAATATCCTAATGCTTTCATCATTATTTTCAATGACTTTTACTAAAATCTGAAATTTTTAAATTTCCCCACTTTATTTAACATGGAGGTGAAGTGACCATTCATTTAAGTGAAAATTATACAGCAAGATTTTTAGGCAATATTGTCTGAAAAGACCATGTTTTGCTAACATGGCTCTCCTCTTCTCTGAAATATAGTGTCTGATAAAGTAAAAATAAAAATGCATTGCAGTTAGGCTCAAAGGTAGTGAGTTATCTCAATTGATTGTTCATAGTCAGTTATATATTAAACTCCTTGTTCTACTTTTTCCCTGCTTCTCACTACTGCACTCAGCTAGTCTTAAAATAAACACATTGAAGCAGAAATTGACTACAAATAGATAATTCAAATCTATGTCAAAATTTGTGGGATACACACAAAGCGGTTCTGGGATGGAAACAGAATTTTACATACTTATATTGGAAAAGAAGACAGATCTAAATTCAATGACTTAAGGTTCCACTTCACAAAGCTAGAAATAAAAAAAGCAAAAATAAACTTAAAGTAAGTAGGTAGGAGGAAATAATAACGGGCAGAAATCAAGACAGTAGAGAACATACAGACAATGGAAAAAAATTAAAAAGCTGAAAGCTGACTCCTTGAAAAGATAAGCAAAATTCACAAGCTTCTAGGTAGACTTAAGTAAAAAAGAGAGGAAACAAAAATCGCCAATATCAGGAAAGAAAAAGCTTTCCTGTAACATAATATAATAGGATCTGTACCACAGATCCTACAGATATTAAAAGGATAATAAGTAAAGACTGTGAGCAAATTTAGGTCAGCACATTTGACAACTTAGATAAAAGGGACCATTTTTTGTCTTCCATACTGTTCTTGCTACCATTGCTGCATAACAAACCACCTCAAAACACCCGTATTTTATCACGTTCAACAGTTCTCTGGGTCAGGACTCCAGAAAGGGCACAACAGTGATAGTTTTTTTCTGTCCCAAGATGCCTGGGGCCTCAGCAGGAAAGACTAAAAACCTGAGGGCAAATTTAAAGCTGGAGCTGGGAATCTTCTGCAAGTATTGTCACTCATGTGTTTGGAAGGTGAGCCTGGCTGCTCGCTGGCCCCTGAGAAGTGGGCTCTTAACTGGGAACCCACATGTGACATCTCCATGTGCCCTGGGCTTCCTCACAGCATGGCAGCTTCAGAGTAATTGCATTTCATACATGGAAGCTCTGGCCTCCAAAGATAACCGATCTACCCACAAGAAAGAAGCTGTATCACTTTCTGAAGTAAACTCAAAGTCACTCAGCTTCACTTCTGCTGAGTGAATCCTTTCAGATTCCAGAAAATATTCCTTTCAGATTCCAGAAAATTTGACAACTTAGATAAAAGGGGCCATTTTTGTTTTTCTTATTGTTCTTGCTACCATTGCTGCATAATAAACCACCCCAAAACTCAGGGGTATCAAGCAATCATTTTATCATGTTCACCAATTCTCTGGGTCAGGACTCTAGACAGGGTGCAACAGGGATAGGTTTTTTGTTTTGTTTTGTTTTGTTTTTTGTTTTTCGTTTTCTGTTCCAATATGTCTGAGGCCTCAGAAGGAAAGACTAAGAAACTGGAATCATCTGCAAGTATAGGCTATCCACCTTGGATAAGATTTTTGGGTTAAGGCTCTTTCTTTGAGAATAGTTTGCTGCTGAAACTATCCCGTACACTATTCCCCCAAATTTTACTCAAAAACTCTTTCCTCTCTCATTCTATTACAGGTGGCTCAAAGAGGTCAGGAGGCACCTTTAACACTTTTATTGGAGATCTCCTTGTCTAGATCATCAGGTTTCTCGGGTATATATTTTCTATTTTTATGTTGTCACATGGAACAATTTTGCTAAACTTTGCAACACTTTACAAAAAAAAATCTTCTTTACCCCATCTTCCAATAACACTTATCTCCCTATCCTTCCAGCTTGCATAATTGTCTCCCTTGATATCATCCGGCCTTCACTGACAGTCTTCCCAAGGCTCTTCTGGCTCTCATCTAACCCAGTCTCAAAGCCAATGCCATGCTTTTGTCATGTTAGCTTCCTACTTCCAGCTCCCAATTTCTGTTCCACTTATTATTACTACATAACAATGACCCCAAGTTTACTGGTCTAGTTGTTGTACTGGCTTAAACCAACTGCTTTATGATTTTCACAAATTTGTGGAACAGAGATTCAAACAAAGCACAATAAGGATACAGAAATGACTTTCTCTTGCTCAATGATGTCTAGGGTCTCTTCTGGGAAGACTCAAAAATTGGTGGCTTTTAATGAGTGAGTACTGGAATCCTCTGGATGGGGTACTTATTCACTTGTGCAGTAGTTGTTACTGACTGTTGTCTGAGTCCTCTGGGGGTGCTGTCAGGCAAACCATCCATGTTTGGATCATGCAGTAGATGTATTTCTATCAGTAAGGCATCTGTACAACTATTCTCCAAAGTAATTACACCATTTTATGGTCCCACCAAAAACGAATAAAAGTAATGATTATTCCATGTTCTCACCAACATTTGATATTACTAATGTTTTACTTTACCCATTCTTGTGGTCATGAAATAGTTATCTCATGCTATAGATAGTGTATTAATTCGTTTTCACACTGCTTATAAAGATATATCTGAGACTGGGAAGAAAAAGAGGTTTAATTGGACTTACAGTTCCACATGGCTGGGGAGACCTCATAATCATGGTGGGAGGTGAAAGGCCCTTCTTACATGACAACAGCAAGAGAAAAAATGAGTGAGAGGCAAAAGCAGAAACCCATGATAAACCCACCATGAGTGAGAAGCAAAAGCGGAAACCCATGATAAACCCGCCAGATCTCATAAGATTTATTCACTATCACAAGAATAGCATGGGAAATGTCGGCCCCCATGATTGAATTACTTCCCTCTGGGTCCCTCCCACAACATGTGGGAATTCTGGGAGCTACAACTCAAACTGAGATTTGGATGGGGACACAGTCAAATCATATCGGATAGTATGAAAATTAAAGTAATGATATTATTTTAATTCCCCTGATGACCAATAATGCCAAACAATTTTTCATGTTTTTTTTTTTTTTGTAATTGCATATTTTTTTTCTGAGGCATTGGTTCAAGTCCTTTCTTTTTTTCAAAAATTAAGTTGTCTTTATTATTGAGCTATAGAAGATATGATTCACTGCTGGCTCCATTAAATAATATTCATCAGGTGAATTTTAATTTCTAGAAATTAAATTTCCATAAAACGTCATAGAGATATAAGTCATCACAGAGTTAAAAAAAATGCAAAGTCATCTAATCTAACTAAAACGATTTCATAAAGTGGAATAAATGTGATTTTATTATCCAGCTGTTTGTTCTTTCTTAGCTTCCAAGGAAACTGTGATTTAATTGATTTCTATCAATGTTTATTGGGTACAACTGTATGCAGGGTATGTATCTGGAAACTGGAAGCATATAATTACAATAACCCATGGCCCCTGGTTTCCAGTGAAAACAATACACAAATGCTTGTATGACAAAGTGGATTTTGGCAAGTACTACACTAGCGGTATAATATGTAATAGAGGAACTGGGAAAGAAAATATTTAATTCAAACTTAAGTGCTCTGGGAACCCTCCGATGAGGAAATATAAGGGAACATGAAGTATTAAAGTCTTAAAGGGTGATCAACACCCATATTTCAATTTAAAGAGATTTTTATTTCTATTTAACTGTTTTTAAGATCCTGATTGAGTAAGCTCAATTTTGTAAATCCAAGCTCTCGGTGATAATTATATTTAACTGTCCATGTATTGATTGTTAATGGAGCATGCATGTAAATTATGACTAATATGTTAGGATCTACAAGACAATAAACTGCGTCCATCTTTATATTTACCTATAAATAGGTAAATATAAAGACAAGTCAAAACTAACATCTATACAATTGATATAGGCCAGTTTAGAAGGTGATGGATTAACGTGGGATCCAAATGCACTACTTTTATGTTATGCAATCCCCAGAATAAGAAGATTGACTCACCAGTCACAGCAGCACTGGTCTTCTACCAACCTTTACCTCCCTCCCTGTGGGCAGAGCAGGGAGAAGATGGAAATGGTGACGAAGGAGGTTGGAGCTCAGCTAAGCAAAGGAGGTAACCCTTCACGAGTTTGCTGTGCAAGTAACTCACTTCCACTCCCCTGGGGAAAGGAAAATAAAGAACAGAGAGGTGCAAGGAATGTGAGAATGTGCCTCTTCATGGAAACCAAGAGTGAGGAAATTATATTCTGTTGCTAATATCCCATGAGATGATTCTGATTATTGGGGAAGATATGTATCTTTTGGGATTATTTGCAGTCTCTTTTAAATTGCCTTGCTTATACATTTTTAAGAATGGTCAATTTTTTTAGAAAGGTGTTTCATTATCTTTTGTATATTTATACGATCTAAATAGTATGACAGTAGATATAAGAACAAGTGGCATAGTCAGTAACCTGCTGTCTCACATATATAACCTCTAAATTTCTTATTTTTTTCACTATGTATAATCCATTTCTCTTTTTTGGTGGGGATTGGCCTGAGATTCAGGTGTGAAGTATCTTTTACTCAGTGGTAGATATACCTGAAACAAAAAAGGCAAAAAGAAGAGGAAGAAAACCGATGAAATAGGGAAAAGCAGTGAAAGAAAAAATTGACTTGGACAAATTCTAGAAACACATTTTGACTTTTACCTTCTAAACCAGTGGGTGGTTGAGCAGATATTCAGGCATCTAAAGAAGCCAGAGGAGTGGTCGTGTTCCTGTATTCTCTGCAGACAATTTAGTCAATGGACATAAATACCTTTTTAAAAACTTGAGCTGGTATAGTTTTGCTGTGTCTCCACCCAAAATCTCATCTTGAATTTTAATTCCCATAATCCCCACATGTCAAGGGCAGGATGAGGTGGAAGTAATCAGATCATGTGGGCGGTTTCCCCCATGCTCTTCTCATGATAGTGAGTGAGTCTCCTGGGATCTGATGGTTTTGAAAGCATCTGGAATTTCTCTTGCTTGCACTCACTCCATCCTGCCACCCTGTGAAGAGGTGCCTATTTCTTCTTTGCCTTCCATCATGATTGTAAGTTTCTGGAGGCCTCCCCAGCAATGCAGAACTGTGAGTCAATTAAACCACTTTCATTTATAAATTACCCAATCTTGGGTATTTCTTCATAGCAGTGTGAGAATGAACTAGTAAGTGGGCATTTATAGATTTCTGTACTATTCATCTATATTGACCACTACTTTTGGTTCTTTTAAACAAAACTCTTTCTGTGGAGGCATGCGTCCTCACCACCTGTATGTAAAACTGCACTTTAAGAATTGTCTGTTTTGCTCTTTGAATTATCCTTATTACAGTCTAAAATTTGGGAGCATATAAGTCATGACCAAGATGGGCTTATAATTTAAAGCTTGCATGTCTGTGAGTTTTATTCATCAAGTAGAACATTCTCTGTATTGCAGAGAATTATGGTAAGGCAGAAAGTGGAGGAAACAGTATATTTTAGAACATTTAATTGTTTAACATGATTATCTAAGTATAGACACTGAAACCCCTAAGTGTAATTTTTCTTCATTTTAGCTTTGATTTGTAACTTTCTTAAAACTAAAGCTTGCTCACTTGTCAGATCACAGATACACTTTACTTCAGAGTGAAGGCTCAAAACCTTCATGTAGTCCCTTTTATATAGAAGCAAATGTATTCACTTTTATATGGAAGTCACTTTCAATAAGGGAAACACACATCATGGTTATTTTCCATCAGAGGAAGTATTTCTGGATATAAGAACAATGATTTTCACAGTGGTGCATTATGTTCATCATCTGGTTTTCCAAGTCGAGGTTCTGTTTTAAGTAAAGATTTTCATATTTCATTAGTTATTATCACTATTTCTAACTTACCAATATGGGAAGCGTTCTGGCAGGAAAAATTACCTTTCTGGCCTTGAAAATTTTGAAGTTGCAATTAGTGGAGGATAAGGAAAAGTTGTGCCACCTGGAAAACGTTTAAAATTCCTTCCTAGTGAGATGAACATTACTTACCTACAGTCATCCTTTCCAGTGTTCCCAATCAACTCACACTATTTTTAGATCTATTCAAATTGGCTAATAATGAGGATTTACATGAATTATGCCTGGTAATGCTGTTGTCCAAGTGGCCTTTCAGTACTGGAATTATCATCTTGGGATTCTACAATAGCTGTGGAAATGAAGGCTAGAAATGCACCCTACACTGCATAAAATTGTTGAAAAGACATGTCTAATCTGAAAACCAGATCTTGATTAGTAATACTTTATTTGAGGAGGAAAGTGAGAAGGGATTGGGATGTGTCATAAATGAAACCCCTACACAGTGCTTTCCGAAAATCTCAGGGTTTAGAAGATAATATTATCATAGAGGTAAAAATAGGTTACCAACAATAAATTAAGGAAAGTGGCTCAGATTTGATGGAATTTTGTTACTAATTCTAGAACTCAATGTGAGATAAATATTAAAGCCAATTAAGAGGATTGCTAAGGTACATTGCAAACAAAAGCACTAAAATAGTATGGAGTACATAGAGTCTTGATAAGGAATGACAAAAATCACATGGGACAACTCTGTGTGTCTACAAGAATGAGGCATTTCCTAAGAGGACACTTTGCTCTTCTAGTGAGTAAAGTCTTCTTATGATTGGACCACCACCCAGGGTTCTCAGAGAGCCTGTGATCAGCCTGCTAATCCCTTCTCGGTGAACTCTGAGCACTGCTAAAGACCAGAAGAGATACCAAATGTTTGGAAAAGAGAGCTTTAATTTCTCAGGGGTGCGGGAAGTAAATTCCATAAACTTGTCAGGTTAAACTTGACCTTGGGCATCATACTGGAATAGATTACTAAAGGGATGATTTGTGATCTTCTACAAAAGGAATATCTGAAGGGCTGCTATGCAACCTTTCTAAGAATCACTAAAAGTGGAAGGGGCTACTCTGGGAGGCATTAACTTTTTCGTGATTATACACATTCCTGCTAAAGCTAAATAATCATATGGCAGTGATGTGCTCAGAGTGACCATTAAGATTGCCACAATAAAAACAGATTCCATGATTCTCTGTATCCAGTCAGGAGAAAGAAATCACACCATTTATTTAAACAGATAATTTAATTTTAAAAATCGTTAACTAGGTATATTTGTTTTCTGGAGCTGGCATAACATAGTTTGATAAACTAGGTGCCTCAAACAACAGAAATCAATTGGTTATTAATAAATTCCTTTTAAAAAATATTTGTTAAAAACATAAGGCAAAATCTATTCACAATAAATCAATAATAGTTCTGGAAGCTAGAAGTTTGAGATCAAGGTATCAGCAGTATTTCTTCCTTCTGAGGCCTGGGAGGGAGAATCTGCTTCATGCCTCTTTCCTAGCTTTTGGTGGTTTGATGCAATCTTTGGCACTCCTTGGCTTGTAGTGTGTCACCCTGATCTCTGCCTTCATTCTTCACATGGCATTCACCCTGTGTGCATGTCTGTCCCAGTTTCTTCTTTTTATAAGGATGCAATCTTATTGGATTAGAGTCCACCCTAAATATCTCATCTGCAAAGACCCTGTTCCAAATCAGGTCATTTACAGGTACTGAGGAGTTCGAACATAGAGATTTTGCGGGGGTAATATGGTTTGGGCTCTGTGTCCCCTCCCAAATCTCATTTCGAACTGTAATCCCCACATGTCAAAGGAGTGACCTAGTGGGAGGGGATTAGATCATGGGCGCAGTTTTCCCCATGCTGTTCTCATGATAGTGAGTGAGTTCCCATGAGATCTGATGGTTTTATAAGTGGAGGTTTCCCCTGCTTGCTCTCTTTTTCTTGCTGCCTTGTGAAGAAGATATTTGCTTCTCTTTTGTCTTCCGCCATGATTGTAAGTTTCCTGAGGCCTCTTTAGTCATGTAGAACTGTGAGTCAACGAAACCTCTTTCCTTTATAAATTACCCAGCCTCAGGTATTTCTCTACAGCAGTGTGAAAGCAGACTAATACAGGTGTCCACAAGTCAACCCATAATTTTAGGTAACCTAAAAAGCAAAATGTTTTCACAAAGGTAGTAACTGAAGAAAGAGCTACCACCTCCAGCGCTGCAGGAGCAAAGGGATGTGGCTAAAATGATCAAATCATAGAAACTTGGAAAACCGGCTTCAAGGAGCTGAAACCCAGACACCTGGGGCAGGGGCATTTATGCTCAGGTGGTCCTGGTGTCTCTGATGGAGGGCTCGATGAGGCTTCTTCTGCAAGCGTTCAAAAAACTGCAAACATTGAGCAAACTACAAACGGTGTCCAGGTGCTGCTACAAGAAGCAACTGCCCCTGCTAGAGTGACATCTCATAGGAGTCATTATCATGGGAGCTACAAGCCGACAGAATCTGCAAGTCCTTCTGCCGCCTTCAACCTCTAGCGCCCCCTATTGGTAGAGCCTTGTAGAAGCAGCTGACAAAGCAAAACTTGGTTTCTGCAGTGCCAGCCCTAGCTAGCATCACAAAATAAAGTAGAAAAAGGTGTTGGGAGGACCACAGCCTTGGACAGCTTTCTCTGTTTTTCTCTGGGTCATTTGCTGATCTTGACTCATTCAAATTAGAGTAAAAAGTGTGCCAATTACTAATTTATTCTTTCTCAGCTACTAACACACATTTTTTGACCCAATAGGCGTCACACAATTCCTAGATTTGTGGAGTTACTGATGTGTAAATTATTGCCTTTATTCTTTATCTATAAAATGGGTATGCTAATAATAAATACCTCATAGAGTTGTTGTGAGGACACATGAAAATTACTTAGAACAGTAGGTCACATGGACTAAGTTGTTAGTTATATTAGCTATTATTTTATTACTATTTTGTTTAATTGGATAATTAAAAGTTCAAGAATTAACAACATGTTTCAGGGCCTATCTATTCTTATGTAGGGAATTAATGAAACTTAGGAAAAATTCAGGTGTTCGCTCAGTGCCAATATAGCACCTACAAATAAAAATGAATTATTCTATGTCTTCATTAACTAAAATCAAGTATCTCAACCTCCTATTAACACTTAACATTCTATAGCTGATTATTATTTCTAGAACTTCCTAAAAACTTTCAGAAAAGAGAGCTTCTGCTTAAGCAACATGACCGCAAAAGCCAGGATGGCAAATTTCTGCATGACTGTCTACTACTGATTGGTAGTGCCTGCCTGGAAAGCTGAGTTGAGGAGTCTGAGGCTCCCTGTGGGTTCAGAAGCAAAAAAGTTGAGGATCATTTAGCAATCTCAGCATCAGGCATGGGAGAGCGTATTTGTGGCACTCCTGTCTTCCCCTTGAGTTTATCAACATTAGAAGGAAGAGTACGGTTTTCCAGAGTCAAAACTGAGTTAAGTGTCTGGTTTCTATACAAAGCTGAGATTGGAAGTAATAATACCTCATATGGTTATTGTGAAGATTAAATTAAAGAAATGAAACATTCTTCCCATCTCTGCGGAAGCCAATAAATGTTAGTTGTTCCCTTTCCTGTAAATTAGTTTCACTACAGTGTATAAGCCTATAATTGTGTTTATCTTTGTCATATTTCATAATGTTGTCATGATTTGATCAATTATATAAAAGTTAATCACTGTGAAACAGAGTTCTTTAGGAAATGGCAAACACATTCCAAATGCATTCATGCTATAGTGGAAAAACTATAGTCATGTTATTTATCCCCACCTAAATGTATATGAAAGTATTTTTGGTGAATGGATGATGACGTTTGACTTTTCTACACATATAACTACTTCAGCATCTATAGATAACACAGATTAAATGCAATTTATTTGATTTCTCCACGTTTCGTTGAATAGGGAACAGTTTTCTTTTACCTTTTATCAATGTGAAAAGTAATGAAATGCAATTGTTCTTCATTGCCTGCAAAACAAAAGAAACAATGTCATGGTTAAAAATAAGTAGCTCTCATGCACTGAGATTTTTATTAGACTAGGCCATTTTATTCTTTTGTGAAAAGGTTACTACCTATGTTTAAATTTCACCGTTAGATAAATTTCATGAATTTCATATAGTTCTGTGAAGTGTCTGCTCCAGACTGTGCATTTTCCTCCCCTGGACTTCCTACTGTATTTTCTTACAGGCCTGCCTCACAGAAATTAAACTCAATTTATACTTTCAAAAAATCTGGTGAGTATATAAATATGCTTTGAACATGTGTTCTTAGAGCTTCATTTTTCTCTACTTCATTGTTTAAATAGGCAGCACCACCTGGTGGCTAAATAAAACAACTGAAATCTTTTACATTCTGAATATGGAAAACTGTAGATTCAAGAGCGGAAAAATATTTAATTATTTTTTACATTAAATTGGGGTTATTCATCATAAGTTTCTTATTTAAATGACGTCTAGTTTTTAAAATGCATACATCTAAACCATGAAAAGTTTTATACATTGCTAATTATACTCATTTTCTATAGTAGCCGTATTATTGAAAAAAAAATCGGTTGTATAATTTTAATAATGTGACATTTAAAATAAAGTTTAAACAACTTTTGAGAAAATCATCCTCTTGAGGCACTTTAATCCACTCGCTAAAATTATCTTTTTGCACTTTTCTTTGAAAGTACTCTCATTTGTAACAAACCACGGTCACAGGCACTTACTATTAAACAACTTTACTCATAAAACACCAACAAAATTAATAAGAGCTATTTAGAAAAATACATGTAATTGTTACACTGTAATTATAGTTTTAGACCCATATTGAGCTTCAAAAGAGGCATTTAATTCGAAATGTAATGTTGCTGCCCTCTTGTGGTTTAAAATGCATATTTCCTTCTAGAAATAAAAATACAGTATCCAAATAAATAATAATTTTGATATTTAATGAGAAAACGGAGTGTGAACTACTTTCACATATGTCCACAGAAATACAGTAAATAATCCATTAACTACCACAGATGAAGATTAGAATGTCTAGGAATTTTAGTATCATGATTGATAGTTAGTGATTAACTTATTTTACCCTCTTTTGGTGAGTGCAATTAACCACAAAAATCCCTCTCACCTAACTTTTAGCATCTTTCACCAGTTCCATAATATAGATTTTGCAAATGCTATAGGAAACTAACACCCTCCAATTAATACTGGTATAATTAATTTACTTTCCTAACGTTAGGTGAAGAATAAACGGCTTCAAACTACTTAAAAAAAAATCCTTCCTCATGTTGCTTCTGTTTTCACCTGGGATGAGTTCAGGAGCCTTTCCCAAGGTCCAGAACATGCATTTACCTTGCTGAAACACTTTTTGGCCCTTGCAATTGTGGCACTGAATGGAAAACAAGCTTTAGAGACACATTCCAAATGCAGGAGCCAAGCTTTTCCTTGTCATGCTGGCTCTGTTGCTAGAAAAGAATGGTGCCTTTCAGATTTCTCCATACGAACAGAACTAATTCTCCAAGAGCGTGTTTACATCTCTCACCTTGGATTGGGAGTGTTATCGTGGATTAAAGGACAACAAGGAGGAAACAAAGAGGGATGATTCTGCCTTTGCCTAAAATTCCAGACACTGTAGGGCAAGAGTTTATTTTCCAACTGTCTGAAATTTCCTTTGGCTACCCCCTTCTCTGTGAAAGCTTATGATGCACTTCCATTTAGAAAATAGGATTTTGTTATTGTTGAGAAGAGGGAAAAACTAAAGCAATCACTTATATTCTGCTTTCATTTATTTAGCTACAGAGAAAACAAGCAGAGTCAACAGCAAAAGTGGGTGGTTGGAGCACTCTGGCACCTGGACTGGCATTCCTATGCCTCCCATGACCTTGATATGCTGCTGTCCCCACCAGGGCCTTTTAACATAGGGCTTCCCCCAAGTCATTTTCTTTAATGAGGTGGCATTTCCTTTCTTTATTTTTTATTCTTTCCTGGAAAAAATGTCTAGGATTTATCTAGCATGCCGTTAACCATCTTGTCTTCAGGAATAAGCAAGAAAAGACAGCAAGGGACTAAGGGGTCATGTGACTCAACATGTCCAAAGCTGTTTTTCAAAGATCTCCGTGCCAATTCCTTTAGGTTTAACTTGAAAGCAGTATCTGCAGGAGGAGAGAGAAGGGCTCAAGTTAGCTGGCTCAGAGTCTTATCCGTACTTGGCATGTCTTGGCCATCCGTTGAAGAAACTGTTCTTGGTCCTCTATACCTTGCTACCTGAAGACACTCATTTTGCTCCACAGTTGTCTTCTGTCCTCCTCTTGACAATGGGTGATACAACATGGTAAACAAGTAGCAGCAAAAACTGAGCAGCTCACACCAGGAATACATTCCGGTTGCACAGCTACTTCCTGACCTGTATGTAATTCTGCCATGTGCCTGAGCTCTAGTGAGTCCCAAACTTCCCAGAATTCACTCAGGTCCCTTCTCAGAAGGGGCTCTTACCCCGGGTGAGACGAAGCAAGCCCAGGTACTTTTCTGCCTATCTTCCCCTGGGAGTCTTCATCTACAGTGCCAAGACTGCTCTTTCCTTACACAACTAGGTTGTTGTTGCTACTGTTTTTCAAAGTCAATAATACATTGTTTAGGGATAAGAAATAGTCGGTGCATAGGGTAGCAGGAGTTACCTAAGTAGGGAGAGACACGATTTCAGTGAAGGGGCTCACAGGGTATTTCTAAAAATCTGTGTTGTGACTTCTGTGGGGGAACACAGAGTTTTACTTTATAATTACTTTTTGTTTTTCTTTTTGTCTTTAAGACAGTGTCTTGCCCTGTCACCCAGGCTGGAGTACTGTGGTGCAATCAGGGCTCACTGCAACCTTGAACTCCTGGGCTCAAGCGATCCTCCTCTTCAGCCACCTGAGTAGCTAGGCTCCTCCTTCCTCAGCCTCCCAAGTACCTAGGACTATGATATGGTTTGGCTCTATGTCCCCCTCCAAATCTCATCTCAAATTGTAATTGTCATATGTTGAAGAAGAGGCCTGATGAGATATGACTGGATTATGGGGGGAAATTTCCTCCTTGCTGTTATCATGATAGTGAGTGATTTCTCACAAAATCTGATCATTTAAATGTGTGTGGCGCCTCTTCCTTCTCTCTGTCTGTCCTTCTTTGCCATGGTAAGGTATGCTTGTTTCCTCCTCACCTTCTGCCATGATTATATGTTTCCTAAGGCCTCTCAGCCATGCTTCCTGTACAACCTATAGAACTGTGAGTCAATTAAACCTCATTCATTGATAAATTACCTACTTTATAGCAGTGTGAGAATGAACTTATATAGGAAATTGGTACTGGGAGAGCGAGGCATCACCATAAAGACACCTGAAAATGTGGAAGCAGGTATGGAACTGGGTAACAGGTGGAGTTTGGAACAGTAGAGGGCTCAGAAGAAAATAGGAAGATGTGGGAAAGTTTGGAACTTCCTAGCAACTTGTTGAATGGTTTTGATCAAAATCCTGATAGTGATACGAACAGTGAAGTCCAGCCTGAGGAGGTCTCAGATGGAGATGAGGAACTTATCGGGAGCTGGAGTAAATGTCACTCTTGCTATGCTTTAGCAAACAGACTGGCAGAATTGTGCCCCTGACCAAGAGATCAGTGGAACTTTGAAATTGAGAGAGATGATTTTGGGTATCTGGTAGAAGAGGTTTCTAAGCAGCAAAGCATTCAAAAACTGACCTGGTTGTTTCTAAAGTGTACAGTAATAGGCATGAAGAAAGACATGGTCTGAAATTGGAACTTATATTTAGAAAAGGAAAACCCATTTTCTGGGGGAGAAATTAAAGTTGGCTGCAGAAATTTGCATCAGTGATAAGGAGCCAAATGTTAATAGCTGAGAAATGGGGGAAATGTCTCCAGGGCATATCAGAGATCTTCACAGCAGATTGTCCCATCACAGACCTGGAGGCCTAGGAGAAACAAATGATTTCATGGGCCAAGCCCAGGACTGTGCCATTCTGTGCAGCCTCGAGACATTCCCAGCCACTCCAGCTTCAGCCTTGGCTAAAAGGGGCCAAGATATAAATTGGGCCATTGCTTCAGAGGGTGCAAGTACCAAGCCTTGGTGGCTTCCACATGGTATTTGGCCTGCAGATGTGCAGAAAGTAAGAGTTGAGGCTTGGAAGCCTCTGCCTAGATATCAGAGGATATATGGAAAGGCCTGGATATCTATACAAAAGTCTGCTGCAGGGGTGGAGCCCTCATGGAGAACCTCTAATAGGGCAGTGTGGAGGGGATATGTGGGGTTAGAGCCCCCACACAGCATCCCCACTGGGGCACTATGTGCTAGAAAGGCTGCAGACACTCAGTGCCAGCCTATGAAAACAGCCATGGTGGCAGTATCCTGTACAGCCACAGGAGCAAAGGTGCCCAAATCCTTGGGAGCCCACCCCTTGCATCAGCATGCCCTGAATATAAGACATAGAGTCAAAAGAGGTTATTTTGGAGCTTTAACATTTAATGACTGCCTTGCTGGGTTTTGGACTTGCATGGGGCCTGTAGACCCTTTGTTTTGGCCAATTTCTCCCTTTTGGAATAGGAGCATTTACCCAATGCCTGTACCCCCATTGTACCTTGGAAGTAACTAAATTGTTTTTGATTTTACAGGCTTATAGGTGGAAAGGTCTTGCCTTGTCTCAGATGGGACTTTGGACTTGAACTTTTGAGTTAATACTGGCATGAGTTAAGACTTTTGGATCTGTTTGGAAGGCATGATTAGTTTTGAAATGTGAGAAGGACATGAGATTTGGGAGGGGCTGGGGCAGAATGATGTGGTTTGGTTCTGTGTCCCCACCTAAATCTCATCTCAAGTTGTAATCACCACATGTCTGAGGGGAGGCCTGGTGAGAGGTGTTGGATCATGGGAGCAGATTTCATTCTTGCTGTTCTAGTGATAGTGAGTGAATTCTGAGGAGACCTGATCATTTAAAAGTATGCGGAAACTCCCCTTTCTCTCTCTCTCTCTCTGTCCTGCTTTACTGTGGTAATAGGTGCTTGCTTCCCCTTTGCCTTCCACCATTATTGTAAGTTTCCTAAGGCCTCTCAGCCATGCTTCCTGTACAGCCTGCGGAACTGTGAGTTAATCAAGTCTCTTTCTTTTATGAATTACCCAGTCTCAAGTAATTCTTTATGGCAGTATGAGAATGGACTAATAAAGATTACAAACACACACCACCACACCCTGCTAATTTTTAAAAAAGATTTTTATAGAGACAAGGTCTTGCCACATTGCCCAGGTTGGTCTGGAACTCTCTCTCAGTCTCAAGTGATCCTCTAGCGTCGGCTTCCCAGAGTGCTGGGAATACAGGTGTGAACCACCATGCCTGTCTATAATTTCACTTTAAACTTACATATGAGGGCGGGCATGCTGGCCATGTCTATAATCCCAACACCTACCTTGGGAGGCCAAGGCAAGTGGATCCCTTTAACCCAGGAGTTCCATAGCAGCCTGGGCAACATGGTAAAAACGCATCTCTACCAAAACTACACAAATTAGCCAGGTGTGAGGGCACACATCTGTAGTCCCTGCCACTAGGGAGGCTGAGATGAGAGTATTGCTTGAGGCCAGGAGGTTGAAGCTGCAGTGAGCTGTGAATGTGCCGCTGCACTCCAGCCTGGGTGACAGAGTGAGACCCTGTCTTTAAAAATAAATGAATAAATAAACTTACAGATGCAATTTACATACTTTCCTGTATGCACATGACATATCTGAAAATTTTTAAAGCCATATAATAAAATCATTAATTAACATGATACTGAGTGAAAGAAACCAAATGTGAAAGTGTTCATGCTTCACTCTTTATACAAAATTTAAAAACAGGCAAAACTAATCTATACTGTGAGAAGTTAGGGTGATGGTTATACCTGAGGTGATAGTAACTGAGAGGAAATGCATGGCAGGGTTTGGGATGCTGGTAATATTCTGTTCCTTGATCTGGATGCAGACTAAATGGATATACTCACTTTATGTCAATTCATGCAGTTGTCTTTGGTATATCTGTTATATTTCAATATAAATTTTTACTTTAAAATTTTGGTTTAATATATTTCTACTCATTATTTTTTTAAAGGAGAGAGAAAAATAAAGACCTTAAAAATCATGCAAAAATTTCACCTAATTTTCTACTTGTTTCTAACTCCAGGCCCAGTTTTCAGTGGAGATGCCTCTGCCGTTGTCTCAAGGGTTACTTGCTTACATCAGGCTCAAGAATCTGTGGTCATGGCTTCCCTGGGACATATTACACTTTAAGTTCCAAAACTTGTTTCCAAGCCCAAGGAAAGGATAAATTGCTCCTAAAGTGGGAGCAACTTACCTTTTTTTTTTCTTTTATCATTTTTTAATCTCATTTTTTTTGAGACAGGATCTTTCTCTGTTATCCAGGCTGGAGTGCAGTGGCATGATCATAGCTTACTGCAACCTCGAACTCCTAGGCTCAAATGATCCTCCCATCTCAGCCTCCATAGTAGCTGGGACTACAGGTGTGCCCCCCATGCCCAGCTAATTTTTTGATTTTTGTAGAGAAAGGGTCTCACTATGTGGTTTCTCTGGCTTGTCTTGAATTCCTGGATTCAAGGGTTCTTCCCACATTAGCTTCCCAAAGTGTTGGGGTCACAGGCATGGGCCACCACACCCAGCCCTTGCCTTTTTAAAAATTATCCCATTCACATTGAATGAAGAAGTTTGTTTAACGCAAGTGCAGTGACCAGATACAGAAGTAGTGGTCTTTATCTCACATCTCCCCTCATTTTTGAGCCATTTTTCAAAATTGGAGCCCCTCAGAGCCCAGGACTTCTCACTGCAGTCAGCGTGATGGGTGGGGTCCTTTGGCTGCTTCCAGGTCTGTGCCTGAGGTACATATTGAGAGACGGAGAGGAGACGAGTCAAGACTCACAGCATCTTTTTATCAGCAATGTACACAGATGTCCACCCTCCTTTGACCACGCCTCAGTCTCATAAGACCTTTGCTTCTCACTGCTGTCACTTGATCAGGTCTCACTTATTCCAGCGCTGACAGCACCATGTTTTCTCCTAGTGAGACAAGGCTTTATCTTTCATTGATTCAGGGTATCATTTTTCTTCAGAAAGCCAGGCTAGTTTAGCAAGACTACAATGTTGCATTTTCTGTTGTTGTTGTTAGTGATAGAGGCACTACAAAGAAATATTTGCATTTTTTATACCTGTTTTTTTTCTACATCTCCCTAGGTAAGAAAGTAAAAACTGAACTTTTAAATAAAACTTCCATTGTTGATAGCAGTGCTGTCCAACAGAACTTTCTGCAATGAAGGAAATGTTCTATCCTGTAGCCACTAGCCAATGTGGTTAAGGGGCTTTTGAAATTTGGCTAGTGTGGATAAAAAACTGAAATTAAAATTTTATTTTTAATCAAAACTTAAATTTAATTAACCATGTGCACTAGAGGTACTGCATCAGACAGTGCAGCTGTATAGGATGACAAGTTTCTTTGTTTCTATGACCTTGTCAATGAGTCTGTCGTTCCCGCTGTGTAATAAGTTCCTTTCAGGTCTTATACAGTTTTCTATTTCTAAAAATCCAGCCAAATAGGATGTACTTTGTAAGTGTTTCATGAATGAATGAATGAATCAATCAATCACTTATAAAGGAAGCAACAGTCTCTACATCCATAACTCAGAAATTTGTGAGAAAAAGGAAATATGTCTTGAGAAAATCACCCAAAAGGATGAAAGTGGTGCATGAATGGTGAATTTTATTGCAGTATCATTCATAATATAAAATAATAAAAGCAAGCTAAATGACCAACACTGAGAATATGGTTTAATACATTATGTAATATTCACCAGATGAAATATTATGCAACTATTAAAATATAATTATGAAAACTAGGCAGTATATAGGAAATGTTTATGATTTGCTAAATTTAAATAAGACTATAAAATTCCTTCTACACCAATGATTATAACCATATAATCATATGATTTTTTCTGGACACAGACTGTTACAGAACATATAAATATAACCAGTTTTATATTGGAATTTGAACATATGTGTGCTTTCTTGTTCTAAAAAATAATCTGTCTTAGTATTGCTATTATGTTACTTTTACTTTTTAAAATTATACCTTAAGTTCTGGGATACATGTGCAGAACGTGCAGGTTTGTTACATAGGTATACATGTGCTGTGGTGGTTTGCTGCACCCATCAACCTGTCATCTACATTAGGTATTTCTCCTAATGCTATCCCTCCCCGAGTCCCCGACCCCCTGACAGGCCCCAGTGTGTGATGTTCCCCTCCCTGTGTCCATGTGTTCTCATTGCTCGACTCCCACTTATGAATGAGAACATGCGGTGTCTGGTTTTCTGTTCCTATGTTAGTTTGCTGAGGATGATGGTTTCCAGCTTCATCCATGTCCCTGCAAAGGACATGAACTCATCTTTTTTTATGACTGCATGGTAGTCCATGGTATGTATGTGCCACATTTTCTTTATGCAGTCTATTATTGATGGGCATTTGGGTTGGTTCCGACTCTTTTCTATTGTGAACAGTGCTGAAATAAATATACGTGTACATGTGTCTTTATAGTAGAATGATTTATAATCCTTTGGGTATATACCTAGTAATGGAATTGCTGGATCAAATGGTATTTCTGGCTCTAGATACTTGAGGAATCGACACACTGTCTTCCACAATGGTTGAACTAATTTGCACTCCCAACAGTGTAAAAGGGTTCCTATTTCTCCACATCCTCTCCAGCACCTGTTGTTTCCTGACTTTTTAATGATTGCCATTTTAACTGGTGTGAGATGGTATCTCATTGTGGTTTTGATTTGCATTTTTCTAATGACTACTGATGAAGAGCTTCTTTTCATGCTTGTTGGCCACATAAATGCCTTATTTTGAGAAGTGTCTGTTCATATTCTTTGCCCATGAGAGTTTAGAAAACCCCATTGTCTCAGCCAGAACTTCCAACACTATGTTGAATAGGAGTGGTGAGAGAGGGCATCCTTGTCTTGTGCTGATTTTCAGAGGGAATGCTTCCAGCTTTTGTCCATTCAGTATGATATTGGCTGTGGGTTTGTCATAAATAGCTCTTGTTATTTTGAGATACATTCCATCAATACCTAGTTTATTGAGAGTTTTTATCATGAGGGGGTGCTGAATTTTATTGAAGGCCTTTTTTGCATCTATTGACATAGTCATGTGGTTTTTGTCATTGGTTATGTTTATGTGATGGATTACGTTTATTGATTTGCATATGTTGAACCAACCTTGCATCCCAGGGATGAAGCCAACTTGATCATGGTGGATAACCTTTTTGATGTGTTGCTGGATTCGGTTTGCCAGTGTTTTATTGAGGATTTTTGCATTGATGTTCATCAGGTATATTGGCCTGAAATTCTCTTTTTTTAGTTGTATCTCTGACAGGTTTTGGTATCAGGATGATGCTGGGCTCATAAAATAAATAGGGAGGAGTCTCTCTTTTACTATTGCTTGGAATAGTTTCAGAAGGAATAGTACCAGCTCTTCTTTGTATCTCTGATAGAATTTGGCTGTGAATCCATCTTGTCCTGGGCAGTTTTTGGTTGATAGGCTATTAATTACTGTTCAGAATCCAATCCAGGATCCGACATTTCGTTGAATCTTCATGTCTAAAACTAGTTTGGTTCCCTTATTTTTCTAGAATGATATATAATAACCCAAATCTGGGTGCTAGATGTATTTATTGCTACTGGGGTGAATGGCAACTCTAGGCACTCTCAGTGACAGAGCTTGGAAATACATGTGATATATGTGTAAATAGCAACCCATTCATACACACATATGAACACCTATTTTCTTATCTGTACATACATACACACACAGACACAAACACTACACACTCATGCATATACAAATGGATATATGATGATTGTAAGTTCATATTGATACTTGTGATTACAATCAAATATCTGCTGATTCATTCTAACCTACTCTTTCCTGGGTCTTATTTGTAAATCCTAAAGTTGAAAAACCTGGCTCTTGTTATACACAATTTACTTATTTATGAGATCTAGTATAAAAATAAAGTAGCTTCAAAATTAGTACATCATACCCCTGTGAGATACAAGTATCCTAACAAGATATGTCTTTATATTTAAGTATGTTGTTTTCTGACTTTAGCCTTATGGTATCCAGTCATAATACTCTTTCCCAAAATAATATAAGCTAATTACTTTCTCCCTATTCCATTTGGCATGGTTGTTATTCATTTTGTAATACATTAGGTTCAGTTATTACAAGTCGTATTCATTGTGGTTTCCCACACACGCTGTTGATTTTGTAAAAATTTGCACATAGTAAAGTTTACTTTTTGTGGTGGACAGTTTTATGGGATTTGATATGTGCAATGAGTTGTATATTTATCACAGAAGTCATGTAGTTAACAAACCTTTTCACACCAAACTCCTGTCAACCATTGATCTATTTTTCTTCCCAATAGCTTTGCCTTCTCTAGAATGGCATACAAGCAATGCCGTACAATATGCAGCCTTTTGAGTATAACTTCTTAAATTTTGCAAAATGCATTTTATTATTTTATCCAATTTTTTACTGCCAAATAGTATTTTGCATTTCATTATGTGGATGTGACACAGTTTGTTTATGTATTAACCAACTGAATAATATTCAAGTTCTTTCAGAATTTTGGCAAATATGAATAAATCTGCTATAATCATTTGCATGTGGACTTTTGTATAAGGTTTTATTTCACTTGCTTAAATACCTACAAGGGGAATTGTTGATATGGTAAGTGTATTTGTAACTTCATAGAAAAAAAACCTGCCATATTGTATTCTACACTATTGTACCATTTTTGCACTCTGACCAATGTAGGCAAGTTCCAGTTGCTCTGCATCCTCACCAGCACTTAAAATTTAATTTTTAAGCCATTATAAAAGATGTGCAAAGGGTATCTCATTGTGGTTTTAAATTATTTTTCCATAATAATGACTATTTCCCCAGTGATGTTAAGTATCTTTTCACATACCTTTTTGGATTTGTATAGCTTCTTTGATGATGTATCTGTTCTCATCTTATATCTTTTTAGTTGGGTTTTCTCCTTTTTAAAATTTTTGTATTATTCTTAACTATTAGGTTGGTGCAAAAGTAATTGCATATTTTGCCATGACATTTAATGGCAAAAATCTCAATTGCCAATAACACATAATAATTGATATGTTTGTACAATCATATTTTAATGAATATATAATAATTACACATATGCAGGAGCATTAAATGTTTGAATATATGGTATAACAATCAAATCAGGGTACTTAGCATTTCCCTCATCTTAAACATTCATCATTTTGAATGTGAGAACATTCAAAATTCTCTATTCTTGATATTTTTAAATATACCATACAACATCTTTAACTATAATCAGTCTTTTGCATAATAGCACACCAGAACTGTTTCCTCATATCAAACTGGGACCTTGTACCCATTAACCAATCTTTTCTCAACCCCTTCTTCCTCTCTTCCCCAGCCTCTGGCAACCACTATCCTACTCTATTTCTATGAGATCACCCTTTTTTAGATTCAGCACATGAGTGATATCATGTGGTATTTGTCTTTGTGTGCCTGGCTCACTTCAGGTAGCATAATGTTCTTCAGGTTCAGTCATGTTGCCACAAATGCCAAAATTTCATTCTTTTTATGGTTGAATAGTGTTCCAGTGTGTATAGATACCAACTTTTCTTTATCCATTTATTTGTTGATGTTCTTTTGGTTTGATTCCATAGCTTGGCTATTGTGAACAGTGCTGCAGTAAACATGAGGGTGCAGATATGTCTTCAACAATCCAATTTTATTTCTTTTGGATTGGATATATACCCAGTAGTGGCATTACTGGATCACATGGTAATTCTATTTGTAATGTTTTTAAGGAACCTCCATACTGTTTTTCGTAGTGGCTGTACTCATTTTCATTCCCACCAACAGCACATGAGTTTCCCTCCCCCTTTCTTCACATCTTCACCAGTATTTATTTATCTTTTGTTGTTTTGATAATCACCATTCTATATGGGCTGAGGTAATATATAATTATGGTTTTGATTTACATCTTTATAATGATAAATGATGTTAATTGTCTCTTTTTATTTATTTATTCATTTATTTTGAGACAGCGTCTCACTCTGTAGCCCAGGCTGGAGTGCAGTGGTGTGATCATGGCTCACTGTATCCTCGACTTCCCAGGCTCAAGCCATCATCCCACTTTAGCCTCCAAGTAGCTGTGGCTAAAGGTGGATGCCACCACACCTGGCTACTTTTTGTATTTTTTGAAGAGACAGGGTTTTGCCATGTTGCCCAGACGAGTGTTGAACTCCTGGGCTCCAGAGATCCACCCACTTTGGCCTTCCAATGTTAACCATCTTTTTATGTATCTATTGGCTGTTTGTATGGCTTATTTTGAGAGATGTCTATTTAGATCTTTTGCTCATTTAAAAAATCAGATTTTGCCTTTTCATTGAGTTATTCAAGTTCCTTACATATTCTGGATATTAATCCTTTATCAGATGTGTAGTTTGCAAATATTTTCTTCCATTCTGTAGGTTTTTATCTTTATTGATTGTTTTCTTACTATACAGAAGCTTTTTTGTTTAATGAAATCCCATCTATCTTTTTTTTTTTTTTTTTGCTTTTGAGTTATTGTCTAAAAACTCTTGTCCAGACAATATCGTGGAGCATTTTCCCTATACTTTCATCTAGCAGTTTTATAGTTTCTGGCTTTACATTTAAGTCTTTAATCTATTTTGACTTGATTTTTGTATATGGTGAGAAATAGCGGTGTAGTCTCATTCTTCTATACGTGGATATCCAGTTTTCCCAACACCTTTGGTTGAAAGGACTGTCTTTTCCCCAATGTGCATTCTTCGTCTTTTTGCTAAAAATCAGTTGGCTATAAGTATGAGGGTTTATTTCTAAGTTCTTTATGTGTTTATTTTTATGCCAGTATTGTGCTTTTTTACTTGCTATAGCTTTGTAGTGTATTTTGAAGTGAGGTAGTATGATACTCCCACATTTTTTCTTTTCCTTCAGGATCATTTTGGCTATTAAGGGTATTTTGTGTCTCCATACATATTTTAGGTTTTTTTGTTTGTTTGTTTGTTTTTTAGTGAAGTGTGTCATTAGTATATTACTTGTTTACTTATTGCTACATTTCAATACTTTTTTTGGAGGCGGGGACAGGGTCTCCCTCTGTCACCTACACTGGAGTGCCATGGTGTGATTATGGCTTGCTGCAGCTTTGACTTCCTGGGCTCCAGCAACCCTTCAGCCTCAGCCTCCTGAGTGCCTGGGACAACAGACATGTGCCACCACACCCAGCTATTTTTTGTGTGTATTTTTTGTAGAGGCCGGGTTTTGCTATGTTGTGCTGGCTAGTCTCAAACTCTTGGGCTCAAACAATCATCCTGCCTGGGCCTCCCAAAAGTGCTGAGATTACAGGTGTGAGCCATCATGCTGGCCTAAGAATTCTTGATATGTTTTCTGATTAAAAGTTCTCCACAAAAATGTGATTTGCAAATACTTTCTTCCAATATATAACTTGTCTTTCCATTCTCTTAAAAGGGTCTCTTGTATAATAAATATTTTAACTTTTACTGAAGTCCAATTTATCTTTTTTTTTCTCTCATACATCATGCTTTGGGCGTCATATTTAAGACTCCTTGCCTAGTCAAAGTCTTAAATATTTTATCCTCTAATTTTTAACAGAAGGTTTCTGGTGTTAGGTTTTATATTTAGATCTTTAATTCATTTTGAGTATATTTTTATATATTAATATCATGCAAGGTATGGATCCAAGTTTTCTGTTTTTTGTTTTTGTGCATACGGATGTCCAATTGTTCAGTACTATTTATTGAAAAGACTACACTTTCTCTATTGATTACCCATGCACTGTTATAAAAAATCAGCTGAATATATTTATGGTACTTATGGGGGTATCTTTCTAGGCCTATTCTGTTTCATTGATCGATGTGTCTATATTTTCGCCAATGCCAAGCTGTCTTGATTACAGTAGCTTTATAGTAATGCTCAAAGTTATCTATCACCAGGGAAATGCAAATAAAGACCATAATGAGGTACCATTCATTCACCATAATGGCGAAGATGGAAAAAACTGAATGTCACATGCAAGCAAGTGTGTAGAACAACCAGAACTCTCACACATTATTGTTGGTTTCATAAAATGCTGTCACTTTGGAAGATAATCTGGCAGTTTCTTCTCAAACTAATCACATACCTTTCCTATCCCAGTAATTCCAGTTCTAGGTATTTAGTGTATGGAAATGAAAATATACATCCACAAAAATCTTGCAAAAGACTGTTTATTGCCACTTTTTCCCACAGTAAGCCCAAACTGAACACAACTTGAGGTTTCTCAATACATATTCAAATGGGAGAATTAACTCTAATATTTCATTTTTTAAAACAATATATATACATACATTAAATGTCTAATTAAAGTAGATATGTAATTAAAATTTGATTTAGAAATGTGTAATTAAGTCATGTTAATTTGTTAAAAATACAAAAAATTTAAAAAGGCAAAATTAAAAAGTACTGATGATCTTTGTCTAATATTGCACTGAATGGCCCAGTGATCAAGTATATGAGCTGCAGAGTCATATTGGATTTGAATTCTAGTCTTCCCACCTACTGGTTTTGTGATTTCAGACACATTGTTTTTCACTTCTTCAAGCCTCAGCTTTCCATGTCTAAAGTGGAGTTAGTCCTACCTGCCCAATAGAGTTGCATGTGCAGATTCAATGAATAACCATGCGGAGTGCTGAGTACACTGCCTAGAGCACAGTAAATTTGTTTGGTATCAATATACATGGTTGATTCATATGATATTAATCTTATAGAAGGCTTTTAAGGTTGTTTGTTGCTTGAAGGTTTGCTTAGATGGTAATCTCATTTTTAGAAAGCTAATTCTGCAATGTAAAATAATGTAATCAATTTATACTCTTTGAGGTAATTTTTGTTTAATAAATTCACCTGGGACAATGTTCACCACAAAAAGGAATTTCATAGGTGAGCTGAATTCATTTCGTAAAATCCTTTTACTTTTCAAACTGTTAAACAAAAATATGCTGTGTCCCTGGAGTTTTGCAGGAATCACTAGTGGGATCAGTTGTCCGGCATCCATTAATGCTCTTCCACCTTGGCCTGAGTGATAGACAAATGTCAACCTACCCTAGAGAAGTTAAGCACGGAATCAGGCACATTCCTCATGGTGCTCCCCATTGTGGTTGCCTCCCCTAAAGGAACTATTTTATGCTTTTGATAAAAAGAAGCCAGCTCTTCCAAGGGAGGAACAAAGATTTGGCAAAACTCAAAAGATCTCAAAAAACTATAGTTGGGAGTTGTGTCAACATAAAGTCCCAAAGTCCAGCAGTGGGGCTGTGTCTGGGAAGAGGGTGGCTGGTGCTTCCAGTCTATGCAATCACTTACCCTCCCCTAAGTAAATCCACAAAGTTTTTCAGGATTGTTATCACTTTGGGAATTCTGTATGAAACCCTTTTAGGATAATTTTATGGATTATTGGAAAATGTAACAATGGGCACACATTAACAATCAGAAAAGAAAGTAAATGTATCTTTATCATGGGAAAAAAAATTTCTGTAAAAGCTATTTGGAGGCTGATCCATTGTTTTATTTCAGTATTTTGAAATTTATTTTTCATGGTCTCCCTTTTCCCTATTAATTATTGAATTGTCTACTGGAATATTAACCCTTCTAAGCTTCATCTATAATATCTTCATCTATAATATCTATAAAATGAGGAAAATAAGGTCACTTTAAGATCAACAAAAAGTACTTCAAGAGTGCTCAGAAAAGGGCAACAGTGCCATTTCCCGTCGCATATCTACTGAGTCTACTATGTGCATACTTTGACATAGAAGTGACATTTTATTTCTGACAGGAGAAGTAAGATGAGAGCATTTTTATTATAGTCTACCTAGAACGATGAAACAATATTTGACATATTTTATTTTACTGATAAATGTATTATTTGTGGAAAGAACTTAAAAAATGTAGGCCAAATGCTTACATATTTTATTTTCTGCTTCCAAAGATATTTTATTTCTTCTTTTTCTTGAGGAAACAATCTTTAGGAATAAAGCATTGGGGTAGTAAAACCTGGGGTATCTACAAGGTTTGCCTGTAATAAGCTGCACTGACACACACAGAGTACAGACACTGTGTTGGTGTTGACTGCTGGCTCTGTTCTGTTTGTTTGTGTTGATATTGACCAGGTTAGTAACCATTCCAATCATTTTATTTCTTGTAGAGTTTGGAACTAGAGGGACTTGCACCTTGGCATGGTATGCTAGTGATCCTCTCTGCTATTATGCTCCAGTAGCCTGTTAAAGGGAATTGCTGCGAGGTCTGTGCGCTTGGATTCCTCCCATGGCTCTTTTTCTGTGATTAGATTCTGTACCATTTCCCATTGTTCATGGAAGCCTGTATGAAAGAAAGGAATCCCAAGTCACCTGGTCAAACTGTGCGAAGTAAAGCAAGGGACACTCTGTTTTGGTGTTCAGTTTTCTCAGTTTTTGCAAATGAGTAGTGCTATCTTATGGTGGCTTTAATTTGTGTTTACCTGGTGACTAGGGAACATCGTTTTGTTTTCATAGTCCTAATCAACCAGTGCATATCCATGAATTCATGTTAATAAGAACAACAACATATTATTTTTTGACTCTTTCGTCTATTTGTTTATGTCACAGGATCTTTGGGGGTGTCGCTTCACCGGCTAGAAACCTCTGTGGCCAGTGACGCCTTTGCCTGAGTTTTTACTTGGGCCCGCCAGGCTCGTTCTGCCCACTCAGCCTGGCAGGCTGTGCTCCGCTCGTGGTACCAGCCCGAATCTCACGCCTGTCAAGGCACGGAACAGCGAGGGGTGTGTGAGCAAACGAATGTGGGATCTGGCCACTGTGCACAGCCAGGCACGCCAGCTGTGGCAGGATGGGCAGCTCCAGCCACTGATACGGGCGCTGGCTCCCTGCGAAGCTGCAGCTGGACCACGTGGACCGCAAGCAGCTTCCATGGCTGCCACTCCATGGAGCACGCAGCCCCGGCCGCACCTCCCATTGCAGCCAACATCATGGCAGCAGCTGCTCCAGACGGGCTGCAGCTGCCATCATTTATGCCGTTCTTCAAACCCCTGAAAAGTTCCTTTTGCCCAAGTATTAGCATGCATATCCATTAGGGAATTGTCTGCATCTCTTTAGATCAGCTCCCTTGCAGAGACGGTATCACTGCTGCAGCTTCCAGCGGACATTGTTGCCTCTGTGAGTTGCCATGCATCTTGAGCTCTGCTCTTGTTCCGGTTGGGTATTGCTGCATCTTCCTGGAAGCACACACCCTTTTCCCGGATACTGTTTCACCAGACGGACGCCCCCTCTGTCACCTACTAATGACAATTACTGAAATCTCCCATTGGGCACATCACTGATGCACTGAGCACTCGAGGTGCAAAACTGAAAGACCGCCTGAAAGCAAGGGAGGTAAAGCCACTTTCCCCCTTTTTCTTACACTTTTTGATGGGGGTCCCAAGGCGGAGTTGTGTGTGCATGTGTTGTACAATGGCTTCAAGTTTACTAGCATTTTGATTCTGTTCTTGCTTCCTGTTCACATAGAGCTCCATCCGCTTTACAAAGAGACCTTTCGCTACCCTATCCCATGAATTTTCATACATCCTCTGCCATGTCTTAAGAATAGTTTAGCTCCGGATTATGCCATCTGCTCCAAAAATATGCTTTTAAATTGGTAGTGATTACCTGAGATATGCTTTATTATATACATATGGTCTGCTTTTATAAAAAAGATTCATTCTTAAGTTGTAGTGGAGATGGGAAGGTGAAGGGATAGAAGGTTGCAGAGTGAGAAAAGATATCGGAAATAAGCAGCTGTTTCCTCTGACACCCACACAATGATGAATGTGTATCATGATGTCTCCTTTGCTTCTTCAGTGACTCACCCTTGCCTGGTATGGGATTCAGAAAGGCCCACAAGAGCTGGCTGCCTGGCTTACACTGTAAGTTAGGTACATACTTTGTAACTCTGATTATTTCTCCTGCAGTAGCTCAAGGGCTCAGAGATCAGAGTAAACTTCCTTCAGTTGATACCAGCTCTACACTGGTTCAACCTAGCTAAGTTGCTTTTAAATTTCGTATTTCTCACATTGTCACAGAACTGCAAATCCTCCGCAGGGGCCAGGTGTGGGTGAGCTGACCTAAGCTATACCTTGAGCGATTCACCAAAGCGGTCCGCTGAGGTCACCCTTAACCTTGGTTCCCCACACAATCACTCACAGCGTTCCCAGAGAGCTAAAGAACAGCTATAGTTAGATTTTTCATTTAAAATTTGGCACTGCCTGAAGTCATTCCCATTCCTTCCAAGGACTGTTGCCATTATATTAAAAAGAGTAAATTTGCTGCTGCCTTACTTACTGCCCAGAAAATCCAGCTGAAACCTGCTACTGCCAAATCTGCAGTTTCAGTGCAAGGCCAGAGACTTTAAATAGCTCCTGCTAGTGAGGATTTTCTGCTCTCTAGAAAAACAAAAACAAAAACAAGTTGATAAAGCCTCAGTTTGAAGGATTGGACATGGACCATTAGAAACAGAAAATACTTGTCCCATCTCTCTCAATTTCTGACTCCTATTTGCATAATTCTTAAACTAAAAATCTCCTAAGAGACATGGTGCTCTGTGTCTTTGATCACAGTCAGGGAATTTAACTTTACCTACATTTTACGATAGTCCCTCAAGTTCTTCTTGAGAGGCCCATTCTCCACACCTGAATGTTTATGCTTATAGGATTCTAAGTATACAAAGCTATTTAAAAATAAAAAACCAAAAAACAGAGGAAAGAGCAGTTAAAGAATGAAAGTTTTTTCTCAGAAGGTCTCCACATTAGGTCATGATCTCCTTCTGGGATTTAATTACATTTTATTTTCTTATTTCATAGCCCTGAAAACAAGAAAGCAGGAATATATGGAAGTGCTTTTTGTTTTGTTTTGTTTTATTTTATTTTCATTCTTTTAGCTCCAAATTATTTTGGACATAAACTTTTCTAGAAGATTGGTCATGTAATGTGAGGAGTTGCAGGGAAAATAAAAAATTAATTAAAAAACTTATTTTCATACAAGTGCAATTTTTTGGAAAGAAGTTTAAAATTTTGTGATTCGTAGGATATTACCATCTTCTTAAAATATATTCAGAGAATCAAATATGACAACTGATTGTCTAGTTTGATCACAAAATATTGTAATTAGTAGGATATTACCATCTTCTTAAAATATATTCAGAGAATCAAATATGACAACTAATTGTCTAGTTTGATGACAAATTAGGAGTTAAATTAGGAGCTATGGGAACCATATCTTAATTCTCTACTATTTTGGCTGGATAATCCCAAACACCTAAGAATTACTGACTCCCACATCCCGACACAGGCTATCACATTTATAAGGAACTCTGTTAAAATGTTCAGGGAAATGCCATCTTTCCAGATGTTCCTTCTATCCAGAAGTTTTAGTTAATTTCTGGAGGATATACAGAACACATTTAACCCCTTTTCCACAAGAGGTTACTTAAAGTCTATGATCATTCCTTCCTGAGAATATTGTGGCATCTTAGATAAATATCGTACAGCTCAATGAGTCTTATGCCATAGCTTGCATATTTCTTTTTTAGGTGTGCTTTGCCTGGTCTGTTTCTTTTAGGATTGTCATTGGGCTCATGGAGACTCTTTAGCAGGCAAGTAGACAGCCAGCATGCTTGGAAATTTACTCCCCAAGGCCAGGACCTTTGAGCCAAGAGTACCAATGGGGAAGTTTGAAAACCTGATTCCCTTGCCTCTGTTCTGGACAACTTTGAGGTGTATCTTTCATTTGAGAGGTTTCCTGTAGAATTAGGTTGACATAGAACTTAAATTATGCCCTGCTTGGCTTTTTCTCCTCCCCTGCCCTGCTTCAGGGCACTCTTTCTCAGAGCACTTCCTTTAAAAACCACTTTTATATAAGTCCTCATTTCTGAGTCTGTTTCTTGGTACTTGACTTAAGACAGTGTATCTTCCTCTTAGTGATTTGCAGTCAAAGCAAACATTATTTCATGAATGGTGTTATCAGTATACAGTAACACAGAAATAACTTCTAGTTTATTCCAGGCACTGTATTCCTACTGGCATAGCCTATGTTCGAATTCTACTTTTAGTCAACCATACCATACCATGGATTGCTATCACTGCCAATCAAACCCCTAACAGGTTTTACTGCATGGGCTATTAAAAAAGTAGAACCCCTTCAATAGGTCTGAAATTATAAAGAATACAGTACTTACAGTACTTATATTTTGTTTTTGCTTTCATAACTTCTAACAATGATTGAGTTTGCTAATATGGAAATATGCAATTACATAGGTCATAGACTTCCAGTTCTGAACATATTGTTGACTTAATAAGTCAAAAACTCTTCCACAACACATAGATTTGCTAGATAAAATGCAGCAAACAAAAATTGTTTTGCTTTTTAGTATTTTATTTTTCAAGAGATAATATATTTGCATGGTATAACCATAAGATGCAAAAAAGTATTTATGATAAACTCTTCTCCCAATCTCAGTGTGCAGTTGCTCTGCTTTCTTACAGAGAAATCATAAAAATCGCCAGCTCATGTATGTTTCTGAAGCTATGAGATATATATATCATATATATGATATATATAAATTATGATGTTTAAGTATTTTATATATAATATATAAAAGAAATATATATTTCATATATATTTGTATATGATATATATCATATATCACATATTTGTATATGATATATATGATATATATCTTATATCACATATATTTATATATTAGATATATATTTTTATGATTATATATCATATTTATATATGATTATATATCACATATAATCATATATTTATATATGATTATATATCACATATATGATAATCATATATTTATATATGATTATATATCACATATATGATAATCATATATTTATGATTATATATACCATTTTATATTATCATATATAAGGGAAATATATATGCTTATATAAAAACTAATATATGTTATAATTTATTTTGCAATTTAATATATTTTAGAGATAGTTTTACTTCTAAACTTGAGAGTTTCATTTTTTTCTCTAAACTATGTTGTTTGACTATAAAATAGGTTATATTTTAGCCCTAATGATGGCTTTTGTTTCAAAAGTTTGCCATTATAAATTATGCTGCAATTAATATTCTTTGTGCATTTGTTACTTTAAATATGTATGAATATAATTGTAAACTAAATTCCTCTATGAGGAATTTTGGGGTCATAAGGCATGTGCCTTTGGAAGAGTAATAGAATCTGCAAATTTCTTCCATGGAGTTATGAAATTGACACTTCCATAAGCAATTCATGAGAGTCCCTCTTTCACCACACCCTGACCAACCCAAGGTAATAAATACTGTTTTAAATATATAGTTCAGCTCAAAGGCCAATAAGGGAAATAACCAAGAGCCAGAAATGAGAAGGAAAGAAAATCAGAGCAAGAACTATGTAATGAAATTGTGACTATCATGGAAGGGCAATTCAAACTCACTAATCTAGGAATTTAAATTTTGACTCTCATGAAATAATTAAGAAAAAGACCCCTCTTAATGAAGCGTTTATATATTCAGTGAAAGGCTGGTGATCTAGAAAGAATTTGCCAGTTAATACAGGGAGAGGACAAGGTAGTATCCTCTTTTAGTCTAGAGAGTAGAAGGTAATTTCAATGATTTCCAGGTCGAGATTTGTGTTTATACTATCTGGATGGTCCAGTTACTCCCAAGGAGGGGGGAAAAACACATGAAACACGTGTTCCTAGAGACTTCTGCTTCTGGCCATGATGAAGTCGCTTGTAATGGACCAACCTTTCACCAAAACAACTGTAAAACCGAACAAAATATACAAAATAACTTTTCAGATGTTGGGAAACTGGCAGTGCAGGTCTGTGATTTCTGAGAGAATAAGTTCAAGTGAGGTGAGCCCCAGATGATGTGATTCTTCTCTCTGGGATCCCTGTCAGTGGCTGCACAGGTTGGGGATCACAAACACAGCACTGTGGTTTTGCTGAGGTCAGAAAGTAGAGATGAAGTGAGACACTACTGGGGTAGCTAGGATTTGTGAAAGAGGATCACGGAGAGTGGAGAGTGGAGCTTGCAGAAAAACAGCTGCCAAAACTTGTGTAAGTGTCCCCTTGAGTTTTGTTCTGAAATATCAGCTGTGCATGCATAAGGCAAACCTCCTCCATGAAGCCAGTCAATGAATATCTATCTATAGTTTCGAGCTAAACAGCTGTTAGAGACTACACAGGGCTGGAGACCTTCAAGGTATCAGACAATACGGAGAAACCTCAGTGAACCCACAAGGGACTTAGCAGAGCAGAGTAATTCCCACTGAATCCACAGTACTCTTCAAGCACAGAATTTAAATGAGAACAAGAGAAGATACCCAAGTATGGATCTAGTTTGCTTTCTCAAAATAGATGCCATAAACGGGATTTTATGCATTTATGACCAGTCTTTCCAGGTCACATATATTTAGTCATAATTGTTTTCAGCAGTCTGACAACCAAGAATATTGGTAGAAGTTCTTCCTTTTAGTAACATTCTCATTGGATTTTCTGATGATACAAAGTAAGCTATGACCGCTGGGCATGAGAGTACTAGGTTTTTCATACAACTTCAAGTAAGGGGAACATTTAGGACATAAACCTTTCGCAGCCGGGCGCGGTGGCTAACGCCTGTAATCCCAGCACTTTGGGAGGCCGAGGTGGGAGGATCACGAGGTCAGGAGATCGAGCCCATCCTGGCTAACATGGTGAAACCCTGTCTCTACTAAACATACAAAAAATTAGCCGGGCGTGGTGGTAGCCGGGCCTGGTAGCGGCCACCTGTAGTCCCAGCTACTCGGGAGGCTGAGGCAGGAGAATGGTGTAAAACCGGGAGGTGGAGCTTGCAGTGAGCCGAGATCGCGCCACTGCACTCCAGCCTGGGTGACAGCAAGACTCCGTCTCAAAAAAAAAAAAAAAAAAAAAAAAAAAAAAAAAAAAAAAGACCTTTTGTGACTCAAGAGCCAATAGCAGCTGTTAATGTCTTCCGCATTCACTTTTGATGCGCCAAATCCCATTGCCATTGTCAAACATAAGCTTAAGAACAAAAGAATGCAGGTAAATAGAACATATGAAGATACCCTCGTAAAACTATCACAAAGAGCTATATATATTTCAGGGGAGACCTTTTTAATGAATCTCATATATTGTCTGTAGTTTCAAATACGAATTTTTTTCCTTCAGTGTTTTGTCAATGTTTAATTGAACTTTAAACTTTTTAAACTTTTCAATGGGTTCCTGACTTTGGCTTCAAGAGAACAATGTGTCAGTATAATAGGTGTTCGCTGTGTATAATATTAGGAGCTTAATATATTTTTGTTTATGAATATAAGTTTCTTAGCATCACATGGAGTCTCCAATCATATGATGTAACTGGATCTTCCTTTACTAGAAACTTAAAAATAATGTAAAAGTCTTGCAAGGAGAGAGCTGACATAGTCAAAGGGAAGAGAGGAAATACTCACTATATTGTGTGTAGCCAGCTGATCATCATATCGTCATCAACCTCATTGTTTCATGTTTATATTTAAATATTAAATATTATTTAAATATTATTTAATATTTAAATATATTTTATTTTATATAATAAATATATATATTAAATATATAAATATTTAAATATTATTTATATTTAAATATATTTAAATATTATTTATATTTAAATATATTTAAATATTATTTATATTTAAATATTATATTTAAATATTATATTAAAGCTCTGACCTAGACTCTCATATCCTAACTTCTTTATATACATATAATGTGTATGTGTATATATATGTGTATATCTCCAGATATCACCTGTGCATATATAAGGCAAACCATATATATATCTCCAACCAGCTGCCTTCTTATCAGATCAAGGAAACATAATAGCATATACTGTTAAGATTTGATAAAATGTAATTAATCTTTGTTTTCCATGATTCTTACAAAAACATTTTGTGCTATCAATTGACATGGGTTCCTGCATATCTTGAAGCTTCGAAGAAATCAAGCCAGCTAAATGATCAATTCTAGCATTACTCAATGATCTAACTTCAGTATAAAGCTAACTTATGTATGCAGCATATTGAGAGATTTTTTATTGCCGTTTACATTAGTCAATGTTCTCCACAGAACAAAACCAAAATGAGATGTTATGAATGTGTATCTATAAAGATATTTTAGGTTTTAAATAGCTTGTGTGATTGTGGGGCAGCACATCTGAAATCTGTAGGACAGATCAGAAGGCAAGAGTTGATGCTGCAATCTGGACAGAACTTCTCTATCCGTAGACCTGTAAAACTAGAAGTTATCTGCTTCCAAAATACAGTAGTGGAACAGGATAGGATAGGACAGGACAGGACAGGACAGGACAGGACAGGACAGGACAGGATAGGATAGGATAGGATAGGATAGGACAGGACAGGACAAACTTTTTTTTTCGAGAAGTAGTCTCGCTCTGTCACCCAGGCTGGAGTTCAGTGGCGCGATCTCGGCTCACTGCAAGCTCCGCCTCCCAGGTTCATGCCGTTCTCCTGCCTCAGCCTCCCGAGTAGCTGGGACTACAGGTGCCAGCCACCATGCCTGGCTAATTTTTCATATTTTTAGTAGAGACAAGGTTTCACCATGTTAGCCAGGATGATCTAAGTCTCCTGACCTTGTGATCCACCCGACTCGGCCTCCCAAAGTGCTGGGATTACAGGCATAAGCCACCACACTTGGCCATGATAGACATTTTTATTCCATTATACAGTACGTTAGATGCCTCTTCCAGATAATCTAACCTTTTTCTATTAAGTGTCTCAAAATTCTTCTAGACTCTACCCATTATCCTTCCACATTTTAAAGTATTTTTAAGAGCAACATCTCACTTTTCTGCACAAAGCCTGGATTACTGTCTTAGAGCTACCATAACAAAGTACTGAAAACTAGGACACAATGGAGGCAGAGATTGGAGAGATGCATCTACAAGACAAGGAGCATTAGGAATTGCCAGCAACAATCAGAAGCTAAAAGTGAGGAAAGATTCTTCCATAAGCCCTTTGGAGGCAGTATGACCCTGATGACACCTTGATTTTATACTTCTGGCCCCCAAAACTATGAGAGAATAAATGTCTAACATTAAAGCACCACTTCGGTACTTTGTTACAACTGCCATAGGAAACAGAGACACTGTTAAATCTTGCTTTTTTTCTTTTATTCTCTCCTATATTCAAAATATCCTGTTTTTTAGCTACTCGTCTTTTCTTCTCTTGAACCTTAGGAAAAGCATAAAATTGATGATGATATTTTCTGCTCTTTCTTTTTCCATTTGCTAATTGATAGTGTATAGTAATGTATTACCAGCTTGGCATTTACACCAACTCTTTTCCTAATTCCACTGGTATGCAAACTACAGGGTGACTTCCAAAAGGTCATGGAAAGTATATAATATATATATAAAATATATAAAAATATTATTATATAAATATATATTATATAATATATAATATATAATAAATGTATATTTTATATATTATATATTTATATATTTATATATAATTTATATATGTTTTTATATATAATATATAATATATGTTTGTATAGAAAATATATATAATATAACATATAAACATAATATATAATAATAATAATATATACACACACTGGCCAGGTGCAGTGGCTCACACCTGTAATCCCAGCCCTTTGGGAGGCGGGCAGATCACCTGAGGTCAGGAGTTCAAGATCAGCCTAGCCAACATGGTGAAACCCCGTCTCTACTGAAATACAAAAATTAGCTGGGTGTGGTGGTGTGCACTTGTAATCCCAGCTACTTGGGAGGCTGAGGCAGGAAAATTGCTTGAACCCGGGAGGTGGAGGTTCCAGTCAGCCGAGTTCCTGCCACTGCACTCCAGCCTGGGTGACAGAGTTTGACTCCATCTCAAAACAAACAAACAAAACTATGAATGAATCTCAGAAGTGTTTTGCACCAAGATAAACTCATATTAACTAGGTATAATAAGTGTGAACAGTATCTACTTTGAGATACTAAGAAGAATAAGACATCAGTTTGAAAAGAGCCCCTATCATAGCAACATGGATTCTGTTGAGCAAACATCAAATTTTTATGATGAAGCTTGTGTGGAAAAATAGTGAAATCATTGATGCTTTACAAGGAGTCTATGGTAACAAATGTCACCAGTTTGTAAATAGATAACTCATTTTAAGAAGGAACAAGACAATGTTGAAATGAAACCTACAGCCACTGATCATCCATATCAATTTTCAAGGAAAAAAATTCATCTTGTCTGTGACCTAATTGAAGAGGACGAACGATTAACAGCACAAACAATAGCCAACACTGCAGACATCTCAGTTGGCTCAGCTTACACAATTCTGACTGAAAAATTTAAAGGTGAGCAAACTTTCTATTCAATGGGTGCCAAAACCATTGCAGCCAAGTCAGCTGCAGACAAGAGCAGAACTTTCAATGGAAATTTTAAACAAGTGGGATCAAGATCCTGAAGCATTTCTTCAAGGAATTGTAGAAGGAAATGAAAAATGGCTTTACTAATATGATCCTGAAGACAAAACACTATCAAAGTAATGGCTAATAAGAGGTGGAAGGGGTCCAATCAAAAAGCAAAAACCAACTAGTCAAGGGCAAAGGTCATGGCAACGGTTTTTGGGGATGCTCAAGGCATTTTGTTTGTTGACTTTCTGGAGGGCCAAAGAATGATAACATCTACTACTATGAGAGTGTTTTGAGAAAGTTAGCCAAAATTTGAGCAGGAACATGCCTGGAACACCTCACCAGAGTCCTTCTCCACCATGACAGTACTCCTGCTCATTCCTCTTATCAAACGAGGGCAATTTTATGAGAGTTTCAATGGGAAATCATTAGGCATCCACCTCACAGTCCTGATTTGGCTCCTACTTTTTTTGTTTCTTAGTCTTAAAAAATTATTTAAAAGACATCATTTTTCTTCAGTTAATAATGTACAAAAGGCTGAATTGGCATGATTAAATTCCTAGAACCCTCAGTTCCTTAGAGATACACTAAATAGCTGTTATCATTGCTTCCAAGGTGTTCTGACCTTGGTGAAACTTAGGCTGGGAAATAAAGTTTATATTTTTATTTTTATCTTTTAATTCCATTTCCATGAACTTTTTGAAGTCTCCTCATGTGTCTTCCTAAAAGCAAAACTCTATTCTACTATTTGTCAACAAGGCCAAAGACAGACATCGTTCTCATGAAGACCAGTTTCAGCAACATAGGCTCCACCAGGAGGTAACTGTGTCACTGGAAATATCCGAGTTGATTTACTCATTAAACATTTATTTTGTCCCTACCATGTTCCAGATACTATGCTAATCACTACACAGCATGATTTAAAATGTTTAATAAATATTTTATTGCACAAAAGATGACCCAAACTATATCCATGTTAATCATGTTAATAACCTCCTCCCCCCACGGTGATTTTCATACCTTGCCATGAGCCAATCTTCTCACAAGTAGTAGCTGTGTTGATGACTTTTCAGTTAGTGCTTCCTCTGTTTATTACTAGTCTGTGTCACTGAGACCCTAGCATGTCCCACAGCTCATTTGCTACATTTCAACTCAACCCATCATCTACTACCAGTGTTACTACAGACAGTTTGCTTTGAATTCCCTGTTTTGCATTTGGAACAGCTTCAGAAGTCTATGATAATACATTCTACCTCTACAGCTGTTGTGAGGACTCAAATATGATAGCTTATCTTGAGAAAACACTGCATGAACAACTGTTAATTATTATTACTGCTGCTCTTAAGGACCTTGCAGCCTAATGAAGAAGGGGTGTTGAGCAATTATTTCTGGATCTATGGAAGATATGTATACTTGTAACCAGCTGGAGTGACATCTTTCCTACCACCCTGGTAACTAACTTTTATACTTCTTTAAGAAATTACAAATACAACTCATGTTGACCATATCCAGCATTTCTAGAGTTTAAATGAAACAAAGGGGAAAATGCTGTAAGGCAAATAAAGGTAAGGTCCTCCTGAGAGCATAAGGAAACATCTTGTCCTTCCTCCAGATAAATGAGTCATAAGCTAGTTTCTCACGCTGGTACCAGATTTCTCTCTTTGCTTCTCATTTATTAATCAGGGACAGTTGTGGATTTGGCCTCTGTGTTTGACGGGAAACAATAAAAGAAAACTCAGCATCTAGCCTGGCTTTGTCACTACTTGTGGCTGGAGGTTGTAAAATCAGTTGACAGGTTAGGCATGTCTTTATAGACTTACTTGCAGTTGATAACCTCACAATCCTACCCCAACTTTATTGTGGTCAGTCAGTGACACACTCAGATGTTGGTTTGGATTCCATCTCTACAACTTAATAGCTATAAGTTTTGAAGGTTTATATTTTTTTATTTTGTTTTGTGTGTGTGTGTGTGTGTGTGTGTGTGTGTGTGTGTGTGTGTGTTGCCAAATTATATAACCTCTCTGGCTCAGTTTCCTCATGCATAAATTGAGAAAAATAAGAATTAGATTAAGTAATCAGATGAAGAGTTAGTACAGGATGTGACTGACAAAATTATACCTCTTACTATTTTTATTTTTATGTTTATGTATCATGGCATTTTCACATAAAATCCAGCATACTTAAATAGAATTTCAGAGCAAAAAACAAGGGCCATTGAACTCTGATCAGGAAATAAAGTATGGTGACAGCTGGATGACCTAATATGCAAGCTTCTTGTTCTCCACATGCCTAGCATTTGCTTGTTCGTGGCATTGAACTCAGACCCCATTCCCAGACACTTCCTCTCCAGTCAGTGCTTCCTTCAACTGTCTTTCTTTTTCTTTTCTTGTAGGTAGAATGTTCTTCCTTTTTTCCAAATGTGCCTTACCAAATATATAAGTAAAGCAATTCACTTTCCCAGTTGAAAAGAACAGTGTGACACTATGCAAAGAAGACTGTAACATCTTTGAAATAAAAAATACATATGTCTGGATTCAAATTTTATTTCTGCTACTTCCTAGTGTTGTGACCTTGACCATGTTACTTATTTGCCTAAACTTTAGTTTCTTCACTTAAAAATGGCTATAATTTTATCTATCTGAACTGGTTTTTGAAGGGATGAAACATAATTCACAGGAAACACCTGCAACATCTTCTAGCCTAAAACTGGTAGGCACAATGTGAACAGTTACTGAAAGTACTATGAATACTATAAGGATATAAATTATTTTAAGTGAGAGTTTTTAAGACAAAATATTCCTAATGCTCTTCTTCTGTAATAATAAATGGATGAGAAAAAAGCTAATGTTATATTGAAAATAATACAGTGGGGGAGATTGCCATACTAGATATTAAAATATATTTTATAGGGCCGGGCATGGTGGCTCAAGCCTGTAATCCCAGCATTTTGGGAGGCCGAGACGGGGGGCTCACGAGGTCAGGAGATCGAGACCATTCTGGCTAACACGGTGAAACCCCGTCTCTACTAAAAAAAATACAAAAAACTAGCCGGGCGAGGTGGCAGGTGCCTGTTGTCCCAGCCACTCGGGAGGCTAAGGCAGGAGAATGGTGTAAACCTGGGAGGCGGAGCTTGCAGTGAGCTGAGGTCCGGCCACTGCACTCCAGCCTGGGCGAGAGAGCGAGACTCCATCTCAAAAAAATAAATAAATAAAAATAAAATAAAATAAATATATTTTATAGCTGATCTAAACAGGAGTATTCACTAATGATTTTATATATATATATACACAGATATATATATATATCAGCTAAATAGACTAGTCTAAAACAAACTTTAGTATAGACATAAGAACTTAGTCTATGGTAAAGGAAGGACTACAGTCTAATTAGAAAGGAATACATTGTTTAATAAATGATTATAAGAAATATAGCTATATATTAATAAAAACACAGCTAGATCTTTAAATTCCAGGCTGAAAATATGCATCAATGATAAAATATTGGAGAGGCTCAGTAGCTTGCCCAAGATCCCACAGTTAATGACCAGTATAGCTGGATATTAAATTTATATATTCTAACCACTATACTATATAACATAAAACTGTAAGAATGTTATCAATTATATAAAGGTTATTAAATATACATACATTATGTACATTACATAAAGGTGTGTACATATATACAATTCATATTTATTCACATACATATTTTTAAAGGTTGGACACTGCTATAGCAAAATGCTATGGTAATGAATAACAATAATTTTTTCTATGGTGCTTGAAATTATATTTACACTTTAAAATAATTTTCTGCATTTTCTATAAAGGACATTTGATACTTTCACAAACAGAAAAATAAACACCCATAAAAATGAAAATGCTCCTTTTTAAAGGGGGATTTAAAAATATTCACTTCTGTATACATATAGCTCTGTGTTTTCCTGATATCAGAGGTCCTCAAAGATCAGATGAAAATTATCCATTATTTCATGGGAATGCTTGCTACAATATAATTAGCTGCCTTGGGGGAAAATCACCCTTGCTTGCTTTAACATTATGTTAGTGCATGTTTCAGACTTGTTTCTCCCTGTCTTCATCTTTTCCCCCATTAAATAAAACGTCTTGCCTTGAGCACGCACATTTATCTCAATTTTCCAATCTTCCTCTTCTACTTAAAATCTTCTGGAAATATTATTACTTGGGGATCTTGATGACTTTACATAAGTCTGGGTACCCTGACTCCCTAAAACTAGGAGATCTGAGACTGGTGTGCTTTAAAGACCATTTCACATCACATTCAAGTTTGGAGGTGATGTCTTAGATGCTGTCTGTGAATTAATTTTTGAATGCTGTTCATCCAATAACTTAACCTAAAAATAGACATGAGGAAGCTTCTGGTTCCTACTATGAGAGTGAACTAGCATAAGCTGCTGTATCAAAATCAAATCTGGAGGATCTACAGAAGTCAGAATCAATAAACCATGAAAAATTTCAGGCCTGATTGAAACCTATGTTGAACTTGTGTGTGTGTGTGTGTGTGTGTGGTGTTTGCATATGTGAGCAGCTGGATCCCAGGACAGATGGGAGGTGGAGACAGCAGGGAGAGGTTTGATTGAAAGAATGCTTTCTTCTGGCCTTGCCTTGGGAGAACAGTTGCCTGCCCTTTTACTGATAATATCAGTAGCCTTGATGGTCTTGGTCACTGAAGCCTGCATCCGCTGGTAACATCTGAGCAGCACAAAAGCCCTACTGGGCTGAAAAATAACAAAAACAGATGAAGCCTGAGAAGAAATTCTTGGGAATTCACACTAGACTTCGCCAAATTCTTAGGACTAAAGGATTCTACATTTTTATATATAAAATAGAGAACTTTTACAAATGTGGGTTATTATTAGGCCATAACAGAAACCTCTGTGTGTTACAAAGGATCAATATCACACTATGTTCTGTGATCATAGGCAACAAAAATATAAAATAAAAAAACAAAGCTTAAAAAAACCCAGTATATATAGAAATTAAATAACACATTACCAAATAACACTTAAATTAAAAGGAAATTGTAAGGAAAATTAGGAAATATTTACAACGGAATTATAATAAAAATGGTAGTCAAAATGTGTAGTATGTAGCTAAAACAGAACTTAGAAGTAAATGTGTAGTTTAAATAAATTTATCAGGTTATAAAAATGATTTTTTAAACTGTCCCTTAACAACGTCTAGAGACAATGACCAATTCTGTAGTGTTCAGCTTGAAGGTTTCCAAATGCCATTTTCCTTTAAATGGGAACACAGTTTCTGGAGGAAATGCCTGATTCCAGGTATGGGGATGATATATACAAGGTAAATCTAGGATATTTTCTCATGACATAATTGTCTTGATAGCTTCTTTGCAGAAAACAGAAATAAATTAAAAAATGAACAAAAATGCTATCAGAGACTAGTAAGATCATATAGAAAAAACTCAAAAACTAACTTGAAAGGCTCCCACTGGCCATAGATGGGATAATTTGAGCATCAATAAGAATAATAATAAAAATATAAGTTTAAATGCATCATATGTTTAAATCCATGAGTTCATAAGGACACAAAATCTTGATTACTCATCTTTGAGGAACAGTGGGGGAATCAACTTATTATTTTGAAAGCTATAATGTAAATAAAAAGAAAAAACAAAACCAAGCACCCATCCTCTCTTTCCAAACTGAATTATGTTCAAGCTAACCAAACAGCTAGTAGTGGAAGTTTCTTTTTGTAAAAGCATTCGAGCTACCAAAAGAAGAAAAAATTAAGAAGTTAGAATCTCATCCCTTTAAAAACTCCAAAGCATTAGTGAATCTAGGCAGTGATGATTGGTGGCTTGCCAGTATCACAAAAAACAAAGACAGCTAGACATTATGAGCCTCTCAATGGAAACATGCAGTGTTACCTATGAAATAATCTTACCAGAAAAAGAACTCAAAGTCTGATTTGACTTTAGACCAACTACAAAAAGCAAGAAGCACAGGTGATGAAAGAACATGTTAGCTGACAGCACAGGAATACAGATGGCAAATTCTAGGCTGTGGGACATGCTACAGGACAAATAAACTGATTTCCTCAACAAATAAATTACAAGAAACAAAAAATAAGAAAGGGAAGAATTTATAGATTGAAGGAGATTTAAAAGACATATTAGCCAAGTACAGTGTATGGATTCAGACTAATGGGAGATAATCATTGAAATTTGAATATGGACTGACTAATAATATTAAGGTGTTACTTTTTTATTTTAAAAGATATAATAATGGTATTTTGATTAAGTGTTTAACATCTTTCACATCTGACACTAAAATATTTATGAATGATACACTGTCTAGGATTTCCCTCCATACAGTAAAGGGAAGATATATGGAGATATAGAAGAAATAAGATAGGCCATGACTTGAGCATAGTTGAACTTGGTTGATGAGCACATAAAGGCACATTGTACTATTCTCTCCATTTATATGTGTGATGGTTTATACTGAGTGTCAACTTGATTGGATTGAATTATACAAAGTGTTGATCCTGGGTGTGTCTCTGAGAGCGTTGCCAAAAAAGATTAACATTTGAGTCAGTGGACTAGGAAGGCAGATCCACCCTTAATCTGGTGGACACGATCTAATCAGCTGCCAGTGAATATAAAGCAGGCAGAAAAACATGAAAAGGAGGGAGACTGACCTACCCTCCCAGCCTATACCTACATCTTTCTCCCATGCTGGATGATTCCTGCCCTCGAACATCGGACTCCAAGTTCTTCAGTTTTGAGACTTGGACTGGCTCTCCTTGCTCCTCAAGCTTGCAGACTGCCTATTGTGGGATCTTGTGAACATGTAAGTTAATACTTATTGAACTCCCCTATATATATATATACAGATAGCTATAGATAGCTATATCATATATATACAGATATATATATATAGATAGCTATAGATAACGATATCATATATATAGGGGAGTTCAATAAGTATTGACTTACACAATCACAAGATCTCTATATATAGATATAGAGAGATATAAACAGATATAGATATAGATATATTTATCCTATTAGTTCTGTCCCTCTAGGGAACCCTAATACAATGTGTTTTACATTTAAATGTGTTTAAATATTTTCATAATTTCAATGTGTTTTAAATTTAAATGTGTTTAATTTTTTCATAAATTAAATTTAATACGTGCTAAGTATTCAACACAAGAGGGTGGAAAACAGTCACAAAACAAACCTAAAGAAACAAGAAAAGGAAATAATTAGTAAGTGCAGATATCAAAGAAACAAATAACTAAAAATTAATAGAGAAAATTAACTGGTGCTTTGGATTAGCAAGATAGGCTTCTGGAAGGACTAAGAAAAAACAAAGAGAAAATGCAATGAAACAATATAAAATATTAAAAAGGAGAAATAACTATAGATGAAATGAATATTTTTAAACATATATTTTGTGTTTTTGTTTTATTTTGTTTTACCACATTGTCCCAACAAGCCAGTTGCTAATTTATCTTTCTGTTTTGCTTCAGCACTAGGAAAGCATGCAACCTGGATAGCAGAGAGCAGACTGAAAAAGTCACTGAAAAGGAGATCCTTCAGTCTAGGAAATTGTTATGCATGCTCACAGATTAGTGTCTTACAACTTTGCTAACTGGACAGTCAACCTCTCTGAGTTCAATTAAGATTATATTTCTTATGTACAAAACAGGCCCTAGATTTCAGTAAATTCATCAAATACAAATGTGCTACCATCAAATTTTTGTGCTACCTCTGGGAAGCCAACTAATCACCTTTCTTTGTAGTTATATGTAACTTTTGTGTAGTAATATGTCTGCCTCTCAATGATTAGCTCTTTGAGGTCAGGAACTGGGTTTTATCTATCTGTGTTTTCCAATATTTCAAAACAAAGGCTTAAGAAAAGCACACCAATAAGTTAAAACATTAGGCGAAATGGACAAATATGTAAAACAAACAAACAAACAAACAAAAACCAGATTGACACACACCCCCCCAAGAAGTTTAAAAATGTCAATAAGCATTAAAGAAATTGGAATGGTAGTCTGCTATTTTGTCCCTTGAATATCAGTGTCTTGATAGTTTTAAGGATGAGTTCTAACAAACTTTCAAGGAACAACGAGTTTCTATTGCTTTCTGTGTTGTTGCAGAAAATGTAAAATGAGCCTAGTATGATCATGATTCCAAAACCAGATAGGAAAAGGAGCCTATGGACCCATATTAATTGTGAATCCCAAGTAAAGGACTTCTACTTCAACTTAAAATTGAGAAAATTGCAAGAATATGCCACTCTCATCCTAATAATAAGAACAATCTGAGAAATCATGTTGTTTTTAAACCCAACTGATAGCTGAAGAAGAAAAAACAACAAACAAACAAACAAAAACTAATGAACAGAAATCCAGAAAGTGATGAGCCCTTCGTAGGAAAGAAGAGATCCACAACTGCTCTCTTCCTTGGCATGTAGCAAGAGGAGGAAGAATCTGCCTGAGACACAGGGAAAAAGAAATCTGTTGAAATGCTAACAGATTTTAAAGCCCAAGTATGAGCTGGTATTGTATGATGATTTAGTATCTCTAGGATCCTCAGACATGCAGAGGCTGACTGCACCTCTCTGTTTTCACAGGCCTTTGTGGAATCTCAGGAGAAAGATTGAGGTGTTGGGGGCAGGTGAGTTGAGAGAGAGACCTCAGGCCTCCTGCAGGCACAAGCATGAGAGATCTTGCTAGTCAACTACAGTCTATGTGGACTCAGACCCCATACTAGTAGCCTAACAGAAGGAGCATTTCTTTTTTTTTGCATATAAATGTGATTTACTTCACTCTCTACTCTTCTTTTTTTTTTTATTTTTTTAAGATATTTGAATTTTATTTTATTTTTTTTTATTTTTTTATTTTTTTTTTAATTTATTTATTATTATTATACTTTAAGTTGTAGGGTACATGTGCATAACGTGCAGGTTTGTTACATATGTATACTTGTGCCATGTTGGTGTGCTGCACCCATCAACTCGTCATTTACATCAGGTATAACTCCCAATGCAATCCCTCCCCTCTCCCCCCTCCCCCCTCCCCCCTCCCCATGATAGGCCCCGGTGTGTGATGTTCCCCTTCCTGAGTCCAAGTGATCTCATTGTTCAGTTCCCACCTATGAGTGAGAACATGCGGTGTTTGGTTTTTTGTTCTTGTGATAGTTTGCTGAGAATGATGGTTTCCAGCTGCATCCATGTCCCTACAAAGGACACAAACTCATCCTTTTTTATGGCTGCATAGTATTCCATGGTGTATATGTGCCACATTTTCTTAATCCAGTCTGTCACTGATGGACATTTGGGTTGATTCCAAGTCTTTGCTATTGTGAATAGTGCTGCAATAAACATACATGTGTGCATGTGTCTTTATAGCAGCATGATTTATAATCCTTTGGGTATATACCCAGTAATGGGATGGCTGGGTCATATGGTACATCTAGTTCTAGATCCTTGAGGAATCGCCATACTGTTTTCCATAATGGTTGAACTAGTTTACAATCCCACCAACAGTGTAAAAGTGTTCCTATTTCTCCACATCCTCTCCAGCACCTGTTGTTTCCTGATTTTTTAATGATCGCCATTCTAACTGGTGTGAGATGGTATCTCATTGTGGTTTTGATTTGCATTTCTCTGATGGCCAGTGATGATGAGCATTTTTTTCATGTGTCTGTTGGCTGTCTGAATGTCTTCTTTTGAGAAATGTCTGTTCATATCCTTTGCCCACTTTTTGATGGGGTTGTTTGTTTTTTTCTTGTAAATTTGTTTGAGTTCTTTGTAGGTTCTGGATATTAGCCCTTTGTCAGATGAGTAGATTGCAAAAATTTTCTCCCATTCTGTAGATTGCCTCTTCACTCTGATGGTAGTTTCTTTTGCTGTGCAGAAGCTCTTTAGTTTAATTAGATCCCATTTGTCAATTTTGGCTTTTGCTGCCGTTGCTTTTGGTGTTTTAGACATGAAGTCTTTGCCCATGCCTATGTCCTGAATGGTACTAACTAAGTTTTCCTCTAGGATTTTTATGGTATTAGATCTAACATTTAAGTCTCTAATCCATCTTGAATTAATTTTCGTATAAGGAGTAAGGAAAGGATCCAGTTTCAGCTTTCTACTTATGGCTAGCCAATTTTCCCAGCACCATTTATTAAAAGGGAATCCTTTCCCCATTTCTTGTTTCTCTCAGGTTTATCAAAGATCAGATGGCTGTAGATGTGTGGTATTATTTCTGAGGACTCTGTTCTGTTCCATTGGTCTATATCTCTGTTTTGGTACCAGTACCATGCTGTTTTGGTTACTGTAGCCTTGTAGTATAATTTGAAGTCAGGTAGCGTGATGCCTCCAGCTTTGTTCTTTTGACTTAGGATTGTCTTGGAGATGCGGGCTCTTTTTTGGTTCCATATGAACTTTAAAGCAGTTTTTTCCAATTCTGTGAAGAAACTCATTGGTAGCTTGATGGGGATGGCATTGAATCTATAAATTAACTTGGGCAGTATGGCCATTTTAACGATATTGATTCTTCCTATCCATGAGCATGGTATGTTCTTCCATTTGTTTGTGTCCTCTTTTGATTTCACTGAGCAGTGGTTTGTAGTTCTCCTTGAAGAGGTCCTTTACATCCCTTGTAAGTTGGATTCCTAGGTATTTTATTCTCTTTGAAGCAATTGTGAATGGAACTTCATTCCTGATTTGGCTCTCTGTTTGTCTGTTACTGGTGTATAAGAATGCTTGTGATTTTTGCACATAAATTTTGTATCCTGAGACTTTGCTGAAGTTGCTTATCAGCTTAAGGAGATTTTGGGCTGAGACAATGGGGTTTTCTAAATATACAATCATGTCATCTGCAAACAGGGACAATTTGACTTCTTCTTTTCCTAACTGAATACCCTTGATTTCTTTCTCTTGCCCAATTGCCCTAGCCAGAACTTCCAACACTATGTTGAATAGGAGTGGTGAGAGAGGGCATCCCTGTCTTGTGCCAGTTTTCAAAGGGAATTTTTCCAGTTTTTGCCCATTCAGTATGATATTGGCTGTGGGTTTGTCATAAATAGCTTCTTATTATTTTGAGGTACGTTCCATCAATACCGAATTTATTGAGCGTTTTTAGCATGAAGGGCTGTTGAATTTTGTCAAAAGCCTTTTCTGCATCTATTGAGATAATCATGTGGTTCTTGTCTTTGGTTCTGTTTATATGCTGGATTATGTTTATTGATTTGCGAATGTTGAACCAGCCTTGCATCCCAGGGATGAAGCCCACTTGATCATGGTGGATAAGCTTTTTGATGTGTTGCTGAATCCGGTTTGCCAGTATTTTATTGAGGATTTTTGCATCGATGTTCATCAGGGATATTGGTCTAAAATTCTCTTTTTTTGTTGTGTCTCTGCCAGGCTTTGGTATCAGGATGATATTGGCCTCATAAAATGAGTTAGGGAGGATTCCCTCTTTTTCTATTGATTGGAATAGTTTCAGAAGGAATGGTACCAACTCCTCCTTGTACCTCTGGTAGAATTCAGCTGTGAATCCATCTGGTCCTGGACTTTTTTTGGTTGGTAGGCTATTAATTATTGCCTCAATTTCAGAGCCTGCTATTGGTCTATTCAGGGATTCAACTTCTTCCTGGTTTAGTCTTGGAAGAGTGTAAGTGTCCAGGAAATTATCCATTTCTTCTAGATTTTCCAGTTTATTTGCGTAGAGGTGTTTATAGTATTCTCTGATGGTAGTTTGTATTTCTGTGGGGTCGGTGGTGATATCCCCTTTATCATTTTTAATTGCGTCGATTTGATTCTTCTCTCTTTTCTTCTTTATTAGTCTTGCTAGTGTTCTGTCAATTTTGTTGATCTTTTCAAAAAACCAACTCCTGGATTCATTGATTTTTTGGAGGGTTTTTTGTGTCTCTATCTCCTTCAGTTCTGCTCTGATCTTAGTTATTTCTTGCCTTCTGCTAGCTTTCGAATGTGTTTGCTCTTGCTTCTCTAGTTCTTTTAATTGCGATGTTAGAGTGTCAATTTTAGATCTTTCCTGCTTTCTCTTGTGGGCATTTAGTGCTATAAATTTTTTTCCCTCTACACACTGCTTTAAATGTGTCCCAGAGATTCTGGTATGTTGTATCTTTGTTCTCATTGGCTTCAAAGAACATCTTTATTTCTGCCTTCATTTCGTTATGTACCCAGTAGTCATTCAGGAGCAGGTTGTTCAGTTTCCATGTAGTTGAGCGGTTTTGATTGAGTTTCTTAGTCCTGAGTTCTAGTTTGATTGCACTGTGGTCTGAGAGACAGTTTGTTATAATTTCTGTTCTTGTACATTTGCTGAGGAGTGCTTTACTTCCAATTACGTGGTCAATTTTGGAGTAAGTATGATGTGGTGCTGAGAAGAATGTATATTCTGTTGATTTGGGGTGGAGAGTTCTATAGATGTCTATTAGGTCTGCTTGCTGCAGAGATGAGTTCAATTCCTGGATATCCTTGTTAACTTTCTGTCTCGTTGATCTGTCTAATGTTGACAGTGGAGTGTTGAAGTCTCCCATTATTATTGTATGGGAGTCTAAGTCTCTTTGTAAGTCTCTAAGGACTTGCTTTATGAATCTGGGTGCTCCTGTATTGGGTGCATATATATTTAGGATAGTTAGCTCTTCCTGTTGAATTGATCCCTTTACCATTATGTAATGGCCTTCTTTGTCTCTTTTGATCTTTGATGGTTTAAAGTCTATTTTATCAGAGACTAGTATTGCAACCCCCCACTTTTTTTTGTTCTCCATTTGCTTGGTAAATCTTCCTCCATCCCTTTATTTTGAGCCTATGTATGTCTCTGCGTGTGAGATGGGTCTCCTGAATACAGCAGACTGATGGGTCTTGACTCTTTATCCAGTTTGCCAGTCTGTGTCTTTTAATTGGAGCATTCAGTCCATTTACATTTAAGGTTAAGATTGTTATGTGTGAACTTGATCCTGCCATTATGATATTAACTGGTTATTTTGCTCGTTAGTTGATGCAGTTTCTTCCTAGCCTCGATGGTCTTTACATTTTGGCATGTTTTTGCAATGGCTGGTACTGGTTGTTCCTTTCCATGTTGAGTGCTTCCTTCAGGGTCTCTTGTAAGGCAGGCCTAGTGGTGACAAAATCTCTAAGCATTTGCTTATCTGTAAAGGATTTTATTTCTCCTTCAGTTATGAAACTTAGTTTGGCTGGATATGAAATTCTGGGTTTAAAATTCTTTTCTTTAAGAATGTTGAATATTGGCCCCCACTCTCTTCTGGCTTGTAGAGTTTCTGCCGAGAGATCTGCTGTTAGTCTGATGGGCTTCCCTTTGTGGGTAACCCGACCTTTCTCTCTGGCTGTCCTTAAGATTTTTTCCTTCATTTCAACTTTGGTGAATCTGGCAATTATGTGTCTTGGAGTTGCTCTTCTCGAGGAGTATCTTTGTGGTGTTCTCTGTATTTCCTGGATTTGAATGTTGGCCTGCCCTACTAGGTTAGGGAAGTTCTCCTGGGTGATATCCTGAAGAGTGTTTTCCAACTTGGTTCCATTTTCCCCCTCACTTTCAGGCACCCCAATCAGACGTAGATTTGGTCTTTTTACATAATCCCATACTTCTTGAAGGCTTTGTTCATTTCTCTTTCTTCTTTTTTCTTTTGGTTTCTCTTCTCGCTTCATTTCATTCATTTGATCCTCAATCGCTGACACTCTTTCTTCCAGTTGATCGAGTCGGTTACTGAAGCTTGTGCATTTGTCACACATATCTCGTGTCATGGTTTTCATCTCTTTCATTTCGTTTAGGAGCTTCTCTGCATTAATTACTCTAGCCATCAATTCTTCCACTTTTTTTTCAAGATTTTTAGTTTCTTTGCGCTGGGTACGTAATTCCTCCTTTAGCTCTGAGAAATTTGATGGACTGAAGCCTTCTTCTCTCATCTCATCAAAGTCATTCTCTGTCCAGCTTTGATCCGTTGCTGGCGATGAGCTGCGCTCCTTTGCCGGGGGAGATGCGCTCTTATTTTTTGAATTTCCAGCTTTTCTGCCCTGCTTTTTCCCCATCTTTGTGGTTTTATCTGCCTCTGGTCCTTTGATGATGGTGATGTACTGATGGGGTTTTGGTGTAGGTGTCCTTCCTGTTTGATAGTTTTCCTTCTAACAGTCAGGACCCTCAGCTGTAGGTCTGTTGGAGATTGCTTGAGGTCCACTCCAGATCCTGTTTGCCTGGGTATCAGCAGCAGAGGCTGCAGAAGATAGAATATTTCTGAACAGCGAGTGTACCTGTCTGATTCTTGCTTTGGAAGCTTCCTCTCAGGGGTGTACTCCACCCTGTGAGGTGTGGGGTGTCAGACTGCCCCTAGTGGGGGATGTCTCCCAGTTAGGCTACTCAGGGGTCAGGGACCCACTTGAGCAGGGAGTCTGTCCCTTCTCAGATCTCAACCTCCGTGTTGGGAGATCCACTGCTCTCTTCAAAGCTGTCAGACAGAGTCGTTTGCATCTGCAGAGGTTTCTGTTGCGTTTGTTATTGTTTACTGTGCCCTCTCCCCAGAGGTGGAGTCTACAGAGACAGGCAGGTTTCCTTGAGCTGCTGTGAGCTCCACCCAGTTCGAGCTTCCCAGCAGCTTTGTTTACCTACTTAAGCCTCAGCAATGGCGGGCGCCCCTCCCCCAGCCTCGCTGCTGCCTTGCCGGTAGATCGCAGACTGCTGTGCTAGCAATGAGGGAGGCTCCGTGGGTGTGGGACCCTCCGGCCAGGTGTGGGATATGATCTCCTGGTGTGCCTGTTTGCTTAAAGTGCAGTATTGGGGTGGGAGTTACCCGATTTTCCAGGTGTTGTGTGTCTCAGTTCCCCTGGCCAGGAAAAGAGATTCCCTTCCCCCTTGCGCTTCCCAGGTGAGGCAATGCCTTGCCCTGCTTCAGCTCTCGCTGGTCGGGCTGCAGCAGCTGACCAGCACCGATCGTCCGGCACTCCCCAGTGAGATGAACCCAGTACCTCAGTTGAAAATGCAGAAATCACCGGTCTTCTGTGTCACTCGCGCTGGGAGTTGGAGACTGGAGCTGCTCCTATTCGACCATCTTGCTCCGCCCCCCTCTCTACTCTTCTTTTACACACAGTGCCTAGTAGTCAATCCAAAATTATGGGGCATTAAAAGAAATAAGAAAATTTGACCTATTTCTTAATAAAATGTGGAAGAAGAGAACAGGATAAAGAAAAGAGAAGCTATCCTACCAGATATTAAGACATAATAAGTCTTAATGCTATGATACATCCTAGAGCTGTAAGAATGAAAACAGTGTCATGTTGAACTAAGAATAGATATATTGATCAGTGAACAGAACAGATCTTACCCAGAATGATAGTGTTTTTCTGCCCAGCTGATGATTGTTACATGACACGTGGAGACACCACCAATGTATAAACAGTAATATGACATAAGAGCAGTCCACAGAGAAATTTAATGCCTCTCATTGTTCCTAAACCACACTCTGTGACCCATTTTCTGACCTAGAGTATGTTGTGTCTCAAAGGGCAGGGAGACCAAAGTCACTGTAAACTAGTCTTTGAATAATTAACAGGGCTGACAGTTCAGATCTCAGTAAATAGTCTCCAGTACTTTTATGTGAAATGTTAATTACAGCATTTCAGGCCTCACTAGTTAATTGAATTGTTAGCCAGAGAATTTAACATTTACTTTCTATTGACCACCTGCTGTGTTAGAGGAATGAGAATCTACTCTCTGGGGATGGTTGTACTAAAGCAGCTTTCTTTTTTCTTAGTAGCAATGCACAGGAAGCATCATAAAAACACAACAGCAGCCTGGTAGAGCTTGAGAACTGGGCAATTAACCATGGCCTCTTCATGGTAGTTATTCTGCTCTAACTGAAAACTCTGCCAGATATTTGCCACTATCGTCTTTGGATCAAATGATGGAAAATGCATATGTCAACGTTTTCTGCAGTGGGAAGGGAGGCTTCTCAAGTACTTTGTGTAGTAACTGTGCTGACCTAGTTATTTTTCTAAAATTGGCAGATGCTCATATTCTTCTTGAGAAACTCAGTATCTTCTTAGGCTATAGAAGGATAACAAAGATTTCTGCATAGACTACGAGAGAACTTTTGATTTTGCAATAACTACCCACTTTTCAAATACCTTCTTTGTGCACGTATACCTGCCATTGTGCTCATAGTAATATCTAATATTACCAAATCTCTACTAAGTTGTAAGGGTTTTACGTGCAATCCCCCTAACAATCTGTTAAGATAGAATCTGTTATTATTCTCATTTTTAAGATGAAGAAACAGTGACATTAAAAGGCAAATAAATGGTAGATCTACTATTAGAATCCAGGCTAATTAGAATCCTAAACTACATGCAAAAAGAAGGAGAATGGTATTTCAGAAATGGAATAGCAGGTAAAAAAAAAAAAAAAAAAAAACAAAAACCCAATCTGGGGAAAAATTGGTGAGTTCTAGAACCTACATAGAGAAAAATGTGTCTAGAGTGCAAGACACGTTGGTCTCCACGTAATTCCTAGAACAAGGGGAAAGTGCATATGCCGATCAAATTGGAACGGAAACTGGGATCAAATAAGTCTGGATTTTTAAAGATTATGGTAAGGAGTTTAGATGTTGCTCTCAGAAAAATATTTCTCAATTTTAAAAGATCATTCATGCAGTTATGTGGAAAATGGGCTGTCCTCTTCTTTTTGTAAATAGGTTTTATAGAAACACAGGCACATCTGTTTGTTTACATATTGTCCATGACTGCTTTCATGCTATCATGGCAGAGGTGAGTAGTAGAAACAGAGACAGGATGACCCAGAAAGCCTAAACTATGGGTTATCTGGCCCTTTGGAGAAAAATTTCTGGACCCCAGAGGGTAGAGGATAAAGTTGAGAGATACCATTTAAGAAGCTATTTAATGCACACAGTGAAGAGATAATAGGGGGATGGCTGCGGATGTGAAGAGAGGACATATTTAAGATATGTTTTTTTTTTTTTTTTTTTTTTTTTTTTTGAGATGGAGTCTTGCTCTTGTCACCAAGGCTGGAGTGCAATGGCAACGATCTCAGCACACTGCAAATCCAGCCTCCCAGATTCAAGCGATTGTCTTGCCTCAGCCTCCTGAGTAGCTGGGATTACAGGCGCCCACCACCAGGCCCGGCTAATTTTTGTATTTTTAGTAGAGATGGGGTTTCACCATATTGGCCAGGCTGGTCTCGAACTCCTGATCTGCCCACCTCAGCCTCCCGAAGTGTTGAGATTACAGGCATGAGCCACCACGCCCAGCCAAGATGTTTTTAAGCTATGATTGTCATCAGTGGTTCTTAAACTTGGTGTGAGTCAACAGGGAATGTGCTACAAAAGGAGATGCTTGACCACTACAAATAGAGATTTTATTAAGTAGTTTAAGGGGAGGTAGGTTGGAGAGGAAGAGGGAAGACCTTGGCTTTTTTTTTTTTTTTTTTTTTTTTTTTTCTTTTTTTGAGACGGATTCTCTTTCTGTCACCCAGACTGGAGTTCAGTGGCGCCATCTTGGCTCACTGCAACCTCCGCCTCCGGAGTTCAAGCGATTCTCCTGCCTCAGCCTCCTGCCACCACGCCCGGCTAATTTTCTGTATTTTTTTGTAGAGACAGGTTTTGCCATGTTGGCCAGGCTAGTCTCGAAATCCTGACCTCAGGTGATTCACCCACTCGGCCTCCCAAAGGTCTGGGATTACAAACAAGAGCCAGTGCGCCCAGCCAACATCTTCATTTTTAAAGAGCTGCCCAGCACAGGAATTCTCAGACTCCGCTTTGAAAACCAGTTGTCTAGATGGGGGTTGGAAGTGGGGAGCAAGAGTTGGAGAGAAGAGTAGGGTCAGGAGCAACCTTAAGGTATTAGACACATGGTAATGCCATTTCATGCAACAGGGAAGACACAGGAAGAAAGAGATTGAAAGAGAAAATAAATGAAGACTTCAATTTGGGACACATTGAGCTTCTTGAAACACATTTAATTGAAGATGAATTGGTAATTGGATAAATGAGATTGGAGCATAGGGAGGACGTTAGAGTCAGTGACATAAATACCACTAGATGATATTTAAATTAGGAGAATGAAAGAGACTATCTGGGAGTAAGTGTAGAGAAAGAATATAAGGTTATCTCCTATGGCTTCTTCAGGAATCCCAGACTTTAGAAGGTGGGATGTGTAAGCCAGCTGCAGTAGTGTGCATCTGTAGTCCAGTTACTCAGGAGGTTGAGGTGGGAGGATCATTTAGCCCCAGGAGTTTGAGTTTGGCCTGGACATCATAGAGGGATTACATCTCTGAAAAAAATATTTAAATTACATTTAAAACAAGTGGGATTGGCTGTGAGAAGAAGACCAGGCAAATAGAAACAGAAATTAGCAACCAGAGAAATGGGAGGGAAAAATGCCCTAATATAGACATCTACTGTCATTCCTTTGGAAAAGATTATTGTATATCCTCCTCTCAGATGGTCTCAAAGCCTCCAAACTATTCCTCACATTATAATTAGAAAGATATTTTAAAAATATAATGTGATTTGGTCATGCCTTTGCATAAAATAATATTACAGTAAACACCCTTCATAATTTGACTCCTTGAGCTACGTAATGATATAATTGAGTTGGAAAATCTTTTCTGGGAATTTCAGCAGACATATCACAGAAGGCAGACAGCTTGGTTAGAAGAACACAAAGAGAATTACTATTTACTCCATTGCAGATCAGTGACCTTTTTACAGGATACAACCATATGTGGTTGTCCTGGCGTAGGACTTGGTATTTATTCCTATCACTTGCTAAGCCCACTGCAATGCACAGTTTTAGGAGGTACTAATCTCATAGTACACAATAAATGGTTCTCCAGTTGTTGCAAAACTGGTAATATTTTATACTATAGTTTAATTGCCTATTTACTTGTTTGATGCTCATCAATAAGCTATACTCTTATTGAGGACAGGATCTTTCTTATCCATCACTGTATTCCTAGCAAAAAGGCATACCTGCATATATGTAACCAAAAATATTGTTGAATGTACAAGTGCTACTGCTAATAACTTTACTTTTTGTTTATTCTTCAAGAATGCATTGAGTGTGTGTAGTGTACTAAAAATGTGCTAGATCCTTGGAATAAAAGAATGAACCAAAGATGCAAGGTTCCTCATCATATGAACCAGGGCATATCTTTTTTAGTCTAGCCAATTTCATTCAATTCATTTCAATGCAACCCAACTCAGTTCAACTCATTCACTGCAACCCAAGTCAACTCAACTAATTCCCAATTCAACTCAACTTAGTCCAAACCAATTAAGTGCAAAATAATGCAATTCAATTCAGTACATACAATTATATTCAATTAGACAGACTTTAATTGAGCATGTCATATATATCAAAGACTGGCCTAAGAGAGGAAACATGCAATGTCTCTCAAGATTTTAATAAAACCACTTGGAAAGTATGCATCTTTAGTGAAACAATCTTAAAAGAATCTTAAACAAGATTCTTAAAACAAGAATCTTAAAAGTCATCTCACATTTTGGTGATTAGGAAAAAAATGCTGTTATTATTGACATAGAAATCCCATATTAAAAATAAAAATGCCTTAAATTATATATTAATTTTTCTACATATACAAAAAAGTTTGATTTTTTTCAGAATTAAAAATTTGTAAATGAATTTAAAAAATCAAAGTTAAAAAAATTGTGGTCCAAGTGCAAAGTTCCAGACATATGTGGTTCAATCATTAGTTGATCTTTGGGATGTTGATTATTTATTTGCTCTTTATGTGTTGAATCTAGTGAGGATAGAAGATGTTAAAGTTAGTCCTTTAACTGCTAAGCTTTGATACGTCATAGTTTTGTGTCCAAAAACCTGATCAGTTTTGCCAGGCTCTGACATGGCTGTGTTACTCTGTAGCATTTTTACCAGAGCATACTGCACGGTCAGGGAGCAGTTTCACAGTGTACTACTTGTCCAGTTTGGATCATCACCTAACAATGGGCTTCCAAGTTTCTGAAAAAACTGGGACACTGGTTGTTATACTCAGGTTCTCTACATCTCTGCCCAGTCCCGCCACCTCCTCTCCCCAGCAAAGTTTATCCTACTCAGTTATAATGAATGGAAAGTAACAGCTAATTTAACATCCCCTTGAAATTTAAAATTTGAACTTTGACAGTCCAGTGATGCAAATAAACTTAATTTTATTTTTACCATAACACCAAAGGAGGATTTTATTTCTGGCTTGTTTTTCTTCTGCTCTTCAGTATCCAAAGCAACCTTGGAATTCATTGAAAAGTCATATTTAATATTTTTTTATAAAATAAAGTAAACATACACAACTCCTCTCATTCTTCAAGTTTCAGATTTTTTTTCCTCCATCCTTCCAGACTAAAGTAGGGATCCCTACAATGTGTTCCTTCAGGCCTAGGTATGCTCCTATCACTGTATAATATAAAGTGTTTCTCTAAGTGTTTATTTACTACCTGGACTAAGAGGTTGGTGGCAGAGGGCAGGGGTGCATTTATGTCATCCTCATCCTCAAGCACTTTTAGAGCCTGGCACATATTGGGCACCCAACAAACGTCCTTTGCATGACTGTCAATGAAGCCTGCATCATGTTTATTAGTATAGCTTTGGTTTTTTAGGAGGAGCTGTTTGGGAAGAATCTCTTGGAATAGTAATTGAGAACTCTGTTGAGTTTTCTTGCATGGGATCCCACAGTTTGGCAGCACTTCAGAACCACATTCTATAATCTAAATTTGAAGCTAAATATGTATCTGTTTTAGGGGAAAAATGTACAGTAGACTATATGCTGAAACAGTATTAAGCATTGTGAGTAACTGAAGGGATTCTACAATTGGTTATGCCAATCAGCTGGTATTCTCTTCTCTGATTTTTGCACATGAGACTTATCAAAACTTATCATCAACACTCCAAATCTTTTAAGACTAAACAGTGTCCATGCACAGGGAATTAGAAAGATTGAACACATGCTTTAAGGCTTAAATAGACATTGTACTAAGTAAAATAGAAAACTTTTCCTAAAACTGGGTTACATTTGCTACTTACACATTAAATCAGAGTTTTGAGGTGACTCCTAAGATGTTTTTTGTATGCAGAAAAGTCAATTCATGGTTTTACTTTGTTTTAAAATTCTTATTCCATTATAGTTACAAATATAAGAAAGAACTTGTCTTCTCTTTCAAGAAGGTTTTGTTTGAGTTACATTTCATATAATTCTATTTAAAATTCTAGCAAATTTTACCAACCACCTAATTGCCTTTGGAAAATATTTGATTTCATTTACAATTTCATTAAATTTATACTTTCTTTCCAAGTACTTGGGTTGTCTGAATTAATAAACAAACTATTTCTAAGCACTTAAATAGCTTATATATATCTGATAGTTTGCACATATATGGTGAAACTTGAGTTCTCTTAAGCACTTCAAAACTCCATGTAAATCACAAGTGTAATTCAATATGAAACATATAGCTAATCTATTATTCTAATATGCCAAAACTACTACAATATTACTGGCATATAAGATCACAAATATATACAGACTGCTTAACCAACCTATGTAAATATTAAGAATTTTATTATCTTAAACACTTACACATTTAATCCTAAATATTCCCAGATTTAAAAGATGCTCACCCACCAGGAAACTATTATATAATTTCATACAGTTAGGAGGATATTGTTCTGTGCAATTTCGAGGTTGTTTTATTATAATGTTTAAATCAATCATTTTAAGGATTAAACATTTTGTTTTCAAAAGGCTGATAGGGTCCTGGGGGATTCATTGAACACTATGTCATGGATGACATAACGTCAAGATGGAAGTGTTCTAACGGGACCCATACATTTCTTTATCCCCATATCACTCTGTTGGATTGTGCATTTCTCTGTTTTTTAGTATATGGAAATGCCTTACCATCTAATTCTAAAGATTTTTAAGCTTGATGGAATCCTTTTCTCTTTCACATTCTTAGATCCCCACAACATGGAAACATAATTTTTAAATATCCGGTTGAATTCTTAGTTATGGAGCCATAACCCAATGTCATTGTTTCAGAGGTACTTTTCCAGTGGACATTTTTCACTAGTTTAAAGGAAATGTGACATTCTCTGCTCAGATACTCACATGTATATATAAAAAGAAGTTGTGTGCGGCCGGGCGCGGTGGCTCAAGCCTGTAATCCCAGCACTTTGGGAGGCCGAGGCGGGCGGAACGAGGTTACATCCTGGCTGACACGGTGAAACCCCGTCTCTACTAAAAAAATACAAAAAAAAAAAAACTCGAGGTGGCGGGCGCCTGTAGTCCCAGCTACTTGAGCAGGAGAATTGCGTGAACCCGGGAGGCGGAGCCTGCAGTGAAAGAGACTCCAGCCTTCTGTGTAACTTACATTATTTTATGACCTCAGAAACCTTGAGCAAGTGCGGAAAGAGATTCTGTGGGTAGCCCCAAAATGGCTCCGCCCACCTTCTCAATTTGTGGTTAAGTATCCCTACCACGAACTTCTAACATGTAACTATTTCTCAGTAAGATCTGGAGGAGTTGGGGCATTGAATGGAAGTAGGTAAGTTCTCTGTGAGTGAATTCTTTTTTAGGCTTCGCATGTGATTTTCAGTGGGATGAACATACAAGACACATGTCTTGCCCATGCATCCTGAGAAGCTGTCCTGCTATAGTTCTTTGAAACCCAGTTAAATTTCTCATGCTTACTCAATGATGTATTTGCACATTCAGCCCTTACCATTTTGGAGGTCATTTCTCATCAATTTAAATCATTTTTGTTATTGCATAGAAAGCTCAAGGTTGCAGCACACCAACATGGCACAAGTATACATATGTAACAAACCTGCACGTTATGCACATGTACCCTACAACTTAAAGTATAATAATAATAAATAAATTAAAAAAAAAAAAGAAAGCTCAAGGCAAGCCTCCTAATGTAGATGACTAAAATGGTATACTCCTCTTTGATACTGTCTCAAAAAAATACTCAGAAACATTAGAGACAAAGCAAGAACTGGGTTTCAAATAGCCTGAAAATATTAGATTATAAAGAAGGAGATTTTTATTCTGAAGTTTGCTAACATCAGAATGCTTCTGAGGGGTGATAACCTCTTTGATTTTTCTGAGATTCTTTAAAAAATGGAGTTTTAAAAATTATGTTATTGCTATTACTCTCAAATTATTGCCAGACAAAATAGCTGAATATGACTTTGGGCTTAAACTAGCTTTTGGCCTAACAGCCAGATAAAGCCATTTCCTACTTGTAAACAAAAGCACTTGTGGCAATACAGAAAAAAAAAAAAAGACTGAAAATCACAACTGAAAATTAAATCTTCTAGATAGCTCATATCACATATCTGGAAGAGAAACTCAAGGCAAATGAAGATAGATTAAGGGGAACAAAACCAGAAAATAACAGTGGTACCCTAGGATCCTCATTTTTAGTACTGTTATAGCCAGGATCTGAAACAGAAAGAACTTTGGAAGAAATACATTCTAGGATTATAATTATAATTATAATGGATTCCATCAGATGAGAAAAAGCAGGGAGTTTGAGGTAAAGATACTGATATGGTTTGGCTGTATCCCCACCCAAATCTCATCTTGAATTACAGTTCCCAAAATCCCCATGCGTCATGGGAGGGACCCAGTGGGAAGTGATTGGATCATGAGGGTGGTTTCCCCGATGCTGTTCTCATAATAGTGAGTGAGCTGTCTTAAAAAGTGATGGCTTTTTAGTGTCTGGCATTTCCCCTGCTGACACTTCTCTCTCCTGCTGCCATGTGAAGAAGAACATGTTTGCGACCCCTTCTGCCATGATTTTCAGTTTGCTGAGGCCTCCCAAGCCATGCAGAGGTGTGAGTCAATTAAACCTCTTTCCTTTACAAATTACCCAGTCTCAGGCAGTTCTTTATAGCAGCATGAGAACAAACTAATTCAGATACCTCCTGGTTAGTGAAAAACTAAGTTACAGAAATATAGGCCAAAACCAGGAAACTAGAGTAAAAAGTTACAACTGTAAATCCATATTATTGTACAAATGCCACTTAGGCTATACCTACTGAAAAGCAATTCTCAGTCTTCCAGGGCACATAATAGGAAGAGAAAGCACACACATGAAACAAGAAAATCTCTAAGGATAGCATGTCTTTATGATTCTGATAATTGAACAGGTAGGGCTTATTTTTTTAAAATTAATAACAATAGCAGAACTCATACACGAGGAGGACCAATGCTTCTTTTCTTATTTAAAGATATTAATCTCAGATGGGGTAACAAAATAAATTGTTAAGATTTGTTTCATTACCCAACCTGTCATCTATTCCCAAGAATGTCCCATGTGCACTAGAGAAGAATGTATACTCTCCTGCTGTAGGGTAGAAAGTTCTGTATATGTCTATTAGGGCCATTTGCACTATAGTTTTGTGCAAGTCTCCATTTTCTTTATTAATTTTCTGTCTAGATATTCTATCCATTAGTGAAGGTTAACTATTGAAGCCCCTACTATTATTGTATTTCTGTCAATTTCCCCATTCAATTTTCTCAATTTAAAATAATATTCTTAGGTGCTTGGACATTGGGTGCATATATATTTATTGTTGTTATATCTTCCTGCTGAAATGAGCCTTTCATCACTATGTAATAACATATTTTGTCTCTAGAGACAATTTTTGACTTAAATTTTACCGTGACTGATGTAAGTACAGCCACTCTGGCTTCCTTTTAGTTGTCATTTGCACGAAATATCTTTTTTCATCCCTTCACTTTCCGCCTATGTGTATCCTTGGATAAAAAGTGAGTTTCTTATAGATGGTATACAGTTGCATCCTGTTTTTCTAAAATTTGCTCATCTATTCTGTATCTTTATATTGGGGAGTTTAGTCCGTTTACATTTAAAGTAATTTTTGATAGGGAAGGATTTACTATGGCCATTTTGTTAACTGTTTTCTGTTTGTCTTATAGTTCTTTTGTCCCTCTTTTTTTCCCTACCTGTTTTATTCTGTTGGCTAGGCTGGAGTGCAGTGGGACAATCAACAGTGGACTGCAGCCTTGACCTCCCCAGGCTCAAGCAGTCTTGCCACCTCAGCCTCCAAGTACCAAGAAGCTAGGACTACAGGCACCATACCTGGCTAAGGTTTGGGTTTTTGTTTATTTGTTTGTTTTGTTTTTAAGTACAGATGAGGTCTCACTATATTGCCCAAGGTGGTCTCAAACTCCTGAGCCCATGCCATTTTCCTGCCTTGACCTCTCAAAGTGCTGGGATTAGAGGTGTCAGCCACCACGCCCAACTGTTTCTCTACTGATATGCTTTGATTCTTTTTTTTTCTGTTATGTAACTTCTATAGGTATTTTTTGTGTGTGGTTACCCACAGGCTTACAGAAAGTATCTTATAGTTAAAACATTTTATTTTAAGCTGATAGCAACTTCATTTGTAATAAAAAAAACTCTCAGGTTTTACCTTTATTCTCCTCATATTATATGCTACCGATGTCCCAATTTACATCTATTTATACTAGGTATCCATTAACAGAATTCAATTATAGCTGTTTCAACACTTTTGTCTTTTAACTCTTATAGTAGAATAAAAAGCAATTACCCATCACTTTTATAGTAATACTGTATTGTTTTCGTCTTTATATTTACCTTTACCAAAGAGTTTCCTACTTTTATGCTCTCTCTTTTTATTTTTATTTTATTATAAAATAAAATAGTTCTAGGGTACATATGCATAACGTGTAGGTTTGTTACATATGTATACATGTGCCATGTTGGTGTGCTGCACCCATTAACTCGTCATTTACATTAAGTATATCTCCTAATGCTATCCCTCTCCCTACCCCCACCCCACGACAGGCCCCAGTGTGTGATGTTCCCCTTCCTGTGTCCAAGTGTTCTCATTGTTCAATTCCCACCTATGAGTGAGAGTATTTATATGTGCCACATTTTCTTAATCCAGTCTGACATTGATAGACATTTGGGTTGGTTCAAAGTCTTTGTTATTGTGAATAGTGCCGCAATAAACATACATGTGCTTGTGCCTTTATAGCAGCATGATTTATAGTCCTTTGGGTTTATACCCAGTAATGGGATGGCTGGGTCAAATGGTATTTCTAGTTCTAGATCCTTGAGGAATCACCACACTGTCTTCAACAATGGTTGAACTAGTTTACTGTCCCACCAACAGTGTAAAAGTGTTCCTATTTCTCCACATCCTCTCCAGCACCAGTTGTTTCCTGACTTTTTAATGATCGCCATTCTAACTGGCATGAGATGGTATCTCATTGTGGTTTTGATTTGCATTTCTCTGATGGCGAGTGATGATGAACATTTTTTCATGTGTCTGTTGGCTGTTATGCTCTCCCTTTTGTTGTTTAGCTTTCTTTCATCTTGAAGCACTCCTGTTAGCATTTCTTGTTAGGCATAGTGGTGCTATTTCTAGTGATGATAAATTCCCTCAGCTTTTGTTTATCTGAGAAAGATTTTATCTCCCCTTCGTTTTTGAAGGACAAATTTTGCTGAGTGTAGTATTCTTGATTTTTTTTTTCTTTCAGCACTTTAAATATATCATTCCACTTCCTTCTGGCCTGTTGGGTTTCTGCTGAAAAATCCAGTAATAATCTTTAGGAGGTTCTCTTTCATTTAATAAGTCACTTGTCTCTTGCTACTTTCAAAATTATCTTTTTGTCTTTAACTTCTAACTATTTGATTATAATTTGTCTTGGTGTTAATCGTTGTGAATTTATCTTATTTTGTCCTTTGGGCTTACTGAATTTTGAAGTTTATCCCCTTCCACAGGTTTGAGAAGCTTTCAGCCATTATTTTTATGAATGAGATTTCCATTTCTTTCTCTCCATCTTCTCTTTCTGAGAGTCCCATAATCTATAATTTGCCCTTTTGCTGGTGTTTCATAAATCCTTTAATCTACCTTCACTTTTAATTTTTTAATCTATTAATTGAATTTTTTTCCATGAGTTATTGGGGTACAGGTGGTATTTGGTTACAGGAGTAAGTTCTTTAGTGGTGATCTGTGAGATATTGATGCACTCGTCACCCAAGCAGTATACACTACACCATATTTGTAGTCTTTCATCTCTTACCCCCCTCCCACTCTTCTCCCCAAGTCCCCAGAGTCCATTGCATCATTCTTATGCTTTTGCATCCTTGCAGCTTAGCTCCCATATATCAGTGAGAATATACGATGTTGGATTTTTCATTCCTGAGTTACTTCACTTAGAATAACCGTCTCCAATCTCATCCAGGTCACTGCAAATACTGTTAATTTATTCCTTTTTATGGCTGCATAGTATTACATCGTGTATATGTACCACAGTTTCTTTATCCACTTATTGATTGATTGGCATTTGGGTTGGTTCCACGATTTTGCAATTGTGAATTGTGCTGCTATAAACACATGTGTGCAAGCATCTTTTTCAAACAATGACTTCTTTTCCTCTGGGTAGATACCCAGTAGTGGGATGGCTGGATCAAATGGTAGCTGTACTTTTAATTCTTTAAGGAATCTCCACACTGTTTTCCATAGTGGTTGTACTTGTTTACATTCCTACCAGCAGTGTAGAAGTGTTCCCTGTTCACTGCATCCATGCTATCTACTGTTTTTTAATTTTTTTATTATGACCATTCTTGTAGGAGTGAGTTGGTATTGCATGGTGGTTTTGATTTGTATTTCCTTGATTATTAGTGATGTTGAGCATTTATTCATATGTGTGTTGGCCTTTTGTATATCTTCTTTTGAGAATTGTCTTTTCATGTCTTTAGCGCACATTTTGATGGGGATTTTTTTTTTCTTGATTTGAGTTCGATGTAGATTCTGGATATTAGTCCTTTGTCAGAAGTATACATTGTGAAGATTTTCTCTTACTCTGTGTGTTGTCTGTTTACTCTGCTGACTGTTCCTTTCGCTGTGCAAAATCTCTTTAGTTTGGCCTGGTATGGTGGCTCACGCCTGTAATTCTAGCACTTTGGGAGGCCAAGGCAGGTGGATCACTTGAGGTCAGGAATTTGAGACCAGCCTGGCCAACATTGTGAAACCCTGTCTCTACTAAAAATAAAAATTAGCCAGGCATGGTGGTGTATGCTTGTAATCCCAGCTACTAGGGAGGCTGAGGCAGGAGAATCGCTTGAACCTGGGAGATGAGGTTGCAGTGAACCAAGATTACGTCATTGCAAACCCCCAAACCAGCCTGGGCAACAGAGCAAGACTCCATCTCAAAAACAACAACAACAACAACAACAAAAACTCTTTAGTTTAATTAGGTCCCAGCTATTTATCTTTGTTTTTATTACATTTGCTGTTGGGTTCTTGGTCATGAAATCCTTACCTAAGCCAATGTCTAGAAGGGTTTTTCCAGTGTTATCTTCTATAATTTTTATAGTTTCAGGTCTCAGGATTTTAGTCCTTAATCCATCATGAGCTCATTTTTGTATAAAGTGAGAGATGAGAATCCAGTTTCATTCTCCTACACCTGGCTAGCCAATTATCCCAAAACCATTTGTTGAAGAGGGTGTCGTTTCCCTACTTTAGGTTTTTGTTGTAGATCAGTTAGCTGTAAGTATTTGGCTTTATTTCTGACTTCTCTATTCTGTTTCATTGGTCTATGTACTTATTTCTATACCACAGCCATGCTGTTTTGGTGACTATGGCCTTATAATTTGAAATCAGTTGGTGTGATGCCTCCAGATTTGTTCTTTTTGTTTAGTTTTTCTTTGGCTATGTGGGCTCTTTTTTGGTTCCATATGAATTTTGTAATTGTTTTTTCTAATTATGTGAAGAATAATGGTGGTATTTTGATGGCGACTGTGTTAATTTGTAGGTTGCTTTTGGCAGTATGGTGATTTTCACAATATTAATTCTATCCATCCATGAGCATGGGATGTGATTTCATTTGTTTGTGTCATCTATGATTTGTTTCAGTAGTGTTTTGCAGTTTTCCTTGTAGAGGTCTTTCGACTACTTGGTTAGGTATATTCCTAAGTTTTGCTTTGTTTGTTTTTTTGTTTTTGTTTTTTTGCAGCTATTGTAAAACGGGTTGAGTTCTTGATTTGATTCTTTGCTTGGTAGCTATTGGTGTGTAGAAGAGCTACTGACTTGTGAACTTTTTTTTTTTTTTTGAGACAGTATCTCACTCTGTCACCCAGGCTGGAGTGTAATGGTATGATCTCAGCTCACTGCAACCTCCGCCTCCCAGATTCAAGGAATTCTCCCTGCCTCAGCCTCCCGAATAGCTGGTATTACAGGTGCCCGCCACTATGCCCAGCTAATTTTTGTATTATTTTGTAGAGACAGGGTTTTGCCATGTTGGCCAGGCTGGCCTTGAATTCCTGACCTCAGGTGATCCACCCTCCTTGGCCTCCCAAAATGCTGGGGTTCCAGGCATGAGCCACCACGCTTGGCCCTGTGTACATTAATCTTGTATCTGGAAACTTTTCTGAATTCTTTTTATCAGTTCTAGGAGCTTTCTAGAGGAATTCGTAGGGTTTTCAAGGTAAACAATCACTGTGAGCAAACAGTGACAATTTGACTTCCTCTTTACTGATTTGGATGCTCTTTATTTCTTTCTCTTGCCTGATTGCTCTGACTAGGACTTCCAGTACTATGTTGAATAGGAGTGGTGAGAGTGGGCATCCTTGTCTTGTTCCCATTCTCAGAGGGAATGCTTTCAACTTTTCCGCATTCAATATTATGTTGGCTGTGGGTTAGTCATAGATGGCTTTTATTACACTAAGGTATGTCCCTCGTATGCCGATTTTGCTGAGAGTTTTAATCATAAAGGGATGCTGCATGTGGTCAGATGCTTGTTCTGCATCTATTGAGATGATCATGTGATTTTTGTTTTTAATTCTGTTTATGTGGTGTATCACATTTATTGACTTTTGTATGTTAAACCATCCCTGCATCCCTGATATGAAACCCAGTTGATCATGGTGGATTATCTTTGTGATACGTTCTTAGATTCGGTTAGCTAGTATTGTGTTAAGGATTTTAGCATCTATGTTTATCAAGAAAATTGGTCTGTAGTTTTCTTTTTTGGTTATGTCCTTTCCTGATTTTGGTATTAGGGTGATGCTGGCTTCATAGAATGAATTAGAGAGGGTTCCTTCTTTGTCTATCTTGTGGAACAATGTCAAAAGGATTGATACCAATTCTTCTTTGAATGTCTGGTAGAATTCTGCTGTTAATCTGTCTTGTCTTGGAATTTTTGTTGGTGATTTTTAAATTACCATTTCAATCTCGCTGCTTGCTATTGGCCTGTTCAGGGTATCTAATGCTTCCTGATTTAAGCTAAGAAGGTTGCATTTATCTAAAAGAGGAATTTATCTATCTCTTCTAGGTTTTCTAGTTTAGGTGTGTAAAGGTGTTCATAGTAGACTTGAATAATCTTTTGTATTTCAGTAGTGTCAGTTGTAATATCTGCTGTTTCATTTCTTAGTGAGGTTCTTTGGATTTTCTCTCTTCTTTTCTTGCTAATGGTCTATCAATTTTATTTATCTTTTCAAAGAACCAACATTTTGTTTCATTTATATTTTGTATTGTTAATTTTTTTTGTTTTAATTTCATGTAGTTCTGCTCTAATCTTGGTTATTTCCTTTCTTCTGTTGGGTTTGAGTTTGGTTCACTCTTGTTTCTCCAGTTCCTTGCGGTATGACCTTGGAAAGTCATTTTTTGCTTTTTCAGTCTTTTTGATGTAGGCGTTTAGGGCTATGAGCTTTCCTTTTAGCATCACCTTTTATGTATTATTTATTAAGGAGGTTTTGATAGGTTGTGTCATTGTTGTCATTCAGTTCAAATAATTTTTTAATTTCCATCTTGATTTTGCTTTTGACCCATGCTCATTCAGGAGCAGGTTATTTAATTTCCACGTATTTGCATGGTTTTGAAGGTTCCTTTTGGAGTTGATTTCCAGTTTTATACAGCTGTGGTCTGAGGGAGTGCTTGATATAATTTCAATTTTCTTAAATTTGTTGAGGCTTGTTTTATGGCCTATCATATGGTCTATCTTGGAGGCAGTTCCATGTGCTGTTGAGTAGAACATGTATTCTGTGGTTGTTGGATGAAATATTCTGTATATATCTGTTAAGTCCATTTGTTTCAAAGTATAGTTTAAATCCATTGTTTCTTTGCTGACTTTCTGTCTTGATGACCTGTCTAGTGCTGTCATTGGAGTATTGAAGTCCCCAACTATTATGGTGTTACTGTCTATCTCACTTCTTAGGTCTATTAGTAATTGTTTTATAAATTTGGGAACTCCAGTGTTAGGTGCATATATGTTTAGAATTATGTTATTTTCCTGTTGGACAAAGCCTTTTACCATTATATAATGTCCCTCTTCATCTCTTTTAACTGCTGTTGCTTTAAAGTTTGTTATGTCTGATATAAGAATATATACCCCTGCCCACTTTTAGTGTTCATTTCCATAAAATGCTTTTTTCCAGCCCTTTACTTTGAGTTTATGTGAGTTCTTATGTGTTAGGTGAGTCTCCTGAAGGCAGCAGGTGGTTGGTTGGTGAGTTTTTATCCATTCTGCAGTACTTTATCTTCTAAGTGGAGCATTTAGGCCATTTACATTGAATGCTAGTATTGAATTGTGAGATACTTTCACATTCATTGTGCTCTTTGTTGCCTGTGTACTGTTTTTTTGTTTGTTTTTTGTTTTTGCTTTTTAACTCATATTTTTGTTTTATGGGTCCTGTGTGATTTGTGCTTCAAAGTTCTGTTTTGATGTGTTTCCAGGATTTGTTCCAAGATTTAGAGCTCCTTTTAGCAGCTTTTGTAGTGGTGGCTTGGTAATGGTGAATTCTCTCAGTATTTGTTTGTCTGAAAATGACTGTATCTTTCCTTCATATATGATGCTTGATTTCACTGCGTACAAAATTCTTGGCTGATAATTATTTTGTTTGAGGAAACTGAAGATAGGGCCCCAATCCCTTCTAGCTTGTAGGGTTTCTGCTGAGAAATCTGCTGTTAATCTGATAGGTTTTCCTTTATAGGTTACCTGGTGCGTCTGTCTCACAGCTTTTAAGATTCTTTCCTTCATCTTAACTTTGAGTAGCCTGATGGCAACGTGCCTAGGTGAAGATCTTTTTATGATAAATTTCCCAGACGTTGTTTGTGCTTCCTGTATTTGGATGTCTAAGTCTCTAGCAAGGCTGGAAAAGTTTTCCTCAATTCTTCCCCCATATGTGTTTTTCAAGCTTTTAGAATTCTCTTCTTCCTCAGGAACACTGATTATTCTTAGGTTTGGTCATTTAACATAAACCCAGAACTCTTGGAGGCTTTGTTCATATTTTCTTATTCTTTTTTCTTTGTCTTTGTTGGATTGGGTTAATTCAAAAACTTTGTCTTTGAGCTCTGAATTTCTTTCTTCTACCTGTTCAATTCTATTGCTGAGACTTTCCAGAGCATTGAGCATTTCTAAAAGTGTGTCCAAAGTTTCCTGAATTTTTAATTGTTTTTTCTTTAAGCTATCTATTTCCCTGAATGTTTCTCCCTTTGTTTCTTGTATGATTGCTTTTTTGTTTTGTTTTGTTTTGTTTTGTTTTGTTTTTTTATTTCCTTGCATTGGGCTTTGCCTTTCTCTGGTCACTCCCTAATTAGTAACTAATCTCCTGAATTCATTTTCAGGTAAATCAGGGATTTCTTCTCAATTTGGATCTTCTCAATTGCTGGTGAACTAGTATGATTTTGAGGGATGTTGAAGAGCATTGTTTTGTCATATTACCAGGGTTGGTTTTCTGGTTCTTTTTCATTTTAGTAGGCTCTGTCAGAGGGAAGGTCTAGGGCTCAAGGGTATTGTTCAGATTATTTTGTCCCACAGCGTGTTCCCTTGATACAGTACTCTCCCCCTTTTCTTATGGATATGGCTTCCTATGAGCTGAACTACAGTGATTGTTGTCTCTCCTCTGGGTCTAGCCACACAGCAAGTCTACCTGGCTCCAGGTTGGTACTGGGGGTTGTCTCCACAGTCCTGTGATGCGAACCATCTTTGGGTCTCTCAGCCATGGACACCAGTGCCTGTTCCAGTGAAGGTGGTGGAGGATGCAATGGACTCCCTGAAGCTTCTTAGCTTTGGTGGTTTAATGCTCTATTTTTGTGCCAGTTGGCCTCCTGCCAGGAGGTGGTGCTTTCCAGAAAGCATCAGCTGTAGTAGTAGTATGGAGGGGGACTGGTGGTGGGTGGGGCCCTAGAACTCCCAAGATTATATGCCCTTTGTCTTCCACTACCAGTGTGGGTAGGGAAGGACCATCAGGTGTGGGGCAGGGGCTAGGTGTGTCTGAGCTCAGACTGTCTTTCGTCATGTCTTGCTGCTGCTGCTATGGGGGATGGGGGTGAGATTCCCAGGTCACTGGAGTTGTGTACCTAGGAGGCTTATGGCTGCCTCTGCTGAGTCATGTAGGTTGTCAGGGAAGTGGGGAAAGCCAGTAGTCACAGACCTCACCCAGTTCCCACACAACCAAAGGGTTGATCTCACTCCCACTGTGCTTCCCCAAACAGCCCCAAGTCTGTTTCTAGGCATAGGGTGATAGAGGTTTGAAAACTTGCCCCAGGCTACCCACCTCCCAACTGTGAAAGAAAAGGACTTGGTTCTTCCCTTGTCAGTGGAGTCTGTGCACCAGATTTGCACCTTCCCCCAAGTTGTAACCAGGAAGTCTTCTTGCCCATTCAAATTGTTACACAGTTCAGCTAAAGATTTCCTTCTCCCTGTGGAGTTTTACCCTCTGCTCCTCTGGTGCTCCCAATGGATCCCTGTGGTTGCTGCCAGGCAGGAATGGCCTGCTAGGGGACCCAGTGAGCTCTCAGGGCCTTTCTGCTGCTTTCTCTACCCCTGTATGTTGCTGGCCTCTTCAAAATGACTCAGCTCCATGTAAAGTCAGAAACTTCTCCTGCAAACAGAACTTAAGCTTCTCCAGTGGGGGTGTGTGTTTGGGAGAGGAGGGTCCCTTTTCTCACTTCCATAGTTGGGGCACTCACAGTATTTGGGGTGTCTCCTGGGTTCTGGAGGAGCAGTTTGTTTCCTTCAAAGGGTCGGTGGGTCCTCTCAGGATTGCTGGTTTGTTCTTGCAGTTGATCTGGAGCTAAAATTCACAGTGCAAACCTCCGCATGCTGCTCTGTCCAGAGCTGCAATCTAGTCTTGCCTCCTGCCCACCATGAGGATCTAAATCAAGACTACTATCCTCATTTTTTAAATTTCTTTTTCTTTTTGCTTGTCTTATTGGATGATTTCCAATGTCCTTTCTTTGAATTTTCTGGTCCCTTCTTCCTCTTTATTTATTGTTGAGTTTTCTAGTTCAATTATTATATTCTTTAGCTTAATAATTTCTGTTTGGTACTTTTAAATATTTTCTATCTTTTTGTTAAAATTATCTTTGTCCATGCATAGCTTTCCTGACCTCAGTGAATATGTTTATGACTGATAATTTGAACTTTCTATGGGCTAAATTACTTACTTACATTTCATTAGGGTCAGTTATTAAAGGTTTATCTGGTTCTTTTGTTTGGAGCAAATTTCTCTGTTTCTTTATTTTTCTTGATTCTCTGTGCATTAGAGAAAACAGCCACCTTTTTCAGCCTTGTCAGAATGGCCCTATGTGAGAGCTGAACATCACAATCAAGCCCAGCCACGCACCCTGAGTGCTGCTTAAGCCTTTGTGCTTGTCCAAACCACTGGCTTTGTTTTTGGTAGCTCCCCAGGAGAGTAGGCTGTGCCAAGTCCCATCAGTGCCCTAAGGCAAGTAAGATAGAAGCCAGTACCACAAGAAGCTATAAAAGTTGAGGTGTTAGGTGTGTGGTCCAGTTCCTTCTCTCTCTGGGAATAAGCTGGGAGCTGGAGTTTATCTACCACTTAGTCTGCACTAAGCTGGACAAATAATCTATGGCTAATGTTCCCTGAACCCATTGCTTTGCTCTTTGTTATCCCAAGGGATCTAGTGAAGGCTGAGTCCCAGCCGCTCTTAGAGACAAGCAGATTAGCTAAAGGCTAGATTCTATATCTGGGGTGAGCCAGGGGGAGGAGCTGCAGAAAGTACACACCTGACCATTTGGGCTCCTAAAGGACTACTAAGGGCCTGCTCTATTAACACCTGGATGCAGCCTGATTAAAAGTCTGACCCATGGGCAGCAGGTGGGAAAGTTGAGACATTATGTGTGTGGTCAACTCCCTTCCTGTGAGCAACTGTGAACTGGGTACTTTGCCTGCTTGCTCTGTCCTGAGCTAGCGAAAATAGCTGCTGGTAGTGTTCCTATGCACATTAATAAATGCCTCTCTATTCTCCGCGATCATGAGGTCTTGCAAATGCTGAAGTCTCTCTGGACCGAGAACTAGGTGGTTTAGGAGACAGCCCCTCAAGTGGAAGCTGTAAAAGTTGGGACACTCAGTGTGTGGACCAGCTCTTCCAGGGAGAGGCTAGACACTTTGTTTTATTGCTGAATCCAGCTGGGGGTGGGACATAAGAAGTGCCTGCATAGTCCTTCATTCAGGCTCCTGGAGGGCTCCATAATTCTTTGCCCTTGTGGCTGCCAGACGCAAGCTAGTTACAGGCCCGACTCTCAGACAGCAGCTAGGAAGGTGTGCAGTCAACCCTATTTCAGGGAGCAACTAGGAGGTTCTTTGTTCATTCTGCTCTGAGCCTCGAGGCATTGCAGCAAGGAGCGCTCCCATAGCCATTTAAAACCACCTCTTTGCTCTCTTTGGTCCTGAGGGACCCTGGAATGCTGAGCACTATCCTCTCTCAGAGATAGATGATTTATGAGCCAGTTTCTTAAGTAAGAGCTGGAAAAGTTGGGGCACTATATGTCTGATACAAACCCTGCACTCCTCAGTGAAAAGCAGGGAGTAGGGGTTCCCTCCGAAATGTAAGATACTGGGCCTGGGGTGGGTTTTGTGGTGCAAGTGTGTCTTAGCTTTCCCTACTTGTTTTGATGCAGATATTTCCTTAGTTACTTAGCGTCTATAAAATTGACTTAGATAACTTTTTTTCCCTTTAGATTGCAGCATTGCTTATTGTCTGTTATGACTTTTTTCAATGAATGGATACAACTTCTACAAACACATGAGAGTGGTAAGCTTTTATAAAGCACACTTCCATCCTCAAACAATAATACAGTTACGCTGCCCCCTCAGGCAGCATTCCCACCTGGCTTTTTCTGCCAAACACACACACACACACACACACACACACACAAACACACACACACGCACACACATGGGGTATTCAGATATTTTTCCAACCTGTATTCTCTCTTTAAATGCCTATCTCCTTTTCTTACCTTGGCAAAATGTTGCACATCTTTCAAGATTTAGCTAACATGTCACATTTTATAAAAATCTTTGAATTTCTTCAGGTTGAGTTTTTCAGGATTTGGTATCAGTTGGTATAGGTTAGGTTATACTATAGTAACAAATGATGTTGAAATCTCAGTGGCCAATCACAAGCAAGCCTTACTTACTGCTCATGCCACATGTTCATGAGCCCCTGAGATTTCTCTTCCATGCCATCATTCTTCACACTCGCTATCTAGGACAGAGTTTGTCAAACTTTGTGGCCAAATGTAGCCTGCCACATATTGTTGTATGGCCTATGAGTTAAGGATTGCTTTTTAATGGTTAAGGTTAAAAAAGACAACCAGTGGAAACTATATGTTACCTACAAAGTCTAAAATATCTACTATTTGCTTATTTACAGACAGAGGGTAAAAAAGTATGGCAAGATTTGGGCAGGTCTCTTAAAGCTTTTAACTGAAAGTAATATCCCTTATTGCTCAAACTTTATCATCTAATTGAAGTCACATGACCCAATCTGACATAAAGGGTCAAGGAGAGTCTAATTCTTCTGGTAGAGAGACCAGAAATGAGTGAATAAAAGTACAGTCTGCTCAACATCTACAGACTTAAATGTCCCTGACAGCTCTGAAGAGAGCAGTGGTTCTCCCAGCACAGTGTTCAAGCTCTGAGAATGGACAGACTGCCTCCTCAAGTGGGTCCCTGACCCCTGTGTAGCCTAACTAGGAGACACCTCCCAGTAGGGGCTGATAGACACCTCATATAGGTGGGTGCCACTCTGGGAAAAAGCTTCCAGAGGAATGATCAGACAGCAATATTTGCTGTTCTGCAGCCTCCGCTGGTGATACCCAGGCAAACAGGTCTGGAGTAGACCTCTAGCAAACTCCAGCAGACCTGCAGCTAAGGGGCCTGACTGTTAGAAGGAAAACTAACAAACAAAAAGGAATAGCATCAGCATCAACAAAAAGGACATTCACACCAAAACCTCATCTGTAGGTCACCAACATCAAAGACCAAAGGTAGATAAAACCACAAAGATAGGGAGAAACCAGAGCAGAAAAACTGAAAATTCCAAAAACCAGGATGCCTCTTCTTCTCCAAAGGGTCGCAGCTCCTCGCCAGCAATAGAATAAAACTGGACGGAGAATGAGTTTGATGACTTGACAAGAGTAGGTTTCAGAAGGTCGGTGATAACAAACTTCTCTGAGCTAAAGGAGCATGCTCTAACCCATTGCAAGGAAGCTAAAAACCTTGAAAAATGGTTAGGCGAATGGCTAACTGGAATAAACAAAGTAGAGAAAACCTTAAATTACCTGATGGAGCTGAAAACCACAGCATGAGAACTTTGTGACACATGCACAAGCTTCAATAGCTGATTCGATCAAGTGGAAGAAAGGATATCAGTGATTGAAGATCAAATTAATGAAATGAAGCCGGAAGACAAGATTAGAGAAAAAGAAGTAAAAAGAAATGAACAAAGCTTCCAAGAAATATGGGACTATGTGAAAAGACCAAATCTACATTTGATTGGTGTACCTGAAAGTGACAGGGAGAATGAAACCAACTTAGAAAACATTCTTCAAGGTACTATCCAGAACTTCCCCAACCTAGCAAGGGAGGCCAACATTCAAATTCAGGAAATGTAGAGAACACCACAAAGATACTCCTTGAGAAGAGCAACACCAAGACACGTAATTATCAGATTCACCAAGGTTGAAATGAAGGAAAAAATGTTAAGGGCAGCCAGAAAGGTTGGGTTCCCCACAAAGGGAAGCCCATCAGACTAATAGCGGATCTCTCGGCAGAAATTCTACAAGCTAGAAAAGAGTGGGGGCCAATATTCAACATTCTTAAAGAAAATAATTTTCAACCCAGAATTTCATATACAACCAAACTAAGCTTCAAACTAAGGGGAAATAAAATCCTTTACAGACAAGCAAATGCTGAGAGATCTTGTCACCACCAGGCCTGCCTTACAAGAGCTCCTGAAGGAAGCTCTAAACATGGAAAGGAACAACTGGTACCAGCCACTGCAGAAACATGCCAAATTGTAAAGACCATCAATGCTATGAAGAAAGTGCATCAATTAATGGGCAAAATAACCAGCTAACATCATAATGACGGGATCCAATTCACACATAACAATACTAAGGCAGGGGTTGCAATCCTAGTCTCTGATAAAACAGACTTCAAACCAATAAAGATCAAAAGAGACAAAGAAGGTCATTATATAATGGTAAAGGTATCAATTCAACAAGAAGAGCTAACTATCCTAAATATATATATGCACCCAATACAGGAGCACCAGATTCATAAGCAAGTCCTTAGAGACCTACAAAGAGACTTAGACTCCCACACAATAATAATGGGAGACTAACACCCCCAGTGTCAGTATTAAACAGATCAATGAGACAGAAGATTAACAAGGATATCCAGGATTTGTACTCAGCTCTGCACCAAGCAGATCTAATAGACATCTACAGAACTCTCCACCCCAAATCAACAGAATATACATTCTTCTCAGCACCACATAACCCTTATTCTAAAATTGACCACATAATTGGAAGTAAAGCACTCCTCAGCAAATGTAAAAGAACAGAAATCACAACAAACTGTCTCTCAGACCACAGTGCAATCAAATCAGAATTCAGGGTTAAGAAACTCACTCAAAACCGCACAACTACATGGAAACTGAACAACCTGCTCCTGAATGACTACTGGGTAAATAACGAAATGAAGGCAGAAATAAAGATGCTCCTTGAAACCAATGAGAACAAAGACACGGTGTACCAGAATCTCTGGGACACATTTAAAGCAGTGTGTCAAGGGAAATTGATAGCACTAAATGCCCACAAGAGAAAGCAAGAAAGATCTAAAATCAACACCCTAACATCACAATTAAAGAACTAGAGAAGCAAGAGCAAACAAATTGGAAAGCTAGCAGAAGGCAAGAAATAACTAAGATCAGGGCAGAACTGAAGAAGATAGAGACACAAAAAACCATTCAAAAAAATCAATGAATCCAGGGGCTGGTTTTTTGAAAAGATCAACAAAATAGACCACTAGCAAGACTAATAAAAACAAAAAAGAAGAATAAAATAGATGCAATAAAAAATTATAAAGGGGATATCACTACCGATCCCACAAAAAATACAAACTACTATTAGAGAATACTATAAACACCTCTACGCAAATAAGCTAGAAAATCTAGAAGAAATGGATAAATTCCTGGACACAGACACCCTCCCAAGACTAAAGCTGGAAGAAATTGAATCTCTGAATAAACCAAAAACAGGTTCTGAAATTGAGGCAATAATTAATAGCCTACCAACCAAAAAAGTCCAGGACCAGAGAGTTTAACTGTCGAATTCTACCAGAGGTACAAAGAGGAGCTGGTACCATTCCTTCCAAAGCTATGCCAATCAACAGAAAAAGAGGGAATCCTCCCTAACTCAAGGAGGCCAGGATCATCTTGATGCAAAAGCCTGGCAGAGATACAACAACAACAAAAAAGAGAATTTTAGACCAATATCCCTGATGAACATTGATGTGAAAATCCTCAATAAAATACTGGCAAACCGAATCCAGCAGCACATCAAAAACTTATCCACTATGATCAAGTTGGCTCATCCCTGGGATGCAAGGCTGGTTCAACATACACAAATCAATAAATGTAATCCATCACATAAACAGAACCAATGACAAAAAACACATGATTATCTCAACAGATGCAGAAAAGGCATTCGACAAAATTCAACAGCCCTTCATGCTAAAAACTCTCAATAAACTAGGTATTGATGGAATGTATCTCAAAATAATAACAGCTATTTATGATAAACCCACAGCCAATATCATAATGAATGGGCAAAAACTGGAAGCATTCCCTTTGAAAACTGGCACAGGGCAAGGATGCCCTCTCTCACCACTCCTATTCAACAAAATATTGGAAGTGCTGGCCAGGGCAATCAGGCAAAATAAAGAAATAAAGCGTATTCAATTAGGAAAAGAGGAAGTCAAATTGTCCCTGTTTGCAGAAGACATGATTGTATATTTAGAAAACCCATCATCTCAGCCCAAAATCTCCTTAACCTGATAAGCAACTTGAGCAAAATCTCAGGATACAAAATCAATGTGCAAAAATCAAGCATTTGTATACACCAATAACAGACAAACAGAGAGTGAAGTCATGAGTAAACTTCCATTCACAATTGTTACCAAGAGAATAAAATACGTAGGAATCCAACTTATAAGGAATGTGAAGGACCTCTTCAATTAGAACTACAAACCACTGCTCAATGAAATAAGAGAGGACATAAACAAATGGAAGAACATTCCATGCTCATGGATAGGAAAAATCAATATCGCGAAAATGGCCATACTGCCCAAGGTAATTTATAGATTTGAAAGCCATCCCCATCAAGCTACCAATGACTTTCTTCACAGAATTGGAAAAAAGTACTCTAAAGTTCATATGGAACCAAAAAAGAGCCCATATAGGCAATACAATCCTAAGTAAAAAGAACAAAACTGGAGGCATCATGTTACCTGACTTCAAACTATACTACAAGGCTACATTAACTACCAAAACAGATATATAGACCAATGGAACAGAACAGAGCCCTCAGAAATAACACCACACACCTACAACCATCTGATCTTTGACAAACCTGACAAAAACAAGCAATTGGGAAAGGATTGCCTATTTAATAAATGGTCCTGGGAAAACTGGCTAGCCAAATGTAGAAAGCTGAAACTGGATCCCTTCCTTACACCTTGCAAAAATTAACTAAAGATGGATTAAAGACTTAAATGTAATACCTAAAACCATAAAAACCCTAGAAGAAAACCTAGGAAATACCATTCAGGACATAGGCATGGGCAAATACTTCATGACTAAAACACCAAAAGCAATGGCACCAAAATCCAAAATTGACAAATGGGATCCAATTAAAATAAAGAGCTTCTGCATAGCAAAAGAAACTATCATCAGAGTGAACAGGCAACCTACAGAATGGGAGAAAATTTTTGCAGTCTGCCCATCTGACAAAGGGCTAATATCCAGAATCTACAAAGAACTTAAACAAATTTACAAGAGAAAAACAACTCCATTAGAAACTGGGAAAAGGATATGAACAGACACTTCTCAAAAGAAGACATTTATTCAGCCAACGGACACATGAAAAAATGCTCGTCATCACTGGCCATCAGAGAAATGCAAATCAAAACCACAACGAGATACCATCTTACACCAGTTAGAATGGCAATCACTAAAAAGTTAGGAAACAACAGATGCTGGAGAGGATATGGAGAAATAGGAACACTTTTACACTGTTGGTGGGACAGTAAACTAGTTCAACCATTGTGGAAGACAGTGTGGCGATTCCTCAAGGACCTAGAACTAGAAATACCATTTGACCCAGCCATCCCATTACTGGGTATATACCCAAAGGATTATAAAGTATGCTACTACAAAGACACATGCACATGTATGTTTATTGTGGCACTATTCACAATAACAAAGACTTGGAACTAACCCAAATGTCCATCAATGTCAGACTGGATTAAGAAATGTGGCACATATACACCATGGAATACTATGCAGCCTTAAAAAAGGATAGGTTCATGTCCTTTGCAGGGACATGGATGAAGCTGGAAACCATCATTCTCAGCAAACTAACACAAGAACAGAAAACCAAACACCGCATGTTCTCACTTATAGGTGGGAATTGAACAATGAGAACACAGGGACACAGGGTGGGGAACATCACACACTGGGGCATATCAGGGGGTCGGGGACTGGGGGAGGGATAGCATTAGGAGAAATACCTAATGTAAATGATGAGTTGATGGGTGCAGCAAGCCAACATGGCACATGTAGACCTATGTAACAAGCCTGCACGTTGTACACATGTGCCCTAGAACTTAAAGTATAATAATAATAATAAAGTACAGTCTGGCTCAGTTTCCAGTCACTTTATTTTTTCTATTTTTTTTATTCTGAACTTTTTTTCTTTATCTCATCTTCTGAAGTTTGATTTAGCTGTTCAATAGACTCTACATAGTTCCCATAAAATTGTTTATAGTGATGTTTAAAACTGTTTGTAGTGATTTTGAAAAATTATGTTAGCCATGTTGCTTGATATTTGCCGGTGTTACATCTGTGTCTCCTAAATTCCAGGCTCCTCTTGGTAACCTTTAGTCTACTGTTTAGCATTTAGTCTACTGTTCACCACATAATAGATATTCAATATGTGTTTATCAATGAATGAATAATTATCATCATACTATTTCTCATTGAATAGAGATGAGAAAGAACAATATTTATGCTGACGGTGTCAAGTTTTATAAGATGTATTGGACAGGAAGCTCTAGGTTTCTGGTTGAGAATAAATCTGAATGCAGCACCATGCTATAAACAAAAATGAAGAGGGAGTTGTATTCAGTCATTTAGAATAGGATTTAGAAACTGAGAAGACTAGGTTAAAATTGTATCCTGCTATCCATTAGTTTTGTAACAATGGCTAGTATTTACTATTTAAGATATATTGCCTCATTCAACACATGCAGAGTGATATAATGGACTTTGGGGACTTGGAGGGAAGGTTGGGATGGGGCTGACAGATAAAAGACTACACACTCATTACAGTATGCACTGCTTGGGACACAGGTGCACTAATATCTCAGAAGTCACCACTAAATAACTCATGCATGTAATGAAAAGCCACCTGTACTCCCCAAATATTGACATTTAAATTTTTTTAAATAAAAATAAAAATAAAATGAGCTAAACATTTACATCAAGAAGTTGAAGAAAATGCAACAGAAAAAAAAATACATTTCCTCATTTAAATCATGAAATAACCCCCTGAGATGTAATTACTGAAACTCCAAGAAATAAAAATATTGCCCCAAATCTCATGTGTCCCACCTGTCACTCGGACTCCGGAGCCCAACTGCTTGGTTATACCAATGTTGGAAAAGTCATTTAATCTTTTTAAAAGCTCAAATTACGTCTCCCTAAAATGAGGAAAATAAGATATCTACTTTTTGTGGCTCTCAGGAGAATTTCATGAGAAATTGCATGTAAACTGCTAACATTTATGAAGAGGTGAATAGTAATTATTCTAAAGGTACTAATGTTAGGGATTACCCTATTTCATCTAGCAGGCAGCATGGCCTTTATTTGAGCTGTGGAATAAAGCCACGTTTTCCAGCTATTTAGGGTTTTCTATATTGATCTTAGTTGGAGCTTGGCTGTCCTTCATACCCTTTTCCATTGTCTAAATTTCAAAAGAACCATAGGCTATATGGTGCATGCTATGGTTTGAAAGTGTTCCTTTCTTTAAAATTCTGATCTTCCCAATGTGCTAATATTAAGACGTGGAGTTTTTAAGAAAACCACTCCCTCCAGAATGGGCTTAAGTGCCCTTATAGAAGGGCTCCAAGAATTAACCCCTTTTGCCCTTCTGCCTTCTGCCATGTGAGGAGACAGCATTTCTCCCTCTTGAGAACGCAATGCTTGAGGCATCATCTTGGAAGTAGAGACAGAACCCTCACAAGACAATGCAGTTGCTGGCACTTTGATGTTAGTCTTCCCAGCCTCCAGAACTGTGAGAAATGAATTTCTGTTCTTCTTAAATTACCCAGTCTATGGTATTTTATTATAGCAGCATAAAATGGACTAAGGCAGTGTCATAGTTAAATTTTATTCCAGAGGAAAACATTTCAAGAAAATGTCAAGGAGCATATGGAAAGTCTATGTATAATAAGTATCTCTGTCACAATGACTATGTTTAAGTGTTTTGGGAGTCAAATCTATGGCACTCTGTTAGAGGAGAGAGTCAAGACCAAAGCTGTTTTATAGTATGTAGATAGATAGATAGATAGATAGATAGATAGATAGATAGATAGATAGATAGATAGAGATAGATACACTATATATACAATAATTCTAAGAATGTTAATATGAGCTTAGTATCTTAGTCTCAATAGTACAGTAGTAAGAACTAAGATTTAATAAAATCTTACCATATTTTGGGTAACAAAATTTATACAAAGTATCTCATAAATCTTTTTACAAAGGTATGGTAAATGTCCTCAACATTATAGAATTACAGATAAGGAACTTGAGACTTAGAGAGGCATGTATGTGAAACTGAATTAGTGCAAAATAAATTATAGCATTAGGAACAAAATTTGAAAAGACTCACAATCAATATATGAAAATGAAGAATAAATATTAATGACAATCGTACCAAGATCTAAGGGGAAAAAGTCTCATAGAAAAATCTGGAAAAGGTATAAATTTCATACTTTTAGTATTACGAAAAAAAGTTTCAAAATCACATTTTCCCTAACTTGTAAACATTTTCATTTTGCTTGCTTTAAATGTAATGACTTATGCTATCACAGTACATGGCGACTTTTTATGACAAACTTTCTCAACATCAACGAAATTCCATTCAAATGTGCTCAAGTCTTTTTCTATATAGACCACCTGGCAGAGCTAAAGTCTAAATTTACTTTGATTCCTTGGGATACAAAAGTCATTGTTGCCAATCCCTTTAATTAGAGTATAAACAATCTTTTAAAATCAAATTGTATTCAGCAAGATACAATTTGATCCCTCTTCCTTTCTGTCTTTTATTTTCAGAGCTATGTAGGATTTTTTTAAAAAATATATATTGGAAAGGCTTGCTTTTTCTGTCACCACCCAAAAAAGAGTACAGTTTCGTGTACCTCTGTTAGGCCATTTGTATTGTTATGAAGGAATGACTGAAGCTGAGTAATTTATAAAGAAAATAGGTTTATTTTGGCTCACAGTTCTGCAGGCTGTACAGGAAGCATGGTACTGGCATTTGTTCCTGGTAAGGGCCTTAGAAAGCTTACAGTCATGGCATAAGGCAAAGGAGCAGTAGGTGTATCACATGGTGAGTAAGCAAGAGAGAGAATGGGGAGGTGCCACACTTTTTTAAACAACCAGATCCTGCATGAACTCAGAGTGAGAACTCACTCAGCATCAAGGGGATGGTGCTAAGCTGTTCACGAGGGATCCACCCCCATGATCCAACATCTTCCACTAGGTCCCACCTTCAACACTGGGGGTCACATTTCAACATGAGATTTTCAGGGGGACACGTCCAAACCATATCTGCACTATAAAATGTACCTTATGCTTTACTTTAACTTTTTATTACTAGTTTTGATTTTCCTTAATCATATAACTTTGGATAGAATTGTAGAATGGGATAAGATAACTCATCTGTTGCCAAATGCCCTTATTTTGGGGAAAAAAGTCATTAAATGCATACAGTTATTAAGATTTACTTACTAAGTAACTGAGTTAGCCCTGTGTAAATAGAATATTGGAGTTATCTCCTGATATGGTTCCACTCTATGTCCCCACCCAAATGTCGTCTGGAATTATAATCCCTGTAATTGCCACATTTCAAGAGAGGGACCTGGTGAGAGGTGACTGGATTGTGGGGGTGGTTTCTCTCATGCTGTTCTAGTGATAGCAAGTGAGATCTCATGAGATCTGATGGTTTTATAAGTGTTTGACAGTTCCTCCTTCACGTGTACTCTCTCTCACCAGCCGCCATGTAGGCTTGTCTGCATACCCTTCCGCCATGACGATAAGTTTACTGAGGCCTCCCCGGCAAGGCAGAACTGTAAATCAATTAAACCCCTTCCTTTATAAATTGCCCAGTATTGAGGATTTCTTTAGAGCAGTGTGGAAATGGACTAATACACCTCCCTATGTGTACATACACACATTTTATTAAACACTTGATCATAGAGAAAGTTTACATTCAAGCAGTTAAACCATAAAATCAATACATAGTGTATTGGAACAAAAAAAAAAAAAAGGTAGCACAATATTAAATAAAAAAAAACCAGTATTTAAGTATTTATCGTACAACCTGATTCAGTATAAGATTTGTAAAGAGAAATATGCCAATCAAAAATGCAGATTGATTAGCAATAAAAGAGACATAGACAAAGAAAAATTGCTTGGGCAATCAATGGCAACGTTCCAAGTAGAATCTAGAAAGAAGGTACCCAGCAAAGTCAATGGTTTTCTAGACTTGTGCTAATCAAATGTAGCAGATTTCTAAGTTGTCTATTACCGGTACGGATGTGATAAGAAGTTTGCACCTGAATATAAATGCTCCCTCCATTGAGAAAATCTTTCTTTTAAAAAAAGACTTTGCTCAGATAAGGAAGGTGCTTATTGATGTTATTGATTTACATCTGGCACAAGTCCCTTATGTTATCCTGAACCAGTAACAAACCATGGATGGGCAGTTGTCCACAGACTACACTTGACACAGTTCTAGAGCTTGAGTGAAAAGGCTAAGTGTTTTCATCAACAGTGGCAGTGTGGCCACTATTTACCCAGGTTATACAAAATTTATTTCCTTAATTGTTCTATTCTGTTCTATACTTTGTCCAGAAGTAAGGTTCTTCCTTCAGATTCTCATCCACACAAAACATTCTGTCTCCACTTCTCTACTTCCACCTTTAAATCCTGTAGGTTGTACAGGTTCCAGAGTTTAGACTCAGCACTAAATCCTTTCCAGTTTTTTCATGATCTTTCAGAGAGAAGGTCCTTTATCCTCTTTCCACTTTCAGGTCTCCACTGCCTTCATTCCTTTTTCCCAAGCAAAGAAACAACTTTTCTCTTCATCTTTTCTCCAGCTCCAGTTTTATTCAGTCTTTGGGAAGAAAAATCTACCTCTGAAAATTTGCATTTAATCTATTACTCATTTATGCTAATGACACCTTTAAAATTTTTGTTTCTATCGCTGTATGGGCTTAGGTAGGGGGAAATGGCTTTAGGGAGATCAGCAAGTCAACAAAGAGAAGCAGGGAAAAAATTCACAGAAAACACATGATGCAGTAGTTCATGATGTAACCTGTATTTTTAAGATTTGAAATATGGTTAATAGCATAAACTTGTTAATCAATGACTAAATTGATTAATGCTACAGGATGTTGTATTTCCAAAGGAAACAAAGTAGTTGAAAGATGAGTAGCTCAGTTGGTTGTCTATTCAACCTATATACATGATTATTAAGTGCCTGTTGTGTTTTAGGCACTGTGTTAAAAGCTGTACATAAAATGACAAGCAGAATCAGTTATGCAATTTGCAGGACCCAGTGAAAAATAGAGATGTGGCTCTCTTTGCTCAAAATGTTTCAGTAATTTTAATGTAGGGACAGCCGATAATTAAAACAAAGGCAGGAGTCTTCTGGGTATAGAGTTCTGTGTTACTGCACAGTTTGCATGCCCAAGAAGCCAGCCCTGATGGCAAGCAAGCAAGAGACTGCTCCTTTCCTGGGGAAGATTATTAAACAATGTAGAATTTGACACATGCAATGACATAGGATGGCAGGAACACTTACCTTGGTTTAGTGAATCAGAGATTTCTCAGAAGTCACACTTAAACAGAAATCTAAAGAATGCTTTTTTGGCAAAGGGATTATCAATGAGTTTGAAGAACCAAAAGATGTTTCATGTTATTGGAGGGCATAGTGCAAAGGAGAAGGGGAATGAGGGAAGATATTTTGGAAGATTTTATCTTTATTCTAAAAACAAGGTGAAGCAATCAAAAAGGTTTAAGTAGGGATGTTTTAATCAGATTTCCATCTTTAAAAGTGATTTAGATTATAGAGTAGAGGAGAATGGATTGGCGGGTTCAGGGGTGACACTGAATAAATGGAATGTTATTGCAAAAAGCCCAGGGAAGTTTGCTCTAGTATGGCCATTGGGAGGGAAAATACTTGTGAGATATTTAAGAACTAAAGTTAAAAGAACAACAGGAGTAAGAAAGAAAGGATGTATCAAGTCTGCATTATTGAACTTATTGTGCTACATCGAATTTACAGTTTTTTCTTCTTCTAACCCTACTGCTGCTGAACTTTCACTCTTCCAGGAGACACACACACAACATAAATTTTGTATTTTCCATGCTAGCATAGTGCTTAGCATATAGGTTCTCAATAAATAGTTTTAGTAAAATATTTAATAGCTTAAATTTATTATCTTTCCCTTGCCCGCCATTCCCAAATAATTTGAAAACAAAATATTTGTTGAGGAAAATATTACTTATTGGCATGTGTAAACTCTGATATTTGAAGCTGCCAGCCACAAATAGCCAGAAGCAAATAATTATTCACATTAGCTAAGAAGAGACATTGTCAAATGCTAGTAATGCAAGGACTATGACAATAGTCATTAAAATATCTTGTATTTCTAGAATGCTTTGCAGCTTCCACAACAGTTTTTAATCTGTGATCTCATTTGAAGGATACATGACACCTTTCCTCAAAGGCATCACAATCTAGGAGAGCAATTAAGTCTTATACACTAATAACTATGGGGCAAGGGAGATCAACCACGTTCTACAGTAAGTACAACTTTGTGTCAAGGTGCAGAGAGTGGCTTCTTTTGATGTTAACACCTAGTCAATCGTTTCTTGGGTTTGGATAGTCTTGGTGTGGGGAGAAGTTGTGGTAGATGGAAAGAATAAGGTCACACAGTATTTTGTAGCTCCTTCCATAAAGTGATAGAGTCTGTTTTTCCATGCCTAAAATCTGGGCTGGCCTTGTGACTTTAGCAGAAATGATGTTAGTTTTATACTTTATGCCTCAAGTGACCTAGCAGCATTCCTTTCTCTTCTTGGAAGATGACTTTGAAACTACTGTTGATGGTCCAGCCTAATGAAGGATGAGAGGCTTCATGGAGGAGAACTAGGATGCTTTTGAATTTGTAAAACAGGCCTCTAAGACAAGCCTGCCCAGCCAACCCTCTAGCCGAATGCTGCAGCATGACCAAGCCCAGGCAACATCAGTACAGAAACCACCCAGACAACCCACAGAGTAGTAAGAAGTAATAAATTGTTGCAGCTTTAAGGAAGGGGGTTTGCAAACTATGGATTATGGTCAAATCTGGCTTGCAGACTGTTTTCGTACAGCCAGCAAGCTAAGCATGGTTTTATTTCTTTAAATGGTTGGGGAAACAAATCAAAGAAAAGCATTTATATCAAGTGATTTATAATATGTTCCACACTGTTCTAAAACTTTGCATTTATTAACACATTTAATCTTTACAACAACTCTGTGATACCATTACTCATTTTATGGTGGAATAAATGATGTTACTAAATAGGTCCAGTAAGTAGTCAAAGATCACACATTTAATGAGTAGTGCAGCTAGAATTCGAACCCAAGCAGGCTTACCCCAGTCTGTTCTTCTAACCTACTTATCCATTTGATAAATTGTCCAGCAGATTGAGAGGAGTGCATAGATACCAAATGCAGAGATTCAGGCAACACATTCTGGTAATTTCCACAAAGGACACTATGTTTCAGAGAAGCAAGCAAAGGCTTTGCTGAAGAATGACGCCATGTTTCTACTATAAAGATAGGCAATATCAACCTTGATCCCCATTAATCAAAAAAGACAAAATGGTTTCATTCTTCTCATTCATGGAACTATATTCCAAAAAAAATATTATCTTATTCTAGTAAAGCTGCTATAACAAAATACCACAAACAACAGAAATGTATTTGTCACAGTTCTGGAGGCTGAGAAGTCCAAGGTCAAGGTACGAGCAGATTCAGTGTCTGGTGTGAAGGCCTCTTCCTTCATACACAGATGTCTTCTCATTGAACCTGACTTAGTGGAAAGGTCAAGACAGCTCTCTGGGGCTCTTTTATAAGGGCACTAATCTCAACCACGAGGGCTATGCCCTTGTGACCTAATCACCTCCCAAATGGTCCCATTTCCTAATATCATCACTGTGGAGGTTAGGATTTTGACATATGAATTTTGGGAACACACAAACATTCAGACCACAGCAGATGTATTCAGCTATTATTGTTATTGTCAGGCCTCTAAGCCCAAGCTAAGCCATCGTATCCCCTGTGACCTGCACCTATATGTCCAGATGGCCTGAAGCAAGTGAAGAATCACAAAAGAAGTGAAAATGGCCAGTTCCTGCCTTAACTGATGATATTACCTTGTGAAATTGCTTCTCCTGGCTCATCCTGGCTCAAAAGCTCCCCCACTGAGCCCCTTGTAACCCCCACCCCTGCCAGCCAGAGAACAACCCCCTTTGACTGTAATTTTCCACTACCTACCCAAATCTTATAAAACGGCCCCATCCCTATATCCCTTCGCTGACTCTCTTTTCAGACTCAGCCGGCCTGCCGCCAGGTGATTAAAAAGCTTTATTGCTCACACAAAGCCTGTGTGGTGGTCTCTTCACATGGACGCAAATGAAAGTTATATTTCCTAGTTTTGTTAATAAAATTTTGTGGAAATATGTTTTTTTCTCTTGTTATATAAGTATGTACATATTTAATTTTAATTTTGCCTCTCTTGTGGTTCCCAAAGTCTAATAATATTTATTATCTGACCCTTTATAGAAGTTTGCTGGCCCCAGCTTTATGCTATTAAGTTTTGGGATCATTTATTATGTAACAGTAAATCACTAATATAAAAGTATAAAAGGAAAATTATGCAAACAAAATAAGGTTGATTATCCATTTATGTTGAAATATATACAGATAAAATTTTCCTAACCTTTCAGTGTCTGTGCTGACTGCAAAATTTTCATTGCACACCATTCAGCTGAAAAGTGAACCCAGAGCACAGCCGTAGATAGAAATATGTTACAGAAAATTAATCTACTCCACTGCAAAGTGATCACTGGTTGACTTTGTGATTGTTAATTACATGAGTGTTAATGGGGGTCCAGAAAATGAAGAAATGAAAGATACTGAATACAATCTTAGTTTGCCTTAGTTTTCAGAAACTTTGTAGGCCATTTATTTAAAGTGGCTTCTGAAAGTGAAGCATTGATTCTGTGGAATTTAGGACATATTAACTTGAAATTTAGAACTCATGAGTATCTGCTTCAGCATCTTTCTCTTTTCTTATTGTTGTGAAAGCTGATTTACTAAGTAAATTTACAGTACCAGCAAGATTTCTAAGACTCTTTCAATTTGAAAGAAGACAAAAACTTATTTTTATCCCTTTAGAAGCAGGCAATTTATACATAAAAATATTTGTTTGCTAATGTGTGTAACTTTTGCCAGTGTAAGTGACTTGTGATTGACTTACAATTCAATCACATTCAGGAATGTAGAGTTTCCTGGAAACTCTGGTGTGTTAATTTATTAAAAGCTAGAAGAAACCCAGCTCATCCAAATAATAGAGATATATTCCTCAAGCGCCTTTACCAGTTATATTTTTGATTCACTGTTATCTTATGCCTGAAACTACTACTTTAAAATGCAAATTGAGCTTAATGAGTTTAATCAAAAAGCTATTATTTTAATGTGCATAAATTCATTAAATGAGTGGGATAAAATTGTAGTCACTGTGTCAGAAATAGTACCTAAGCAGAATCATTCCCATTACTACGTGGGTATATAAAGTCTGAGCTAGAACTTTTAATTTGCTATTTTTGGATTTTAGCAGACAACTTTTGAAATTCTCTATCTATTTCTATCTAGGAAACTATCTTACAATCTTATCACACTGAATTTTGATGAGGGTATTTCTAGGAATGCATTGCATATTTTAAGTGGTGACTTGAAGGCTATTTATCAAATAAGCAAAAACCTGTGTGGCAATTCATCCAGGACAGAAAAGGATTGAAACTCTGAAAGGTCACCATGTTATTTTCTTTCTCTCATTCATGGAAGTTACTGTAGAAGAGAATGATTCCATGATTCATTTCAATGGGTGTTTGTTGATATTAGTTGCATCTCTTGGAAGCCTGACCTGAATTTTTATGGTTGATTTAAAAACTAGGTAATCCCCTGGAAGATGGCTTTTATGTTTGATCATTTGTAGTACCCGTGGCTAGTAGGTATTCACATCACCAACCGCTCCTCTTGCCAATGTTAAAGGAAGTTGAAATTTTCCCTGTTGCTTTGAGGATGCTCCATCTCACAACAGAATGTTTTCAGTAGGTAATGAGCCAAATCCGTTATCCTTATCGACTGCATCACATCTCTCCTGAAGCTGACAGTTGGGAGCATCTTCAAAATGGGCTTGAACTCTACAGTTTCCTGTCACCTCCAAGCTTGGCAGTTTGTCTTTTGAAGGACACCCAGTGTCCCCAGACAAATTTTTGTTTTCCTACCTTCATAAAATGCTGAAAAAAGGAAAATATTTCCTTGTGTCTTTTTGCCTACTCTGTCAGAAGTAGTAATTTACCAGGGTTATGCCCGTTATATTCCTTTAAGTGAACTTGACTTGGTATAATGGAAATGCTTCTGACTCAGCTCTGCATCTCACTTTGAGAAAGAAACCATGTCAATTATACTAAGCATATTTATTTCTTGGTATTGATAGGTATGTTTGCAAAAATGATCACAATTAAATGGCAAATGGTTACTATGAACTTACTTGTTCATCAGTTTCCACTAAAACAATTTTATAGTAGTAGGGACAGCAAGAAAACGTTTTATTCATTAATTTAGTATTTCCTTTTTTTATTATGGTAGATATACTCTTTAAAGGTCAAAATTTATAAGTAAATGGGCTTTGTGCTAAACTTACGTGATGCTATTGGGTATGCAACATGAAAAAACATAAGTGGTTTAATTTTTTAATTATATACACTTTTATATATCAATATAATAAACATATATGGTATATACCTATATGCTATCATGAATATAGGGGTCTCAAGCTTTCTAAATATTAAGAGGTCCAGACAGTGAGGAAGGGCATTGACACACTTTCTCTCTTTTGCTGCTGCTTTTTAGGTAGAATACTTAGAAAGTTGTCTTAAAAAGTCTCCAAGAAATTTTAGTGTTTGGACCTACCTGGATCTGCTAATTTAGGTTTTAAGGCTATGATGTGGTTTGGCTCTGTGTCCCCACCCAAATCTCATGTCAAATTGTAATTCCCAGTGTTGGAAGAGGGGCCTGGTGGGAGGCGATTGAATCATGGAAGCAGACTTCCCCCTTTCTGTTCTCTTGATAGAGTTCTCACGAGATCTGGTTGTTTGAAAGTGTATAGCACCCCCCCCCCTTCTCTCTTTCTGTCTCTCCTGCCAGCCATGTGAGGATATACCAGCTTCCCTTTCACCTTCTGCCATGATTGTGATTGTAAGTTTCCTGAAGTCTCCCCAGAAGCAATAGACTGTACAGCCCACACAACCATGAGTTGATTAAACTGCTTTTCTTTATAAATTACCTGGTCTCTAGTATGTCTTTATAGCAGTGTGAGAGTGGACTTATTCAGACTAGCACAAGGTTTTTATTGTGAGTGTTCATTATTGATAGTGAAGAATGGGAATCACACCTTGGATTAGCCCATTCTCACATTGCTACAAAGAACTACCCAAGAATGGGTAATTTATGAAGAAAAGAGGCTTAATTGACTCAGAGTTCCATGGGATGTACAGGAAGCATGGTTGGGGAGGCCTAAGGAAACTTCCAATCATGGCCAAAGGGGAAGCAAATATTTTCTTCACATGGCAGAGTGAGAGAGAGAGAGAGAGAGAGAAGAGGGAAGTGCCACACACTTTTAAACCATCAGATCTCATGAGAACTCATTCACTATTATGAGAGCAGCAAGGGGGAAATCTGGCCCCATGATTCAGATCCCCCCAACATCTCCCACCAGCTACCCCTGGCAACATTGGAAATTACAATTAAACATGACATTTGGGTGGAGACACAGAGCCAAACCATATCATACTTCATAATGGTTCTGTGTAGATGAAATATCAAAACCAGTCCACTATTGGGGAAGTGAGGACGGAAATTTATTGCCTCTGGAATCCAAGGTAAATGGAGCTGCTATCTTTTGTCAGGGATTAGTCAAACCAAACACCTCTTCTGTGATATAGGATCAGACGATGTCATGGAAAGGGTTTCTGCTGTTAGTAAGAAAGAAAGGCAACTATGCATACCATAGCTGATGGACATTTTTATCTTGAACTACCAAGCCCAAAGTTCTCTAAGCAGAACTTTGTCTTCTGCTTCCTTCAGAGAAAAATATTCTGAAAACTTTTGCAAAACATAATGGAGCTTCTTTGGCATGATTTATTAGATAATTAATCATCACTTTATTTATCCCTCATTACAGAGATATCAAAATCATTTATTTACTTATTTTCCTATGAACAACTACTTTGGATCCCACCAGAGGCACCTGGCTGATAAAAATTGGTTTAGGTTAAAGAAACATTTTCTGTCAAAAAATTTAACTTAAAATAAAGAAAACACACAGAGAGAGAAATATATGGAGAGGATTTTCTTGACAGTTAGATTAAATTTGACCTGCATGTTTTGAACTGTGAAAAGCAAATTATATGGGCCAGTAGGATGTAATGACAACTACAGGGAACATTTCCAAATACTATTCCTCCTTCTCCCTGAGAGTCTCAAGTGTGTTATTAGTTATTAGCAGCTAAAATAGTAGAAAAGCTATGTTTTCATCCTAGATCTAATACTGCAAGTTGTCTCACAATCTTGGTTTATGTTCTAGATCTGTATGGATTTATCACAGGGTTTCTGAATCCTCTAATTGCTTGCAATTATGTGATTATATACATATCCACATTTCTGAAGAAATTTTATTCAGTTTATCAAATAATTTTATTACTCAAAAATTGATAAGAACCACTGACACGATAGCAAACATTCCTATCATATCACTATGGCAATTCCCCAGAGTATGACAAAAAAAAAAAAAAAAAAAAAAAAAAAAAAAACAGATTGCACTCTGTGATTAGAGAAGGGCTAGAGAGCTACACCTGTAGGGTATTTTTATGTAATTTATTAATTTGATGATACATTTCAGTGTAATAGAATCAGTTTGCCAATATTCACTCCTTTGGACCTCAGTGCCCTGAATCTTGCCAGGCACTTCAGAGATTTTCAAGTTCAGGGTGCCCCCCATGCAGAAATCTCCTGGGTGATCAGCAATGAGAGTCTCACTTTTCAAAGAATGTGATCACTCATTGTTGGGCATCTCCAACTGCTAGGAAGTTTTCCCTCATGCGACACTGTACTTCCTCATCTGGTTCCTATAAAATCTTGACAAGAACAGAAGTTATACTTCACATGGAATCACCCCCAATTTCCCAAAGCTCAGATTTTCTTAACGGTGACATTTGTTAGTGAAATGAAAGTTTAGACTGCATATCTGGCAACCATCTGTGATTAGTTAATTGAATTGTTCCGAGGCACTTGATACCACCTTGAGAAAGATTTTCAACTTGAATAACCATGCTTCCCTTCAAGCTAGTCTTGACCTATAGTCATTCCTATTAATTTTGAAGAAAAAAAATACATGAGTAACTTGTCCATCCAATTTAGCAGTTTCCCTTCTAAACTAAACCTTCTTATTAAGAAGTTACACTAAAAGTCACATTCGTTTAGTTATTGAAATATTGTTTATTGTCCTTGATTTTCATAGAACTTGGAGACCAAAAGTATGAAAGCTTTAAGAAAAATTGAAGCTCCCAGAAAGATAGATATTGTCAGAAGCCAAAAATAAGGTTATCAATATTTTCTCGAAATCTTTTTCTTCTCCTGCCTCTTCTTTTCTTTCCACAGAGGGTGATAACTGTCTTAGCAATCAAACAGCACATCTTTGGCTTTGCCTGTAAAACAACAAATCCAAGTATTGGAAAGTTATTAAAGTTGTCTTTTATTTTGTGTGATGAGTTAATAGTTTTTTCCTCTGAATTAACAAGAAATTTCTGATCATTTAGTCTAGACACAGTTTTCAATGTTCCCTCCATCTCACCAGGACATTCTTGTCCTCTTCCTTCCAATTCCTCTTATGTCGCTTTTGTTAATGCCAACTGTCCCTCTTTTTGACTCTAACCTTTGTCAATGCTTAAAGTAGGACTCACCTTGCCTATTGAAACTGTTCATTGCCTCATTTTTTTTTTTCCTTTGCACTTGTCACCTTTTGGTCAGTTAAAACAGTGTTTTCCAAACTGCAGAACGAAGCCCATAAATGGATCATAAAATCAATTTACTGGATTATGAGTAGCACTTTATAAATGAAATAGAATTGCCTGGAATAGAATAGAAAATATCAGAGTGCATCTAACAATAAGGGTAACGACTATACTACGAAACTATTTTTTTTTAGATATGAGAGAGGGGTATCAAGGTAAAATATTTTTCTTACTATTGGTCATGGGTAAAAACATTTGAAAACCACTGAGTTGAAATTCAGGAACTAGGGTATCACTTGCACTACATTCCACAAAAGGGGTTTTAAGTTTCTTAAATCTTCTAACAGATTGTATCACTGGATTTTGAACTTTCATATACAGACCTCTTTTCAAATCTGGTAAAATGATGTCTTTTTCCTCCAGAAACATGTACAGGATGACAAGCTCAAAACAAAAATTGGAGTATTCTTTATATAAGGATTAAGGATGCTGCCTAATTATAATGATTATATAATTATTTGGAATTTGTTTTCAAATTCTTGAAAGCTTCATTTTACTCCATACCTCCCATTTTAGATCATACATTCTGACGTGTAACCATTTAATATGATATGTTGTCTCTGTCTCCCATGACTTCTCTCCTTCTCATCTTAACCACCTCCTTGCTATTCCAAGAATAAGAAAATTTTCAGATTCAAGTCATCCAGCTATAGCGCTGCAGTATTCCCCCTCGGATACTCTTAAAAAGTCTGTCTCCTTAGGGCTTGCTGGCATCAGAAATGAAAGGTTGGAAATTGACTTCTTATTCATTTGCCTTTCTTTTCTTTGACCTGAATTTAGGTATGTGTCAATTTAGAATGGAACCTGATGGGTAATAAGCAGCTTTGTGTGCATGTACCAGACATGTTCTATAAATATGGTTCCTATAAAGGGTAGTTATTTATTCTGAGAGACCAGCCATCCAATAATGTAGATGCGCATTATTTCTGAGCTGACATGCTGAATTTCCCTGGAGTTTGACAAAATGAAAACAGGTTACATTTGCTCCTCAAATCCTAGCAATGGTTAAAAACTGCATTTTCATGCAAACATAAATTACAAATGGAATTATGATAACTGGTTACCCCCCAAAATGCACACAAACCGTTTGTAATCCTGCCCTGGAGTGCGGTATGGTTGGCTCATTGCATATGCTGACAGTGTTTGTCAGGCTATTCAATCAATGCTACTTCCTGTGACAAACTGTACAGGGGCGTTTAGAAAACCAGTATGTCTCTATTTCCCTAAATCTACTATTAGGGAGTAGACTCGTCAGTGCAGAGCACTGCTGCTTCACAATAGGAATAATCCTGAGTGTGTATCTTCGTTTTATTCATCTTCAATTTCTGTTTGACAGAATTTCATGCTGCTGGAAGATGTTACATTGACAGACGAGAGATAATTTTCATTTTTAATCCAGAGAACAAGAGCCACTTGGGAAGTGACTATAAATGTCCTCTGGGTGTCCCAGAGATATGCCTCATCCCTGTGCTAGAAGGAACACACCTCTGGGAAGAAAACAACTTTGATCAGTAATTCTCTTTGGAAAACATTAAAAGAAATAGATTTCGGTGATTCTCCCATGAGTCATGGGGCCTGAGATAAGTAAGCCCTTCCATTTCCAAATCAGCTTTCAAGTGGTGGCAACTCTGTCATTACTCACATTTCTCAGTGAGGTACTGAAAAGAGAGTGATGTTCTCAAACAAGCCTCTCTCGTTCTCTTTTATTATAGTCATGACAATTTTGTGCAAAATAAGTCCTTTCTTGTAATAAAGGTGTAAGCCTTCTTATTTCCAGCACAGTCGCCTCTGGCTGTGTTGGTAGATGTTCTATTACAGATGTTAGCCAAGCTTGCTGCAGTTTAGGTCTTTAGAGCTATAGAGTTCTCCTTGGGTCAATCCTCCTGACTTTTCTATCTACTTAAAGACAGAAATTTTATTGTAAAATTCAAACATGTTCCCAGGGTCATGGGCCTATGGAATATGTTTCATTGACAACACAGAGAGCATTTCCCTTCTTTTCTTGACCATTGGGAAACAGCTTCCAGGCAGCTCATTGGCCTCTCATCCTCTCTCCAGATTAATTACTGGCCCATGATTTGTTCTACTACAGTGTATATGTATATACGTGTGTGTGTGTATATATATACACATGTATATACACATATATACACACACATATACATACATATACACACACATACAGATACAGATGTATATAAATATATTAATACAGATACATATACTGTGTACATATATGTCACATATATACTAAATACGGGTACATATATACACAAATATGGAACTAAACTCTAGGTCCTAAGGGCCAGGATCCCTTCATATTCATTATCTTTGAATATATGTGTATGTGTGTGTAATATTTGTCACATAAAGTAAATATACATCCTATATACTATATATACACACATGTGTCAGATATACAGAATATATATTATATACATACACACATATATACAGTCAGTCCTACATCTCCATGGATTCCATGTCTATGGATTCCACCAAATGTGGGTAAAAAATATTTAGAAAAATAAAAAACAAGAAAAAATAATAATGTAACTATTAAAATAATACAAATTTTAAAAACAATATAGTATAACAACTATTTACATAACATTTACTTTGTATTATGCATTATAAGTAACATAGAGATGATTCAAAGTATACAGGAGGATGTGCTTAGATTATATGCCAATAGTATGTCATTTTATATCAGTGACTTGGAAAAAATCCTCCACAGACATCAAGGGCCAACTGAATATTTGTTGTATAAATATGTGTGTGTATGACAAGACGTTTCTAAAGGCCAGGATTCCTTCACTCTTTTGTCTCAGTCTCTGACACTGTAAAAGATAAACATATAAATTCTATAAATAGATTCAATGAATTCAATATCTGATGAACTGAACAAAGATGAACTCTCTACAATCACCTCTCGTCATTTCCACTAGCAGATTTTTACTTGTATATACATAGGTCTAACTGTCTTAAAACACTCTTGTGTCTCCTGACTGATGACTTTGGTGCTCTTTGGTCAACTCACAACACACAGGATCCCTTGAACAATATTTCTCTATCATACTGATTGTGTGATAATGTCAATACTTGGCACAGTAACTACACAGGCTCATTTGGGACCAGTTCCCTTTTCTTGTTCCAAAAACAATTTTCATTCCTTCTTTCAGTTCCTTTAAAGAGTCAAACTCCCTCTGGTTCCAAGCCTATTAATATGTGTTTTCTCTTCCTGGAACATTCTTACCTACCTTCCTCACCTGTCAAAAACCTACTCATACCTTCCTTAAGAGTGAGGATTCCTACGTGCTTCATCATTGAAATTATTATTGTTTCTATACTGTCTTACCTCTTGGAATTTATGTTCCCAGCTCAGACCCTGAAATGAAGTATGTACTTGAGATTCACTTCTTGAATAAATGTATTTTCGATAAGAGCAAAATGAAAAAGAATAGCAAATAGCAAATAGGTGGCATTAAGCATCAGGGTTATGGAAGAGACAGATTGGCTGATGATGGCCAGAAAGCAGAGGCTCAAATGCAGGAAGAGAGTTATGGTCAAAACGTAGTCAAGTACGGATTCCAACTCTCCATCTCTCCAGCAAAGATACCCAATTGGGAATCCATCCTCTATCTTAAAGTTCCTTTCTTTGAGATCCTTCCTTAGAGTAACCAGAAGAGTGAAGATGAGTGGGAGTGGGTGCCAGTGGGAGATGAGAAAGGAAGCAAAATTCAGCTGTCTACCCAGTCTCATTCATATATATTTAGGAGTGTGTACTTGGCAATGTGAAACTGTAGAACTTTAAAAAGATAGAAATACTTTAGGTTTGTTGATAAAATGTAAAAGTTGCTGAATGTTTATCTAAGTTTTAAATAAAACCAATATTGCAATGTTCCTTAGAAGTGATGAATAAATTTGTTAGATATAGTAATAGAATAATATGACTCATATCCTCTTTGGCAGGATTCTATCCAAGCCACACTTGAATACTTCCCTCAAGCCTCATTGTCTCTCTCTCCCTTTGGCTCCAAACAGTACTACAGGAGGAGGGAGCAACATGGAGCAGTCAGAAGATAGGCTCTAGAATCCCATGTGCTAGGTGTGAATCCTAGCTCTGCCTCCCCCAAGCTCTATGATAGGGCATTTTATTTAGCCTATTGCTCATGATAAAAGGAGGGTAAAAACATTGCCTACCTCACAGTAGGAAGTTGGATTAAACAAGTCAATTCGTCTAAAGCCGTTTGTGTTAAATGTGAATTCCTTTCTTTACAATGTTCTCAAGAACATTTTTATACACAGAGAAGATTGTTATGGAGTTACCTAGGGTTTAAACTTGTAAATTTTAAAACTTAGTTTTTCTTAAGCTTTTAAGCTTAATTTATGACTCATATTATTCTATTTATTTTTGTAACAAATTTATTAATTCTTCTAGGAGACATTGAAATATTGGTTTCATTTACAACTTAGATAAACGTTCAGAAACTTTTACATTTCACCAACAAGCCTAATGTATTTATATATTTAAAGTTTTTAGTTTCACATTGACAAAGCAACACTCCTAAATATATATGTTTGATAAATCCAATAAATTAAACTTATAAAATATGACAAACCTTAAGTTCTTGTAATATTTTGACACTGTTCACAAACGTAGTACAAATTCAACTTAAAGTCAGAAATCTAAATTTAAGAGTCAAATATATATTTTAAACCACAGTCGCACACTTCACATATCAATTCTAAACCTTTATGTCATCCTAAACAATATTGGGGGGTTACTTTTTCAAGGATTGTTTAGACCAAACTCCTCAGCTTGTTGAGATCTCTTAGGAATCAGAAGAATATGGACTAGGATGCAACTCTGATTGACAGGCTCAGTTTTTTCATACTGATGTTGTGGCAAAGCCTTCCAAAGGGGTTTGGTACGTTGGTCTCAATTTACACATTACTTATGGTTAAAGTTATTGCTTGTGTCAGTTAATAATTCCTACTCAATTGGTTGTACTGCTTGACTCAATTGTATCACTCTATTTACTATTTATTTACTACTTTATTATCTTCTGAATTCTCATTACCTTCTTCCCATATGTTACTACTACTGTTGTAGTTAAACCACATGTAATTGGATTATTTGAGTCACAAGACCATTTTAGTGTCACAACTCCTAAGGTCAACTCCTTGACATCAGTACTTCAGGAATAGTAGCTGTTATTATTAGATTATCAATGTTGCCCTTCCTTCCTTCCTTCCTTCCTTCCTTCCTTCCTTCCTTCCTTCCTTCCTTCCTTCCTTCCTTCCTTCCTCTCTCTCTCTCTCTTTCTTTCTTTCAACTTGTTTCAGATTTATCTACATTCCTAGTGGTTCTCAAACTTTAATATGGGTCATAATTACTTGGAGGTCTTGGTGAAAGACAGATTGCTGGGCTCTAACCCTCATAGATTCTAACTCAGAATTGTCTGGGTCATGGCCTGGGAATATGCATGTCTAAAAGGGTCCCAAAGGATTCTGATGTTGCTGGTACTGTGACCACACTTTGAGAACTACCATGGTAGGTTATTTTCAGGATAATGACTTATTATTATTATTTATTTATTTTTGATAATGACTTCTTCCACATTTATCTCACTTCATGTCCTGCATGCCAGCTGTATTGAAAAATGCCAATCAATTCAGTCCATAAGTATATATCACCCATTATGGTCTTGTGCTAAATTCCAGGGATATAATAATTAACCAGGCATTAAGTCATGCATTTTCATAAGTATACATACACAGTAATCATGAATTGCTTCTAGAAGTTATGGAAAAAACTCTTAACCCAGATTTGGGGAGGTCTTTGAGAACATAATATTAAAAGTAATTTTTCGCTAAGATCTAAAAGACAACTAAGATTTACCAAATGCCGGGTTGCTAGGGAACAGGCAGGGAAGGGGGAAAGACAGGCACAGGAGGGAAGGTTTCCACAGTGACTAGTGTACTAGTAACTCTGTTTGAGTCTTAACACCATAAGCACCTAAAAGTAGAATTTTTAAAAGATATTTAGAATTATCATCTGCCTATAAATTTATGATAATTGAAGAAAAACTTATTAGAGTGTGAGGTGCAAGGTGATGATGTAACCTCCCAGGCTATGGATGGCCAGTGGTCCTCTCAGTCACATATGAACAGGTGGTATAGATCACGTTGGATGACAGCAAACCCACTCTAGTCATGGGTGGGTCATAACTGTTTTCATTCATTTGTATATTTTTGTGAGTGTGGTAAACACCGGCTATTAGTTCCCTGAACTCACTTCCTTCTGTTTCTGGGCTCAGACCTACTCTATACTTCCCCCAAGACCCCTTCACTTGGGCATCGTTGTGTGAAGGAATTCTAGCCAATGGAATGTGGTCAGAAGGGATATATGTTGTTTCCAGGTCTGGTCTTTTGAAACCTACCTGCAAGTCCTCCTCTCTTTCCCTGACTGTCAACAGGATGTCAGTGTTGAGGGAAATTAGAAATCCTGAACTAATAAGGAAAGAACTTCCATCAGCTTGAATACCTGAATAATTGCTTTGTTTCTCCTGCTTAAGGAACACATTGAGGGTTAGAAATAAGTTTCACTGTCTTAAACTACTGAAATTTCGCACTTCATCTGATACAGTAGCTAGAATTACTGTAACTAATAGAGTGGCAATGTCTTTTATTAAAATAATAATCTTCTTTAAAAATCAATATCTGGAAAAACTTATAATCCGAAATAGGTGAAGACCCCCCAAAATGCCAAATACTATGTTTAGAATGTCTAGGGTACTCGCATCATAAAAGTGATGATGGAAAAGTGTTCTTACAACAGTTGCTAATAACTTGATGATTTGTTTAAAAGTCTCCTTTGATAGAATATAAGTAGACTGTTTATCTTATTCATCATTTTATTTAGAGTGCCCTGTATAGTGACTATCATATCTAGGTGAACAAAAAATATACTGTATATGAAATGTGTTAAGTATTGGATCAGCAAGGTGGAGATGTAGGCAGAAGCCCAGTGACTTAAGGCCTTGTTAACCATGTTAAGGGATTTGTACTTGATCCTGAAGGCAATGAGGAGCTATTGGAGGATTTGAGAATGGAGCGACAGTAGTAGTGTTTTATCTTTGGAACCCACTGCAGTCATGGGTGGGTCATAACTGTTTTCATTCATTTGTATACTTTTGTGAGTGTGGTAAATATTGGCTATTAGTTCCTTGAACTCACTATAGTGGAAAGATCACTATAGTGAAAATGTTTTTCAACCTGAAAGATGTTTGAAGCTGGAACTAAGAGTATCATTTTGGAGACTTGTAATTTAGGTAAGAGATGATTGTCCATAGTCTTGGACAATGTGATATTTCAGTGACCTCATGAATGGAGACTAGAAAATGCATTTAAGATATAGCTAGAAGGAAGAATTGACAGGACTAAGTGATTGTCTAAGTGGGAAACAGCAGAATGAATGAGTGGGAGAAGGCAAGGATTACTCCTAATTTGTGGACAGTGTAACTAAGTTGGTGGTGCTGACATCACTAAAATGGGGAGTCTGGGAAAAGGAAAAATTGGGAGAAGTTGTATCCTCAACATTTGGGTTTTGTACATGGTAATCTCTTTCCTTAGAATGTTCCCAAAATAACCACATTTCCACCTGCTGCCTCTTCTCTGCCCTTTGTCCTTGCTTTTCTTTACCTGAATTACTCCTATTCATGTATTACACCTCAAATTAGAGCCTGTTGCCTGTAGGAAACTTCCAGGATCCCCAAGACTGGATAAGGTGCTTTCTTATGTGCCTCCAGTACTCTGTGCCACAAGGTAGCATTTATCATAACGTTTTGTATTCACCTGTGTGCTTTTCATTCCATACTTCTCTACCCAAAGCCAATTAAAGATAGAGACTATCTCTTAGCATGTGGTCCCCAGTGCCCATCATAAGGCTATATCAGAGTAAGAACTCAGAACTCTAGTGCAATCATGATGGATGGGTAAATGAATGAATGGATATAACACAAATAATTTTGAAGAGCACAAAATTAAAAGCAACTAATAACATTTGCTTATATCCTGTCTATTTCTGTTTGAGATATGCAGCATGCAGTTGGCACAGATGGCCACAAGACTGCAATACTCTTTTTATATTTATTCTATTCCTTCCCCACTCTCACTCTCTCTCCCTACACTCCCACCCTACCCCCCACCAGGAATGGTCATAAATCACAGAATGGCTCCACTATTCCCTTAAGCATTTGTCTCTGATCACAGTGTGAACCCACCAATCTTGTAATAGACTCCATAAGTGTTTTCCTTGGGTTAAAAAAATTATCAAAATTAATACAAGATTGAAAATGAGAAAGCTCACAGTGAAGTAGCTGTTGTATATAAGTGAGGTGGCTGTGATGTATAAGTGAGACCTGAATATAGTCTGGCAAATAGTATGTTCTAAGGTCTGCCCTATTCACCAAACTACTGAAGAATGAAAAGAGGTGGAAAAGGACATTTTCCCATTCCCACTTGTCAAACACAGCTAATCTAATTTACAAACTGATGTAAACTTACCTTGCGTGTATGATAGACAAAGCCTCTAAACTGAAATAGGTGTAGAAATGTAAAAAAGAGCTACAGACTGAATGGAACTTTAAAGATTACTGAGTTCCCTAGAAATGGGTTTTGAAATGAGGCATTTGGGCTCTGGAATAAAGGAAGGAACAAGCACTATAGGATTGAGGACACAGAACAACTGCATAGAAAGCTTACGCAATGACAACTATGTAGTCTTCAGTCTTACCACTCGAAGTGTGGTCTGTGCACCTGCAGCATTGGTATCACCCGGGAGCCACATAAAAATACAGGCTCTCAGGCTCCTCTCCACTCCTACTGAATCGGTCTGCAGTTTAACGGTATCCTCAGATGATTTGTAGGAATATTAAGGCTTGAGAGGCTATGATCTAAATAACAGTATTCAAAGAGCCTGCTGAGCTCAGATTAACTCATTTGGGGTCACTTTGTAGTTTATTATCCAGATTAAGACATGTAAGGGTGAAAGGAATGCTAAAATAATTATAATTGCATGTTTTTGAAAGATGTAGTTATTAAGAAATAAATCAATTCTTAAGTAAGTGGATTAAAAATAGTTCTAATCATAAACTATCTTTAAAAATAAAATTGTTGGCCGGGCGTGGTGGCTCATGCCTGTAATCCCAGCACTTTGGGAGGCTGAGGAGGCTATATTGCTTGAGCCCAGGAGTTCAAGGCCAGCCTGGGCAACATGATGAAACCTTGTCGCTACAAAAAATACAAAAGTTAGCTGGGCGTGGTGGTATGCATCTGTAGTCCCAGCTACTCAGAAGGCTGAGGTGGGAGGATTGCTTAAGCCCAGGAGGTTGAGGCTGCAGTGAGTCATGATCACACCACTGCACTCCAGCTTGGGTGGGAGAGTGAGACACCGTGTTAAAAAAAAAAAAAAAAAAAAAAAGACATACTATTTGATAGCACAAGAGGATGCTATTATTAAGTCAATAATAACTTAATTGTACATTTTTAAGTAACTCAAAGTGTGTCATTGGATTGTTTGTAACTCAAAGGATAAACGCTTGAGGGGATGGAGCCCCCATTCTCCATGGTGTGGTTATTGCATATTGCATGGCTGTATCAAAACATCTTATGTACTCCCTAAATACATACACATAGTATGTACCCACCAATATGTTTTTTAAAGTTAAAAAATCTCCCCAAAAATATGTATTAATTACTATAATGGTTTTAAGACAGGTCCATGAAATTTTTGATTCCCTTCCCTCCAGGAAGTGGAACGTAATTCCCCATTCCTTGAATGTTGGCCAGATGTAGTGACTTACTTCTAATGAATAGAGTTAGAAAGGAAACAAAGAGATACTTTTACAGTAGACAACCTGACAGAGAGCAACTTAATTAAGTGACCAGGTTAATATCACCAGTGATAAGTTATGTTGTTATGTATCTATGGCCTGATAAAATGTAGTGAGAAGCATTTCACCTCTGTGCTGTTCTCCCAAGTCTCTAACTGTAGGCCAACCATAAGAAAAATAAAACCAGGAAACCTCACATTGATGGATATTCTACAAAATATCTGACGTTAAGGTCATAAGAAGTAAAGTACAAACATACATTGAAGGAGATGAAGGAGGCATTATGGCTAAATGCAACATGGTATCCTGGGTTGGTTACTGAAACAGAAAAAGGACAATAGTGGAAAACCCGATGAAACTGGAATATAGTTTAGCTAATATTATTGTTCCAATGTAAGTTTTAAAAAATGTACCATGGTTATATGAAATGTTAATAATAAGGGACATTGGGTAAATACACGTGATAACTCTGTGCTATTTTTGCAGATTTTCTGCAAATCTATTTCAAAATAAAGTTTAAAAAACAAAATAAACTCTGAATATAAGATCCCATTTATAATATGTATAAAAATATATAGCATAAGAAGTATATTTACTTTTAGTCCATAAGTATAATCTCAGAGATAACTTGCTAAATCAGAAATGCTTTCATTTTTCTGTTTTTTTCTTATATTGAAATGTGCAAAAATTTCAGTTCACATGTCTTTAGAAGGACTATATTTTTTGTTGCTTCACATGTTGAATCAGAAGTGCCTTCTTTTGCAAAATATATATTTTTAAAATGTATCAAATAATTTATCTGTATTACTTGTGTATGTAATGTAAGATTATAAACTTTCCTATTTCATTTCATGGCAATGAAAAATCTATCAAATTACATATAGAAACTCCAACAAAAGAGCTTTCCTCCAAATTAATATAAAATGCAATTACAAAATGAAAAAATAAATCTTAGACACTCTTTTAACTCTCAATGTTTAATAAACTTAGATTCCCTATGTTAGTAATAAGGAATTTCCTAATTTAGTGATAAGTTTTATATCTGTTTGCTTCTTTGAAACCATTTGACATTTTATTTGTTGAATATATTAATCAAATATTTATAAATGATTTTGACTTAAATGTACACAAAATTCAGAGGACATGGTAAAAAAAGTTCAGTACTCTTATAAGACATGTACATGAGTATTAATAATTCAAATATTTCTAAAATCTGTGGAAAATGAAGAAAAAGTGAGTATTGCAATACAATAATTATTTCACCTTCAACATCAGCTTTATCACAAGCATTTTGTTCAGTAAATAATTCTATGTGCCTGTATGTATACGTGACACAAAAGTCTTAAAATTAAATTAATAACTTAATTAAAAATATAATGTGTAAAATTCAATTTAAAATATACTCATATTTAAAATTTCCCAACTGTGACCTCTATTTTAATTGAAAGAATGTTGTAGCTTATTTTGAAAAATTCTGAATTATGTGTGTGCTATATAGCAATTCCAATAGTGAAGTTTATAGAGATTAATCATTTAATCTAAGTGAAAGTCATGCTTTCCAGAGTAATATATGTGCACCTTCTGCAGCTGCATATATTGAATCATAATCTTCAGGCTCAATTAGCTGAATAATGACTACATTTGAAGTAGATGCCAAATATTCTTGAACAAATTTATGTGACTTGACTTTGTTTGGTTAATTTATCTCTATCACTTGCTTGGTGAATGATAGGTGTCAATAAGACAATTTAAGTTACATATTCATTATCTAACTCTTGAAAAATGTAAGTTTCAGTTCTTAATTTCATATTAAATGTGACATTGTATGTGACATGGTTAGGCTTTGTATACCCACTAAAATCTCATCTTGAATTATAATCCCTGTAATCCCCACGTGTCAAGGGAGAGACCAGGTGGAGGTAACTGCATCATGAGGGCAGTTTACCCCCATGCTGTTCCCATGATAGTGAGTGAGTTCCTATCAGATCTGATGGTTTTAAAAGTGTTTGGTAGTTACTCCTGCATTCATTCTCCTTCCTGTTGCATTGCGAAGAAGGTGCCTTGCTTCTCCTTCACCTTCTTCCATGATTGTAAGTTTCCTGAGGCCTCCCCAGCCATGCTGAACTATGAGTCAATTAAAGCTCTTTCCTTTATAAATTACCCAGTCTCAGACAGTTCTTTATAGTAGTGTGAAAATGGACTAATAGAGCATGTTAAGCATTTTGCTAAAATGGCATATTGCAACATAAATGTGTTACCAAACAACAAAAATAGGTAACCGGTTGTATATTTATACCATATACAACCATATACTACTTGATAAAACCAGAGTAGTCAGAGCATTAGACTATCTATAACTTCTACAATGAAATAACTACTCCTCTATTTTTAGTATATGCCATAGTCTAGTCCGTAATTTCTCACTTTTTTTGTAGATTTCATCACTTAGTGGGGCTTTGTGCATGTTTGTGGTTAACACACAGGTAGATCCAATAGTGGGCAAGCACAGCAGCTCCAAAAGCTGCTGAACAAAAGGAGAGTAGAGTTAAATTGTCCTTAACTGCTTCTGTCCACATGTGCTTTTTCATCAAATACCTTATGCATTGTCCTTGAAAAGAAAGTGTTAGTTACATTGCATCTGGACAGGGTGAAAACAAAAGATAGGTTACCTCTGGTTGTCTTTCAGCTTTAACCACACGTTAAAGAGAAACCTACTCACTGGACATGCACCTTCTCCACTAGCAGTGGAGATGATGTTAGAAGCTGGAAATAAAACTGGAAGTCTATGGAACCATCCAATTATTTTGATGCAATTCTTGATAAAAATACATATGAAAATTTTAAGACAAATTCTGTAAAAGGCTAGGATTTTCCGAGGCAGAATGTGACTAACGGTTATCCTAACTCAGAAAATTTCTACACCACTGGGTGTAACAGGCATCAGGTAGAACTGCAACAAGATAATAAGAAATCTGGCTTGAGGTAGAGGCAGTGAGAATCAGGGCCCTAGGAGAAAGAGCGGCAAAGGCTTCTAGACAAATAACTGGGTTCAAACACTTGGCTCCACTGGTTCTGCCATTTGGGGAACTCATTCAACTGCTTTAAGCCTCAATTTGCTCATTGAAAAAATAATAATTATAGGACTCATGTAGTAGGTATAACACTAACTGCTCAAAACTGTGTATGTGTAATATCACATTCTTTTGATCTCTAAATTAAATTGAATCTGCTGCAAGTCTACATCCGCTAAACAAGCAGTAATTTCATCTGAGCATCATTGGAACACTAGCCATCTCCCAAGATTAGAATCCAGAACGTATAAAGAAAACGCTTTCATTTCTGGTTCACACTTCAATTCGGAGCAGTATTGCTTCTAGTTCAAGTCCTGACATCAATTTATGAAGATACATCTCTTGCTTTTGTGCCAAGAAAGTAGGAGAATAATTGAAGGCGCTACATCATTGAATTGGTTAGAAGGAATGGGATGCTTACGTAGGATTGGTTTTGACTAAGATCAGGTGCCATTTACATTGTAGCAGGAGGAAGGAGCCTGTGTGTTCACATAGGCATGTCTGTGAGTGTTCTGTGAACATCTTCCTGTTACTTCCTGTCTTTGTCTTGAATTTTCTGTCTGTTCCTCTTAAGATTTTTTTCTTATGATTTCCATGTTTATTGCCTTCATTCTTTGTTCATGTGAACCACTTACTCTTTCTGTCATGAGACTCTTACTTTAAACCAGCTATGATATTATGTATTTTTTACATTTACTGAATTTTTATAAATTTTTATTCCTCTATTTCTAATTTTAAAAGAAAAACTATTTTATCAGTATATATTTTCCTATGAATATAAAAAGATTGTATTTTACTTGATTAACTGTTTTCCTTGAGGGTCAATGAACCCCGACAGGGAAAAAAAGTTCTGGGCTTAGTGAATTTTATACATTTACACCATCTGAAACCAGATTACATCATATGTAGAAAATGCAGTGAATGATCAAAGAAGCATTGCCAAGCAAAAACCTCTGACATCCTTCTTTAATATGTAGATAAAAACTGTTTGAAATTAATATATTATTTGTATGCAAAATGGAGCAGCTAAGGTTCTTGAAAACAGTTTATTTTCTTTCAATCCTGTTTACTCTATTAATATACTGAGCAAACTCTTTTTTCTAGATAGTGCCAAAGTAAACTTTTTCCCAGCCTGTGCCTGATTTTTCATGATTCTCTGAATTAATAAGGTTTATTAAGTTGCAAATAGATACACCACCTGCTGCAGAGCTGTCATCAGACTCAATTATGCCTCATGATTGGGTCATGAGTGATCAGTTGAGACCTGTTGGCTTAGATATTTTTTATGGAATATTATTATTTGTTAATAACATTTGTGTCTCAGTCAAGTTCCAAGAGATTCACCAGCTTGGGATTAACTTAATTTCTGCTGTGCTGCCACAGTTTGTAGAACCTGGCTGGGAGCTATAACCTTTTTCAAAGGTTATGGCTCCTATCTTCTCTCTATATGGCTTCTCTCTATCTCCTCTCCTCTACCTCCCTATTGGCCAGAGTATTTCAATACTTCCCTACAGGAGACTGTAAAATGATCCCCAAAGATATCAGGTCCTAATTTCTAGAACCTCTAAATGTTGCCTTGTAGGACGAAAAGATTTTGGCACATGTGATTTATGATCTTGACATGGGGAGATTATTCACGATTATCCTTGTGGATCCTAAAGGCAATCATTGTTGTTCCTATAAGAGAGGCAGGAGGAAATGACAGACAGAAGAGGGGATAATGCTACCATGGAGATAGAGACTGGAGTAATGTAGACACAAGACAAGGAATGCTGACAGTCACCAGAAGCTAGAAAAGGCAAGAAAGTTTATCTCCCAGAGACACTGAAGGAAGCACAACCCTGCCAACATCTTGATGTCAGACTCCTGGCCTCCAGATCTGTGAAAGAATACAGTTTTGTTTTTTTTTCACGTCACCAAATTTGTGGTAATTTGTTATTACAGCACTCACGAAGAACTAATATGTTCCTTTCTCCCTATCTACAGAGAATGTTTCTGTTAGATTTATATACACTGGAGAGAGTGAGTGAAAGTGGCTGGAATTTTAGCTATTGAGTTGAGTGGTTCTGTTTCATCTTAGAAGGGAAGATACAAGTAGCAGATGAGAAGCTGTGATAAGAAAACACAAAACCTTTCAAGCCAAGCTCTCAAGGCTAGTCTATGCCAGTTGTTTGTCTATTCCTGCTTTGCTCAGGCCGCATTTTCCAGACTCCCATGCCAGGTGATGTCAGGCTCGCTTTTGCCTATGGAAGACATTGGTTGGATATTAAAAGACAGGACGAAAGGAGAAGCTCTTGTTTTCTGCTTTGGATGGCACCTCTGGTGACAGCAGCAGTAACAGTGGACAATAACAGATTCCTATGAAACTGGTACACCCCTGGAAGTGGAAGCAAATGCCACCCCATCTCCAGCAGTCTCAGTGGCACAGCCTTCAGGGGCTCTGGTTTTATCAGTGACATCGATGTTAGTTTAGACTCCTGAGATTCTTCACTATCAGCAGGAGTCTGGCCTCCTGGCTTCCTACAAAGCTATAGTGTGGTAGATCCGATAGCAACATGATAATCATTGTTTCTTGGAAATACCATTTTCCCTCTTGCTCCTCCAGTCTTCAGAGTGCTGATGGGTTCCTGAGGTTCCCAATCCCTTTCAACTCCCTCAGGCTATCCAACACTTTTGTAACTATTTCCCTATACAGGTTGTCTGTTTGACATACCTATGCCAGATACTGACTTTACAAGGAAGGAGATTTTCGTATATGCATGTGGTTTTATTTTCCTGCAATGGTACTGAAATAATGAACATGCATCCCCATATCAAAAAGTAATGGTTTGAAAACTATCTGGCAAATTATCCATTTTCATTAATTAGTTAATTATATCAGGTTGATTCTCAACTAGACAGTTACTCCTTCATGCATTATTCACTCATATATTCATATACCAGTTGTTTTCTCTCTCCATTAGTCATTCATAAATCCATTCAGAAACCCTTATTAAGGGTCATCATAATGGATCTGTACCAAGTACTAGTTACTAAATTTGTGACTTATTTCACTCTTTGATATCCAGTCCTTTGTTTACTATTTTACCATAATCTAGCAGGAGTAGTATACAGAAATGGCTTATATTAGCTCTTGAAATTAGAAGTTGGAGTGTTTCAAACCCACTGAAAATTACTAAACTCAGCTCTATGCACAAGTGGGTATAAAATAATTTCTTCGTCTTTTTTTTTTTTTTAACTGAGTCTTGCTCTGTCACCTAGGTTGGGGTGCAGTGGCGTAATTTGGGCTCACTGCAATCTCCGCCTCCCAGGTTCAAGTGATTCTACTGCCACAGCCTCCTGAGTAGCTGGGATTACAGTTGTGTGTCACCACACCTGGCTAATTTTTTTTGTATTTTTAGTGGAGACGGGGTTTCACCATGTTGGCCAGGCTGGTCTTGAACTTCTGACCTTGGGTGATCCACCCTCCTTGGCCTCCCAAAGTACTGGGATTACAGGCTTGAGCCACCAAGCCTGGCCAATTTCTTAGTCTTAAATGTCAATAATTTAATATTGATACTTTTCAAAGTGAATCTTATAAAGGTTTGGTGTTAGAGAATAATGTTGAAGCTAAAAACTGAAATACTTTGGAGATTGCTACTTATTCTTGCATCTGTGAAACTAAAAATATTTCCTACTTGTACATTTCCCTTATTATGTGACAAGGTGACCCAAGTTAAGATCATTTGAATCCTTGATAATTAGAAACTGGGAAAAAAACATCTTTTAAAAGAACTATAGGGAATATTGGCCTTTAATAATAAAGACAATTTGTTGTGGGGAACGACCATCTTTAGTTATGGGAAAACCACTATTTTCAGTCAATTTATATTTATTAACCTTACTGGGTGACAGGAACAAATAGACATGTTTCTGAATGAAAATATTTGAGATATGGCAACTTCAAGAACCTCAACCATTCTATAAATTAATAGAAAAAATTTGCTTATGAAATGAATAGTTCTTCTTTTTGTTTTTGCTTTGTTTTTACAGTTTTCATTAGAGAAATGTTTCCTTTCTAAGTATGGATTTAAATTACCCTTTGCCTGTACTTTCAATTTTTTCTCATTGACCTATTTTATATGTTTTCTTCTTTAAGCACTTTCTCAAAGAAAATGAGAAGAGGCCTCAAAGGCAGTGAATTCACTGTGTAAATGTATCACACTGACTACTGATGCCTCTGTTTTTAAGATATGCAGCCCTTGACCTGATTGTCGTGATGACTTGTGGAATCTAATGTGGTGTGGCTAGAAGGATAAGAAGGGGGAACTTTAAAGGGGTCAGCATTAAGGCAGGAAGTGAGTATTCCAGAGGTGAACCTGTGACTAGGATGAGCGAAAACCTGCTTCTCTTTGGGTCCTACTGTGAAATTGTTTAGGACACTTTAACACAAGAGGTGTGGATCCACTTATGGTGCAGAGAGTTCAGGTGGTCATCCTGCAAGAAAGCTGGGGGTTAGATTTGGGTCACTGGAGTACTTGAGGGGTATTCTGTACATTGCTTTTCTCTTCTATCTTTCCTGAACTTTAAGGAAATACTGATGGACTGTGTTATTAAGAGTGAGGCATATCTGATGCTGGTGATTATGTGGTAAGGGGAGAGCAGTGTCTCTTCCCTTGAAACCCGAGTGTGAAAGCAGTGGTCCTTACCTGGAGAAGGTGGCGGTGACCCCCCTCAGCCCATCCAAGAGCAGTCTCAAAAGGGTCGCCACACTGGGAAAATCTCAATAGCTTATTAGTCCATATTCTGGCATACAAGCTGGTGGAGGCTTAAGCCATTGAAATTTACGCATTTGAAGGGAAATGTTGCCTTTCTTTCAAAACATAGATTGGAGACCAAGACATTTGGATAACATTGATACCATCACATGCCTTAGTCTTTGCCTTCTGTTTTAATGAAGGAAAGAACATGATGTTAGCAGGTAGTCAGAGGGCAAAACCCAGGTATCTGATTCTCAATTATTAGCTTTATAACTTTGAGCACTTAAAATCTCTAAACCTTAGTTTTGCCTGAAAATAAGAGCATTCTTACTGGCTATAAAGTTTTCAAATAGTGCTCACAGATTCCATAACAACTTGATTTTCCATTTCAATTTCAATATTAAAACATATATGTTGAATTATTTTAAATTATAGTAGTTTTAAACACTGAAATGTGTTACGTATTAGAAATAAGCACTTGAAAGACCAATTATATACTAAAATCTGCTGCCAGCTTAACTAATTTCGCACACAGCTTCCCACTCTCTCTGTTTAATTCAAAGGTTCTTCATTGTAGCCAAGAGAAAACAACAAAGAATACCCTAAGATTGCTTTGTTAAAAAACAAACAAACAAACAAAAAACTTGAAAACTAAGCTGTTCTCATTTAGTAGGCTTTAGAATTCTGTAGACGATTGAGATACCACAATCTGAAGAACTGATATAAACCATGGTTCTTTTTACTACTCTTCAACTAGATTACTCAACCGATAATATTCTGACTTCAATGTTTATTGAACATGGGTCATTTTTTAAATCAGTGTGGGTTGAAGATATTTGGCTTCTTGTTTGATTTCATCTTCACTAACTTGTACCAAGTCTTGATGGTTACTCATTAATTCATTGTACCCACATTAAATCTTGTACCCACGCTTGTGCTTCTCCATTCACCTGGTAGAGGCTCTCATTTCCCGCCCCCTCATTTGAAAACATCACTATGGACTTCTAAATAAACTTCCTCTGTGTAGCATCTAGACCTCATACTTACTCTATTACCATTCCTAAACATAGTTTTCATTTTTGACCCTATTTAAGAGGCAAAGTATAAGGCAAGTCCATAAACCTTAGACCATAAAACTTAAGTCTGCCACTCAAGGTCTGGCATGGTGATACTAGATCCCTATTTATACTTTTTTTTCTTTTTTACATTTATTTTTTATTTTTTAGAGATTGGGTATTGCTACATTGTCCAGGCATGAGTACAGTGACTATTCACAGGCGTGATCATAAGGGACTGCAGTCTCCAACTCCTGGGCTTGAGCAATCCTCCCACTTTAGCTTCCTTTTCTTTCCAATCTAAACTCTCTTCTTTTGAAAAATGTTTTACTCACTTTTCATCCTCACATGCCAGTTGCATTCCACTTTTGTACTGTAACATACAGTGATTGCCACATGTAGAAATACCATTTTCCTCCTCTACACTCTCCACGGTCTAGTTCTGATCCAAATGTCACTACTTCAACCTACACTATGTTCTTCTTTCTGTGAACAGCTATTAGAACTTACTTTCAACTATACAAACAATACTTGAAATAAACACCCTGTGGATACACTGTACAAATATCTCAGGGTGGCCTAAAGGTAGCCTTCCTTACCACGGTATCCACCTCTCCAGAACCTACCCTATTTGTGCGGCCTGCCCCAGCTCTATCATCTCATATTGGTTTCCTTTTATCTTTTGGTTCTTTCACTATGCTTAGTCTCACTTATCCTTCATGTTTTCTTCTAATTTACCTTTCAGTATTTCCCAACACTGTTTGCATATTAGAACCACCTGGACACGTTTTACAAGATATAGATTCTCAGAGCTCACAGGCTTGAGTGTTTCTCGAATTGATCTAGGGTAAGGCCCAATGTACAAAAATATATACATAATTGGCATTTTTAAATATTCCTTAGGCAATTCTAGTGAGATAAGTGTTGAGAAGCACTAAATTGAATCAAATTATAAGCTCTTTGAGAAAAGAGTCATGTGTTATATTTCTTTGCCTTCATCCCCTAAATAGTGGATACAAGCCACGTAATCAATAAATATATGTTGATTTGGTTATTTTTTTTTCTTTCTTTCTTTTTGAAGAGGAAAGAAGATGAAAAAGAGACTGGGGAAGAAAGCCCTCTTAAGAATACTCAGCCCTACCAGTTCCAACCTGTGCACCACACAGGTCTTTCTGAACATCTCCATTGATCCCCAAGGATCTGATAATTTGAGAGATTCCTGTTACACACTATTAAGCACCTTAGTTCTGTTCACCTCACTGTTTAATCATTGACTGAAATGGAAAGCATCAGTTAAGCCCATGATTTCAATTCTGAAAATAGTTATTCTCAACGAGCAACTGGAGAAACGTTTTTGACAACATAGCATTTTTTTTTTTTTATGTTTTGTTACAGTATTTGTATGTTATGCTTAAGGCCAACATTTATGTTCGTTATGTTACCAGATTCAATATGGATGAATCATAGTGCATCACAACCTATCTGTAAAGAGTGTGTCTTAGCCTCAAGTGGGTAGTTCCCTTTCTAAGTCGAGACTCCTAATTTTGCGGGAGACCATCATGTCTGCCGAGTCACTCTCAATGTCTCTGGCTGGCCCATTGGGCCCACATTCTCTGCTCTCCGCTCCCCCTCAATATGCAAACTCCTGGATTATACAAATGTACAAATCCCAAGCATGAGATTTGCACATCTTTACTCATCAGAGTCACTTTACCATACCACATCACCGTTCCTCAAAATGCAAACCTCTCTCTGGTAAACTTCATCTGAATCTTGGGTGCATTTGACCAACATTTGTGTTGATTCTTGTGCATATGACTTGTAAGTAAGTTTTGTAGACACACATGAAACTGCTCTTTATCTGTGCTGCAGTGATGATGCGGAAAGGCAGACAGAGAGATTCTGCTGATTATACATAGTTATAATGAAGAACTTTTCTAGTTTCATGGCCTGGAGCCTCTAGTTCATTTTAATAGAGCAAGTTATATTAATTAGGTGTATGTAAAGGACAATCTTTCTCTTTACTGATTTGTCATTGTGTTAATACAGCTATTCAGTGCCATTTTGAAACTATTCTCATCACAAGGAATAGATTTAGGGTTTCTCTTCTATTTTAAAGGGAAAAAAAGTACGCCAAACTCCTCCAACAATCTGGAATTTTATTCCATCCATATACATGCATAGTAACAACATTTGTTGAGAAATTATTTCTATCAGAAGTAGAACATTATCTTTGCGATCACCAGGTGCAGTATTGCTACTCTTATATTTAAATAGATCTTATATATGAATTAAATTCATACTTGCAGCATTGAGTTTAGGGTTTCGATTTAGACTGTGCCTTTAAAAAGATAAAACTGATTAATACTACCTCATTACTTACAATACTGCTTCCAGTAATTTTGTTCATTCTTTATAAAGTATTGCATTTAACAGCAAAGGTTTAAAAATTGAGACAGAGCTGCATCAGCGAAAGAAAATCCAAGTACTATACAAGAAAAAAATTGCCATCTTCATTTAACATACAGGTTTAGGATTAAGAAAATGGACAGAAACATACAGCTACATACAAATGCAAAGCCTAGTGACTAAGAGACTGTATCTGCTAAAATATAAAGTGCAAACGGAGCCTGATTATCCAAGAATTGAAATCTTAAGGCGAACTTATAGCATGTGTATTTAGAACATCTTTGCAAGTTATATTTTAGCATATACATATATCTGCAACAGCATATAAGAAAAAATCAAGATACACAAGTGCTTTTGAAGCTATTTCTAAAATGATTTTCTGTATTGTTTGTGACTATTTTCTTTAAAAGCTACTATACAGTGCAAACCATATGTGCTACACAATAACTATACAATAACATTACAAATGACTTTAATATAAAGTTTTTAAATAAAAAATAACATAACCACAGCTATGAATACTGCTGGTAAAATAAATTAATTTTTTTTGAAAATGGCACCAATAATACACTTTACTAATGGACTGTAATGAAATTACACCTCAAGTCTTCAACTCAGCCATAATGAATTATCTCCTGATTGCCCAGATGTAATTCAAATAGCTTTTTTTTTTTTTTTTCTGGACTGGTTAGAACAACATACTAAACACTGATACCAGAGGTGACTGATGTTTATTCAGTTAGTTCATTTGACATGTTCCGCTGCATGTGATGAGCAATAAAACTTCTTGTGAGTTATAAAGTTTGAAAGGTTGTTGAACTGGATATCACACAGCCGGCAATATTTCCCACTGGTTGGAGCCTGGGTGGAACCATTCACACCTTTTGCTATACTAGACAACTGTTCCTCTGCTGAGGGAATTCCTGGTGAGACATTCTCATTGGCAGCTAATGGGTTCTCAGAGATCCACGAGGGAGATTTGTGGTCGTCTTCATGCTGAGGATTCTGGGAAATGTTCTCTTGCTGTGGGTTGGCAGCAGGTCTCTCATCTTGTTTCAGTCCACCGTTCACTATTACCATTCCTCGATTTTTGGGCAACAATGGTAGAGAATCTTTCTTCAGCGCAGCACACCCATTTGAGGAAGCCTGGCCTTTAGGAGATTCATTTTCGGCATTTGTGCTTTGCTCGATGTCAGTGTTATGGATGACAAGAGAACCAGAAATATAATCACTTGGCTTGATTCCATAATATGGAGAAAGCTGGTCGGCTCCTTTTGCTTTCTTTATTGCTCCAGGGTAAAGGCATTGTGGAAGAAACAAATGTCTGTTTTCTTCTTTTGTAGCAATGAGCTGAGCGGCTTCACTAAAGACCTTCAAGCCTTGCAGGGTTGCTAGGTGGGATGAAAATAGGTTTCCATTGGGGGAAGGCTGCTTCAAATTCCCGTTTTTCTCACATTTTATTATGCTTCTTTCGTAGCTGACATCAGGGCTGTTTCGTTCGCTTTCTGGATTCGGAAACACTTTGCCGTCCAGTTGACCCAGGTCATTACGCTGATGTGCAGTAACCGGGCAGAAATTCTGCTTGTGGGCCAGATAGTTTTCTACCTTATTGAAACTGATCTTGCACACAGTGCACTCGTGATAGTCCAGCAGCCTTTTGGGAGACGTGGTCGTCCGCTCAGACTGAGATAAACACTTTTTGCTGAGATCTATGGGCACGTCCATCTCTAGGCAGGAAACACTGGAATGAGTAGTGTCACATTTGGAAACTGGAACACATTTGTTGATCGTCAGGGAAGTTTCCAAGTGCTTAGAGACAATTCCTGGAAAGATATCACATCTTGGGTGGTAGCACTCTCCTAGCCCTTCTGTGGGTTCTTGAGTGGAGGTACAAGGATTACTGAGGTTGGCTACGTCAAGAAATCTCTGCTGAACCAGTGGAGGCCTTTGTTCCTGCTCAGGTAGGCACATCTCATACATCTTTCTGCGCTTGCGTGTGCGCATGGTTCTCTGCATGGCAGGCACTTTGTTGGAAGCAGACCTCTTTAGTGGAGGGTCGTGGCGAGTAGCACAGTAATACTGTTTGTGGACCATGTATGTTTCGTGCCGGCTGAAGGTAATGTTGCAAGCTTCACAGGTAGTCTTATTTGGGTCACTTTCCCCATCCACTAAGGGGACACTGGGATTTTTCACATCAACAGGTTTTCCATTAATTTTGTCATCATTGTTAGTGGAGGTGGAGAGCTTCTTAGTTTGAGTGGAAAAGTCCTTGTCATGGCCCTTCCCATTTGGCCCAATTAAATCTAAGACAGTGGAAGAATTGATGCAAGATGTTTGAAGAAGTGGATTCTCAGGATCAGCAGAATGAGCAGCTGGGTTGAGAAGGTTTATGGAGGTTTGGCCGGTGTTGGGACTCAAAGCTTCAGGCATCTTTTCTGACACACTAGGGAACTCTGGGGACTTAGCCATCTGCTGCCATCGGCTGCTGCAATAATGCTTTTTGTGCACTAGATAATTATCCAAATTATTGAATGTTATGTTACACTCAAAACAAGTAGCCCCCTTGGGCATCAAGGGGCTGTAGATGACAGGAGGGTAGCTACTACTGCCATGCCTCAGTCGCCGATGCACCAGTTCAGACATCTTGGCTAAGATCTCTGAGGCTTGAGGGACCATGGTGATATCTTGGGGGAAAGAAAACTGAGATAGGAAAGGGCCCACAGGGAAAGAAGGCCCAATATTAGGCTGAACTGGAGATGAGGCAAGTCTTGGGCTAGAGGGCTCAGACTTTATTTTTGTGTAAGAAAAGCTTTGTTTATTTGTTGTAGGCTGTATCTCTGGTCTCTGGTTTGTGAGAAAGAGCTGAGTCTTTTTCTCACACTTGTCCAGCTCTGTGTCAGAGCTCGCATCTTTAGTCTGCATGGCCTTTTGGCTCTGGGGAAGTTCGCTTCTGGTCAGTAAGTCTGTGGCTGGCTGTAAGCTGTCTTCGGTTCCACTTGGAGAGTGTTCCATGTCACTTTCTCTGGGAAGTTTGCCGCTAGGGACATGGAGCTCCTGGTGCTGCAATAAGTCCCTCTGAGTCTGGAAGCCGAAATGGCAGTGATTACATCGGAAGGCAGCTTGAGTGAGATGGGAGAACAGGTGTTGGTGAAAGTTGATCACAGAATCAGCAGTGTAGCTACAGACGGTGCATTTTAGACTAGCACCAGGGGGCAGAAATTCTTCCATTTTCACTCCTAGGGAGACATACAAAATAAGAACAATGAGAAACATGTGTGTTGGTCTTTGAATGCTAGGGACCTTTTCTAATGACCTAATGTTTGCAACACAATGGGAATGAAATCATTCAGAATCTCATTCATTATATTCACTGTTTTCTTGTGACATCTCTTACAGTGTGTGATAATAATAATAGCACTTTATAGTTTTCAAACTACTTTCATGAATATGACGGCATCAAAGTGGAGTAAGTGTCACTGTCTCCATTTTACAGATGAGGAAACACGCTGAAGGAGGCTAAGGGAATTGATTATGTTAATAAAGCTATTAAGTGATGAAGCCATGCCTGAGCCTCAGATTTTATAATTACTGATCCAATAACCTTCCTACTAGAACATTAGCCTCTACATTAGGAAGAAGTGAGCATTCATTAGGATTGCTGTTGAAAACCAATGCAAATCAAATAACTCTCAGTACACTACATATAGGTTATATTCTAAAGAAGCCAAATAGAAACGATTTTGTAAAGTAATTAATAACATCCTAATTTATATTTAATATAAATTTAAAATTTTATGCCACAATTTTGCTGAACATAGTTTATCTCTATCCAGGGCTGATATTTACCTGGTAGACTAATATAGTCTACCAGTATACTAATATAGTCATTTCGCATTGACATCCATGCTGATTGATCGCTGCCTATTTCTAGTCCATGATTACATATTTTGAATATTATCATTGACTGTGGTGGGTAAGCATCACTAAGGTTGACTCTAGCTCCCATTGGTCAGCATATGGTAAAATCAGCTTGGCTTATCCCCTCTGTACTCTGGACTAAAATAAGACCGCCTTTTACATTCATAAGCTGAAAACATGGCAGAGGTACCTAGTCCTGTAGTCATAAAAGGGGTCTAACTATCCTTGTCTCCTTTTTTCCTTAATGAATCCAATACTCATTTTTTCCATTTAGCTGAAAGGACCCCTATATTCTGCTCTTTTTGTTTTGTATATGACTTTACTCACCATCTGAGACAACCAATCTGTTTCTGCTTCCCCTGCTTTATTATCTATATGAAGATAGCTCATTTGCAAGAAGAGGAAAGAGGATGAGCAGAAAGGAAATTGCCTACTTTTATAGGTTCAAAGACAAAAGCTTGAACTGTACTACAGCACTGGAGGTTAGAACAGTAGCTTAAAACTCAACATGTATTTCCATTTTAAAATCATTTAATCTAGGCAAAGACAGCTAAGAAAGTCACCCAGAGGTGTCCTACAAGGTTTGTATCACAGGTGCTGAAAAACTATGATTCTCAGTCCCTAGTTTGTCCCATGCAAGAATGTACCTAAAATTATTTAAAGTCAATAGAATTCTGTACATTCAATTAAATTCATTTTTTTAAAAAATATGTTAATTAGAATGCTATGAAATGAAACCAAAAATAGCTGGCATACAATTCCAAATTAAATGGGAACAGTTGCCACCTTGCTATTAAGAGAGGGCCTTAAAAACCTTATTTGTTTTTCAGCCTATTTTTTCTTAAGGGATTTTAAAACATAGTACTAAAAGTAGTTTTATGTCATAAAAACCAGCTAAGCTGTTATGACGCATCTTTCGGAAGTCAAGAATATTTTGCTGATCCATATTTAAAAGTAAACATCCCTGAATTGTAATTTTAATTGGATCTATCAATAGAATAGCTTTATTTCAATTCAGCAAATACTTATATTTATGTACCTATTATTTCTTCCCTACCATACAGGAAACACTATGGTCAGTTTCCAAAGATTGCTTGACACTAAAGCAATAAATGACAATATTCAAATGGTATTGAGACTTTCTTTTGAAAATAATGTGCTTTTTTAAAACCTCAGTCGAAAACAAATAGAATGATTTGGTCTGTGGTCAGAGCACTGAATTTGTCAGAAAAGAATTAAGACCCAAATCTTTTGAGTAAAATATGCTGAGTATAAGTGGCATAAGATCACACTGGTTGACCCAGAAAGTTTGATTTTGATGTTATAGATAGCTACAGATAGATAGATATAGATGTATACATGTAATGCATATATATTTATAAAAATAATAGTCTTCTGGAGCCACAGAAGAAACAAAAGCAGCATTTACCACTGTGTGAATTCAGGTGCATTTCTAGAGCTCGAGCATTTGAAAAGCTCTTGGTGCACTGTGGGAAGGGGCACAGGCTGGAAATCTGATGGGCACTGTCTTCATTTTCCTCTGACACTGGAGCAGCTTCTCTTTGCCTCCCACTGCAGTAGTACATCAAATGGGCCTGCAGGTTCCGCTCACTCCGATACCAGATGCCACAAGACTTGCAAGGGAATATATCCTCTGCAGGGAAAAACACAGAGACACATTTGCTGCTGTCCATTTGAAACCAACCATGGGTAAAGCAGCATGTAGTTCAATTTTTCTCAGACTCTGCTCTCAGGTCCTGAACTGGGCAATCGGACAGTGATGAGTAACAGTCTTTGGTGTTGTTCTACAGCAGAGGACTCGGCTTTGAAAGAAATGTTATACTCTGCAATTTAACTTCCCAGACTCTAGAAAGAGGACACTCCAATATTTAAAACACAAGATATTGATTTTATTTTGTTTTATTTTTTCTGACAGATTCTCACTCTGTCACCCAGGCTACAGTGCAGTGGTGCGATCTCAACTCACTGCAACTTCTACCTCCTGGGTTCAAGCAATTCTCCTACCTCAGCCTCCCAAGTAGCTGGGATTACAGGTGAGTGCCACCATGCCTGGCTAATTTTTGTATTTTTAGTAGAAACAGGGTTTCTCTATGTTGGCTAGGCTGATCTCAAACTCCTTACCTCAGGTGATCCACCTGCCTCAGCCTCCCAAAGTGCTGGGATTACAGGTGTGAGCCACTGTGTCTGGCCTAAGATATTGATTTTAAATTATATTTATGGTTAGAAAAAATATACATTTATAGTGATATAAATTATCTGATTGATTAAAAGGTAAGGATGTAATGGCTGAACTAATGTTAGCCCTGATGCCAACCCCTGACACCATTTTTTTTTAACACAGTAATTACGGAGTGGCTACTATATGCCCAACTCTGTGTTGAGCTGGGTATAAAACAAAATGAAAGATGAAACAGCTGGCCTTAGGAAGCATACAGTCTCCTCCGGTTGATGGACATGTGGTCAGCTAATTACATTACAGTCTAATTACTGTTCTGATGGAGGTATCTGAGGAGTGCCCCGGGGCATGGAAAAGAGGCTGATGTCAGGAGTGGAGAGAGGAGGAGGTTAGAGACAGATTTAGAGGGAAGATGATGAGCTCAGCCTGAGCTGAGGTGTGAAGGATGAAATTAAGCTAGTTATGTGGAGAAGAGGGGTTGGATCATCCTGATCAAATGAGCAGCTCAGGGAAAGCCATGAGAGCCTGAGAGAGGGGCTGGGAGGCTGGGAGGCTGGGAGGCTGTTCTGTACTGTTGAGTTAAGGAGCATGATAGGGCTGGGAGAGAAGAGGCTGTAGGAGGCAGGGATAGACTGAAAGAATTGCAGGCTCTCAACGAGTTTTAGATTTTGTCTTCATGATTATGAAGCATCACCGAATCATTTTAAGCAAGACACTGACATAATCAGATATTATAGAATCACAGCAGCAGAGTCTAGTTTTGAAGGTAGTGAATTTGGAAGAAAGACTTTTGACTGGTGGGAGGCAACTGCAGTACTCTTAAGAGAAACACAACAGTGTTTGAACTGCAGCTAATACTGGTACCTTATTTATCAGGTCATGCTATGATGTGTCATGTTCATGTGTTCGCTCATGGAAAATCTCTTCATGTGTGTTTTGTCCCCCTTCATCCATCTATAGGTGAGGAGACTGGTGTTAAGTAACTTGCCCATCCATGACCGCATCAGTGGTTGAAATGGGATTGGAATATGAAACTACCCTCATTCCCACCCTAATTATCATCACTAAATGAGGTAACCAAGCAGAATGTCTCAACGCAAGCACATACTTTTTATTTTACACTCTAACCGGCTCTCTACCCCTACTCATTATACTAATCTACACCTATAATAACACAGGCTCATTGAATATCACACTACTAACACTTATAGACCAAAAACTAGCAACCACTTGATCTCACAACCTTACTTGACTAGCATGCATAATAGCCTTTATGACAAAAATACCCCTATATGGCCTACACTTATGACTTCCTAAAGCTCATGTCGAAGCCCCCATTGCAGGATCAATAGTCCTTGCCGCAGTACTCCTAAAACTAGGTGGCAATGCATAATACGACTCACTTCTATCCTTAACCCTTTAACAGAGTACATAGCCTATCCATTCCTTATATTATCTCTATGAGGTATAATCATAACAAGCTCAATCTGTCTTCGACAAACAGACCTGAAATCACTGATCGCATACTCCTCCGTAAGCCATATAGCCCTAGTAATCGTAGCCTCCCTCATCCAACCCCCCTGAAGCTTCTCTGGTGCAATTATCCTTATAGTTGCCCATGGACTCACCTCCTCCATATATTTCTGCCTAGCTAACTCAAACTACGAACGCACCCACAGCCGCATCATATTACTGTCCCGAGGACTTCAAGTCCTACTCCCATTAATAACCTTTTGATGGTTCACAGCAAACCTTGCTAATCTTGTCATTCCCCCTACCATTAACCTACTCGGTGAGCTCTTTGTAATCGCAGCTTCATTTTCTTGATCTCATATTACTATCATACTTACAGGATTCAATATACTAATTACAGCCCTCTACTCTCTCCACATGTTCGTCACAATGCAACGAGGGACACTTACACACCATATAATCAACATAAAACCCCCCTTCACACGAGAAAACACATTAATATTTGTACACCTTGCCCCAGTCATTCTTCTAACCCTTAATCCCAACACCATTCTAGGACTTACTCCCTGTAAATATAGTTTAATCAAAACATTAGATTGTGGACCTAACTATAGAAGCTTACTACTTCTTATTTACCGAGAAAACTTGCAAGGACTGCTAACCCATGCCCCCGTACTTAAAATTACGGCTTTCTCAACTTTTAAAGGATAACAGCTATCCACTGGCCTTAGGAGCCAAAAACATTGGTGCAACTCCAAATAAAAGTAATAATTATGTGCACCTCTATCATAATAACAACCCTCGCCTCCCTAACTCTTCCAATTTTTGCCACCCTCATTAATCCTGACAAAAAACGCTCATACCCAAACTATGTAAAGATAACTATAATATATGCCTTTATTACTAGCCTTCTTCCAATAACCCTATACATTTTCTCAAATCAAGAAACAACCATTTGAAGCTGACACTGAATAACAACCCAAACATTAGATCTAACACTAAGCTTTAAACTAGACTACTTTTCTATAATATTTATTCCAATCGCACTATTCATCACCTGATCTATTATAGAATTCTCACTATGATACATAAACTCAGACCCAAACATCAATCAATTCTTCAAATATCTCCTCATTTTTCTCACTGCCATACTAATTCTAGTCACCGCCAACAACCTTTTCCAACTCTTCATTGGTTGAGAGGGTGTAGGAATCATATCCTTCCTTCTAATCAGCTGATGGTACGCTCGAGCAGACGCCAACACAGCAGCCATCCAAGCAATCCTATATAACCACATCGGCGACATTGGTCTTATCCTGGCTATAACATGATTCCTCCTGCATTATAACTCGTGAGACTTTCAACAAATACTGGCTCTAAACTCCAACTCAAATCTCCTTCCACTAGTAGGCCTTCTCCTAGCAGCAACAGGAAAATCAGCTCAATTTGGTCTTCACCCCTGATTACCCTCTGCCATAGAAGGTCCAACCCCGGTCTCAGCCCTACTTCACTCCAGCACCATAGTTGTTGCCGGAGTATTCCTACTTATTCGCTTTCACCCTTTAATAGAAAGCAACACACTAATCCAAAACCTCATACTATGTCTAGGAGCTATTACTACCCTATTCATAGCCATCTGCGCCCTCACACAAAATGATATCAAAAAAATCGTGGCCTTCTCCACCTCAAGTCAACTAGGTCTAATAATAGTCACTATTGGTATTAACCAACCACACTTAGCATTCCTACACATCTGCACTCATGCCTTCTTCAAAGCTATACTCTTTATGTGCTCTGGATCTATTATCCATAACTTAAATAACGACCAAGACATCCGAAAAATAGGTGGTCTATTTAAAACAATGCCCCTCACCTCAACTTCCCTAGTTATTGGCAACCTAGCACTCACGGGAATACCCTTCCTCACAGGCTTCTATTCCAAAGACCTCATTATCGAAGCCACAAATACGTCATATACCAACGCCTGAGCCCTATCTATTACTCTCATCGCCACCTCCCTAACAAGCGCCTACAGTACTCGAACCATTCTCCTTACCCTAACAGGACAACCCCACTTCCCAATCCTAATAAGCATCAACGAAAACAACCCCGCCCTATTAAACCCAATTAAACGCCTCATAATAGGCAGTATAATTGCAGGATTCCTTATCACCAACAATATTCCCCCTACCTCACTTCCCCAACCAACAATACCCTCCTATCTAAAATTCTCAGCCTTATGCGCAACTGCCCTCGGCTTCCTAACAGCCCTAGACCTCGCCCTTATAACCAACAAACTAAAAGTAAAAAATCCATCACAAATATTCAAATTCTCCAATATACTAGGATACTTTCCCACCACAGTCCATCGTATAGTTCCCTATCAACACCTACTTATAAGTCAAAATTTAGCCCTTCTCCTATTAGATTCAACGTGACTAGAGAAATCTATACCCAAAATAATCTCACAAACACATATTACTGCTTTCATAACTGTAACTACCCAGAAAGGCATAATTAAACTCTACTTCCTCTCTTTCCTCATTCCCCTTACCCTAACTCTACTTCTAATAATATAGCCTATTACCTCGAGTAATCTCAATCACAATATATACACCAACAAACAACGTTCAACCAGCAACCACCACTAATCAACGCCCATAATCATACAAGGCACTCGCACCAATAGAATCGCCTCGAACTAACCCTGATCATTCCCCCTCAAAAATCGCCCAACTACCCATATTATTAAAATTAACCACCACCACTACTCCATCAAAACTTAAAACCCATAAAATTAGTACTACTTCCATTATTAATCCCACCAAAAGACCCCCTAGAACCTCAAACCCTGAGCCTCATGTCTCAGGATACTCTTCAATAGCCATTGCTGCAGTATAGCCAAAAACAACTATTATACCCCCCAAATAAATTAAAAATATCATTAAACCCATGTAGGCCCCCCCATAATTTAAAATAATTACACAACCAATTACACCACTAACAATCAACGCTAAACCCCCATAAATGGGAGAGGGCTTAGAAGAAAAACCCACAAACTCCATAACCAACAATACACTTAATGTAAATAAAATATATGTCATTGCTTCCATATGGACTTTAACCATAACCAATGATATGAAAAACCATCGTTGTATTTCAACTATAAAAGCACCAAATGATTCCAATACGCAAATCTAACCCAATCATAAAAATAATCAACCACTCCCTCATTGACCTACCTACCCCATCCAACATTTCTGTGTGATGAAATTTCGGCTCACTTCTTGCAACCTGCCTAATTCTACAAATTATCACAGGCCTATTCTTAGCAATGCACTACTCACCAGACACTTCCTCTGCTTTCTCCTCAATTGCACACATCACTCGAGACGTAAATTACAGCTGAACCACCCGCTATCTCCACGCTAACGGTGCCTCCATACTCTTCATCTGCCTCTTCCTGCACGTAGGCCAAGGCCTCTACTATGGCTCATATCTTCTCCTAGAAACCTGAAACATTGGCATCATGCTTCTACTCATAACCATAGCAACAGCCTTCATGGGCTACGTACTCCCATGAGGCCAAATATCATTCTGGGGGGCAACAGTAATCACAAATCTACTCTCAGCAGTCCCATACATCGGAACCAACCTTGTTCAATGGGTCTGAGGTGGGTACGCCATTGATAACCCCACTCTCATACGATTCTCCACCCTACACTTCATCCTACCCTTCATTATCGTCGCTCTCACAACCGTACACTTACTATTCCTACACGAAACAGGGTCGAACAACCCTTGCGGAATTTCCTCTAACTCAGACAAAATCACCTTTCACCCCTACCATACAATTAAAGATATCCTAGGTCTAATCCTCCACCTCTTTACTCTAACAACATTAACATTATTTTCACCCGACCTTCTAAGCGACCCAGATAACTATACCCCAGCCAACCCACTAAGCACTCCTCCACATATTAAAGCAGAATGATACTTCCTATTCGCATACGCAATTCTACGATCTGTGCCCAACAAATTGGGAGGTGTACTAGCACTCTTCCTATCAATTCTCATTCTAGCAATTATCCCCATACTCCACAAATCCAAACAACAAAGCATAATATTCCGCCCACTCAGCCAATTCCTATTCTGACTCCTAGTTACAATTCTACTAACCCTAACCTGAATTGGAAGCCAACCAGTGACCCAACCTTTTATCATCATTGGCCAAATAGCATCCACAATATACTTTATCACTATCCTAATCTTAATACCGCTGGCCTCCCTAATCGAGAACAACCTACTCAAATGAACCTGCCCTCATAGTATAAATTAATACACTGGCCTTGTAAACCAGAAATGGAATATTCTCCCCAGGGCAATCAGAAAGAAAGTACTTAACTCTACTGCCAACACCCAAAACTGGCGTTCTGACTTAAACTACTTTCTGTATTTTATGTTGTACAAGCCCTACAGCATAACTTTAGTACTAACCTACCTTTAATGCCATTATGTAATTCGTGCATTACTGCTAGCCAACATGTATAATATATAGTACTATATATGCTTAACTGTACATAGCACATGTTTTTACATACGTACCTAATCCCCTTAAAAGACATGCTTACAAGCAAGAACTCTAATGAATACTTCAACAGTAACACATAACACACTCCCTCAAAGTCCACACATTTCCCCCATGGATACCAACAGAACTAGCCCTATATTAATCGTACATAGTACATTAAATTGTTCATTGGACATAGCACATACCTATTAAAAAATCCTCCTCACCACGGATGCCCCCCCTCACTTAGGAATCCCTTGTTCACCATCCTCCGTGAAATCAATATCCCGCTCAAGAGTGCTACTCTCCTCGCTCCGGGCCCATAACTTGTGGGGGTAGCTATAATTGAACTGTATCCGGCATCTGGTTCTTACCTCAGGGCCATAGCAATCAAGATCGCCCACACGTTCCCCTTAAATAAGACATCTCGATGGATCACGGGTCTATCACCCTATTAACCAGTCACAGGAGCTCTCCATGCATTTGGTATCTTTTATCTCTGGTCCGCACGCAACCCCATCGCAGAATGCTGACTCCCACCACATCCCGTCCTGCCGCGCCTGCCTTTGATCCCTAGTCCATGACGTTATTAATCGCACCTACGTTCAATATCCTAGCCCCGCATAACTACCAGTAAGGTGTTATTTAATTCATGCTTGTAGGACATATCGATAATCAACTCACGACACCACTCCCACCACACCACAAAACCACAATAAAAATTCCATCAAAACTCCCCACCCCCATCTCTGACCCCCACCTAAACCCACTTTTGCCAAACCCCAAAAACAAAAGCCTCAATTTGCCCGGCCAGAGCTTATATTTTTTTTCTTTCTTTTTTTTTTTTTCTGAGACGGAGTCTCGCTGTGTCTCCCAGGCTGGAGTGCAGTGGCGTGATCTCGGCTCACTGCAAGCTCCGCCTCCCGGGTTCACGCCATTCTCCCGCCTCAGCCTCCCAAGTAGCTGAGACTACAGGCGCCCGCCACCACGCCCTGCTAGTTTTTTGTATTTTTAGTAGAGACGGGGTTTCACCATGTTAGCCAGGATAGTCTCGATCTCCTGACCTCGTGATCCACCCGCCTCGGCCTCCCAAAGTGCTGGGATTACAGGCTTGAGCCACCGCGCCCGACCCAGAGCTTATATTTTCATCTTTTAGGTGTGCACGACTCCAACTGCCATCCCCTCAACTAATATAAATTTACTTCACCAAACACTCTTGACAGCAACCCAGGGCCCCTTTCCTTCCACCCCCCGCCCCTCACATTTGCCTACCCACTACCAAACCAATACCTCTCCTACTACAACCCCAAAGAAATCACTCCATAGTCATACCCATTTACTCGTTTATGTAGCTTAAATCTACCTAAAGCAAGACACTGAAAATGCCTAGATGGGCTTGCACACCCCATAAACAAATAGGTTTGGTCCTGGCCTTTCTATTGGCTCTTAGCAAGATTACACATGCAAGCATCCCCGCCCCGGTGAAGACGCCCTACAAATCACTATGACCAAGAGGAGCAAGTATCAAGCACGCACACGCAGCTCAAAACACTTTGCCTAGCCACACCCCCACGGGAGACAGCAGTGACAAATCTTTAGCAATAAACGAAAGTTTAACTAAGCTATGCTATAATAAGGGTTGGTTAATTTCGTGCCAGCCAGCGCTGTCATACGATTAACCCTAGCCAACAGAGATCGGCGTAGAGAGTGTTTTAGATCTGATACAATAAAGCTAAACTCCATCTAAACCGTAAAACCCTAGCTGATGTGAAATAAACTACGAAAGTGGCTTTAAAATTTCTGAACACACCATAGCCAAGGCCCAAACTGGGATTAGATACCCCACTATGCTTAGCCCTAAACCTCAATAGTTAAAACAACAAAACTACTCGCCAGAATACTACAAGCAACAGCTTAAAACTCAAAGGACTTGGCGGTGCTTCACATCCCCCTAGAGGATAAATCGATAAACCCCGATCTATAAACCCCGTTATATAACCCCGATCTATAAACCCCGATAAACCCCGTTCTATAATCGATAAACCCCGATCCACCCCACCCTCTCTTGCTCAGTCTATATACCGTCATCTTCAGCAAACCTTGATGAAGGTTACGAAGTGAGCGCAAATGCCCTCCCCGCAAAAACGTTAGGTCAAGGTGTAACCTATGAGATGGTAAAAAATGGGCTACATTTTCTACCTCAGAAAACCCCACGATAACTCTTATGAAACCTAAGAGTCCAAGGAGGATTTAGCAGTAAATTAAGAATAGAATGCTTAATTGAACTAGGCCATAAAGCACGCACACACCGCCCGTCACTCCCCTCAAATATATTTAAGGAACATCTTAACTAAACACCCTAATATTTATATAGAGGGGATAAGTCGTAACACGGTAAGTGTACTGGAAGGTGCACTTGGATAAATCAAGGTATAGCTTAACATAAAGCATCTGGCTTACACCCAGAAAATCTCAACACCGCTTGACTACCTTGAGCTAACACTAGCTCTAAGCACAATCAACACTAACACCAAACCAACATATACCAAACCATTCACCTACATAAAGTATAGGCGATAGAAATTTTAACCTGACGCTATAGATACAGTACCATAAGGGAAAGATAGAAAACCATCCAAGCACAAAATAGCAAGCATTAACCCCTGTACCTTTCGCATAATGAATTAGCTAGAAATAATTTCACAAAGAGAACTAAAGCCAAATTCCCCGAAACCAGACGAGCTACCCAAAAACAGCTAAAAGAGCATACCTGTCTATGTGGCAAAATAGTGGGAAGATTTCTGGGTAGAGGTGACAAGCCTACCGAGCCTGGTGATAGCTGGTTATCCAAGATAGAATCTTAGTTCAACCTTAAGTTTACCTATAGAACCACTTAATCCTCCTGTAAACTTAATTGTTACTCTAAAGAGGGACAGCTCTTTAGACAGTAGGAAAAAACCTTATATAGAGAGTAAAAACCCCAATTACCATAGTTGGCCTAAAAGCAGCCATCAATTAAGAAAGCGTTCAAGCTCAACATCAACTATCCAAAAAACCCCAAACACATAACTGAACTCCTCACACTACATTGGATTAATCTATCACCCTATAGAAGTAATAATGCTAGTATAAGTAACATGAATACTTTCTCCACCGCATAAGCCTAAATCAGACCGAAAGCCTCGCCGATATTTAACAGCCTAGTATTGATAAACATAAACAAGCCCATACTACTTTCACTGTTAACCCAACACAGGCATGCATTCAAGGAAAGGTTAAAAAAAGTAAAAGGAACTCGGCAAACTTAACCCCCGCCTGTTTACCAAAAACATCACCTCTAGCATTACTAGTATTAGAGGCACTGCCTGCCCAGTGATGCACGTTTAACGGCCGCGGTACCCTGACCGTGCAAAGGTAGCATAATCACTTGTTCTTTAAATAGGGACTCGCATGAATGGCAACACAAGGGTTTAACTGTCTCTTACTTTCAACCAGTGAAATTGACCTGTCCGTGAAGAGGCGGATATATAATAATAAGACGAGAAGACCCTATGGAGCTTTAATTTATTAATGCAACCAGGAATCATACAAACCTACGGATTTTTAAATCTCTACACCTGCATTAAAAATTTTGGTTGGGGTGACCTCGGAGCACAACCAAACCTCCGAAGAATCCATGCCGAGACCACACAAGCCAAAGTGAACTAACATTTACAATTGATCCAATAATTTGATCAGCGGAACAAGTTACCCTAGGGATAACAGCGCAATTCTATTCTAGAGTCCATATCGACAATAGAGTTTACGACCTCGATGTTGGATCAAGGACATCCTAATGGCGCAGCAGCTATCAAGGGTTCGTTTGTTCAACGATTAAAGTCCTACGTGATCTGAGTTCAGACCGGAGCAATCCAGGTCGGTTTCTATCTATTCTACATTTCTCCCTGTACGAAAGGACAAGAGAAATAAGGCCCACTTCATAAAGCGCCTTCATTACATAAATGACCTAATCTTAATTTAGCAAAATATTATACATCTCACCCAAAAACAGGGTTTGTTAAGATGGCAGAGCCCGGCAATTGCATAAAACTTAAAACTTTACAATCAGAGGTTCAACTCCTCTTCTTAACATCATGACCACGATAAACCTTCTACTCCTCATTATACCTACGCTAGCCACCATGGCGTTCCTTACACTCGTTGAACGAAAGTTACTAGGCTATATACAACTACGTAAGGGGCCCAACGTTGTAGGTCCCTACGGACTACTACAACCCTTTGCTGATGCAATAAAACTCTTCGCCAAAGAACCTCTAAAACCCTCAACATCCACCACTGCTCGCTATATTACCACACCCGCTCTAGCTTTCTCCATTGCCCTCCTCCTATGAACCCCCCTCCCCATGCCCAACCCCCTAATTAACTTCAACCTAGGACTCCTATTTATCCTAGCCACGTCCAGTCTAACTGTCTACTCCATCCTATGATCCGGATGAGCATCAAATTCAAACTACGCTCTAATTGGAGCCCTACGAGCCGTCGCCCAAATGATCTCATACGAGGTCACCCTCGCCATCATTCTACTATCAGTTTTGCTAATAAGTGGCTCATTCAACCTCAACATACTCATTACAACACAAGAACACCTCTGACTTCTCCTGCCATCATGACCACTAGCCATAATATGATTTACCTCCACACTAGCAGAAACAAATTGAAGCCCCTTCGATCTCATAGAAGGCGAATCGGAACTAGTATCAGGCTTTAACACTGAATACTCCGCAGGTCCATTCGCTCTATTCTTCATGGCCGAATACATAAACATTATCATAATAAATGCCCTAACAACCACAATTTTCCTGGGCACATTCTACCCCATCCATTCACCAGAACTATTCACAACATGCTTTACCATTAAAACACTCCTCCTAACTTCCTTATTTCTCTGAGTCCGAGCAGCATACCCCCGATTCCGTTACGATCAACTTATACACTTATTATGAAAAAACTTTCTCCCACTTACACTAGCACTCCTCATATGAAATACCTCAATGCCCATCGTAACCTCCAGCATCCCCCCTCAAACCTAGAAATATGTCTGACAAAAGAGTTACTTTGATAGAGTAAATAATAGAGGCCCCAACCCTCTTATTTCTAGGACTGCAGGCATCGAACCTACCCCCGAGAACCCAAACTTCTCCGTGCTACCTCTCACACCCTATCCTAGAGTAAGGTCAGCTAAATAAGCTATCGGGCCCATACCCCGAAAATGTTGTCACACCCTTCCCATACTAATCAACCCACTAGCTCAACTTATTATCTACACCACGGTAATCACAGGCACACTCATTACAACACTAAGCTCACACTGATTCCTAGCCTGAGCAGGTCTAGAAATAAACATATTAGCCTTTACTCCAATTCTAATAAAAAAAACAAACCCCCGCTCCACAGAAGCCGCTACTAAATATTTCCTAGTACAATCTACCGCATCCATAATCCTCATAATAGCAATTGTTTCCAACAACCTACTATCAGGATACTGAACAATAACAAGTCACACCAATCAACTCTCATCCCTAATAATAACAACCGCCCTTGCCATAAAACTAGGAATAGCTCCATTCCACTTTTGAGTTCCAGAAGTCACCCAAGGAACACCTCTGGCCTACTCCTCCTCACATGACAAAAACTGGCCCCCATCTCAATCATATACCAAATTCACCCATCGATCAACACCTGCATTCTCCTAACCCTCTCAACCCTATCTATTATAGTAGGCAGTTGAGGAGGCCTCAACCAAACACAATTACGCAAGATTCTAGGATACTTTTCAATCACTCACATGGGCTGAATAACAATAACACTAACATATAACCCAACTATCACAATTCTCTACTTAACTATATATATCACCCTAACAACCACCATATTCTTAACCCTCAACCTAAACTCAAACACCACAACTCTCATGCTATCTCACACCTGAAACAAATCAACCTGTCTAGTACCACTAATAACATCTACCCTCCTATCCCTAGGAGGCTTACCCCCTCTAACCGGCTTCCTACCCAAGTGAATCACCATTCAAGAACTCACAATAAACAATAACTTCGTCATCCCCTCCATCATAATCATCATAACCCTACTCAACCTATACTTCTACATACGCCTAATCTACACTATCTCCCTAACACTATTTCCCACATCCAACAACACAAAAATAATATGGCAATTCGAAAACACAAAACCCACACTCCTTATTTCCCCACTCATTATTGCCTCCACCCTCTTACTACCAATCTCCCCCCAAGCCTGTCTATCCCCTAGAAATTTAGGTTAAGCAAGACCAAGGACCTTCAAAGCCCTTAGCAAGTAAAATTACTTAATTTCTGAAATACATAAGGACTGCAAATGCCTGCTCTGCATCAATTGAACGCAAATCAATTACTTTAATTAAGCTAAGCCCTCACTAGATCAATGGGACTCGAACCCACAAAAACTTAGTTAACAGCTAAACACCCTAACCAACTGGCTTTGATCCACTTCTCCCGCCGCAGGGAAAAAAGGCGGGAGAAGCCCCGGCAGAAACTTAAAACTGCTCCTTTGAACTTGCAATCCAATGTGAAAATCACCTCAGGGCTGGTAAAAAGAGGGTTAGACCTCTGTCTTTAGGTTTACAGCCTAATGCCTACTCAGCCATTTTACCTTCCCTCCTTTCTATTCCTACCTATGCTCATCAATCGTTGACTATTCTCAACAAACCATAAAGACATTGGGACCCTATACCTGCTATTTGGTGCATGAGCTGGAGTCATAGGTATGGCTCTGAGCCTTCTCATTCGAGCTGAACTAGGTCAACCCGGCAATCTGCTAGGCAATGACCATATCTACAACGTTATTGTAACAGCTCATGCGTTCATTATAATCTTCTTCATAGTCATACCCATTATAATCGGAGGCTTCGGGAACTGACTAGTGCCCCTAATAATTGGCGCTCCTGATATGGCATTCCCCCGTCTAAACAATATAAGCTTCTGACTCCTTCCCTCCTCTTTCCTACTACTAATGGCATCAGCCATAGTAGAAGCCGGTGCCGGAACAGGTTGAACAGTATATCCTCCTTTGGCAGGAAACTTCTCTCATCCAGGGGCCTCCGTGGACTTAATCATCTTCTCTCTTCACCTAGCAGGCATTTCCTCTATCTTAGGAGCCATCAACTTCATCACCACCATCATTAACATAAAACCTCCAGCAATATCCCAGTATCAAACTCCCTTGTTTGTCTGATCAATCTTAATTACAGCAATCCTCCTACTCCTCTCTTTGCCAGTCTTAGCCACCGGCATCACTATCCTACTAACAGATCGCAACCTCAACACTACTTTCTTTGATCCTGCTGGAGGAGGAGACCCTATCCTATACCAACACTTATTTTGATTCTTCGGCCACCCCGAAGTCTATATCCTTATTCTTCCTGGATTTGGGACAATTTCCCATATTGTAACTCACTACTCTGGGAAAAAAGAGCCATTTGGGTACATGGGTATAGTCTGGGCTATGATATCAATTGGATTTCTAGGTTTTATTGTATGAGCTCATCACATGTTTACAGTTGGTATAGATGTAGATACACGGGCCTATTTCACTTCTGCCACTATAATTATTGCAATCCCTACTGGTGTTAAAGTTTTCAGCTGACTTGCCACACTCCACGGGGGCAATATTAAATGATCCCCCACAATACTTTGAGCCCTAGGCTTTATTTTTCTATTTACCGTAGGAGGCCTAACCGGCATTATCTTAGCAAACTCATCTCTAGATATCGTATTACACAATACATACTACGTTGTCGCCCACTTTCACTATGTTTTATCAATAGGAGCTGTCTTCGCCATTATAGGAAGCTTTATTCATTGATTCCCTCTATTTTCAGGCTACACATTAGACCAGACTTATGCCAAAGCCAATTTTATTATTATATTTGTAGGTGTAAATTTAACCTTTTTTCCACAACACTTCCTTGGCCTATCCAGGATACCCCGACGCTACTCTGATTACCCCGATGCCTACACCACATGAAACACCCTATCATCTCTAGGCTCCTTTATCTCACTAGTAGCAGTAATCTTAATAATTTATATAATTTGAGAAGCCTTTGCCTCAAAACGCAAAGTACTACTAATCGAACAACCCTCTACTAGCCTAGAGTGATTAAATGGCTGTCCTCCACCCCACCACACATTTGAAGAACCAACCTATATTAAACTGAACGAAAAAGGAGAGAGTCGAACCCCCTAAAACTGGTTTCAAGCCAATCTTATAGCCCCTATAACTTTTTCAATAAGGTATTAGAAAAATTATTTCATAGCTTTGTCAAAGCTAAATTGTAGGTCAAGCCTTATGTATCTTATATGGCTCACCCAGTTCAGCTAGGCCTACAAGACACCACATCCCCTGTCATAGAAGAACTAATCACTTTTCACGACCATGCTTTTATAGCTATATCTTTAATTAGCTTTCTAGTCTTATACGCCCTATCCTCAACACTCACAACAAAACTTACCAACACCAACATCACAGATGCCCAAGAAATAGAGACCATCTGGACTATTTTACCTGCAATTATCTTAGTCCTAATCACCCTTCTATCCCTGCGCATCCTGTATCTAACAGAGGAAATCAACAACCCCTCCATTACTATTAAATCAATCGGACACGAATGATACTGAACCTACGAGTACACAGACTACGGAGGCTTACTCTTTAACTCTTATATACTACCCCCACTATTCTTAAACCCAGGTGACCTTCGACTTCTAGAAGTTGACAACCGAGTAGTCCTCCCAATTGAAGCCCCCGTCCGTATAATAATCACATCCTAAGATGTCTTACATTCATGAACTATCCCTACACTAGGCCTAAAAACAGATGCAGTGCCTAGACGCTTAAACCAAACTATATTCACCGCCACACGACCAGGCGTCTACTATGGACAATGCTCAGAAATCTGTGGCGCAAACCACAGCTTCATACCAATCGTCGCAGAACTTATCCCACTAAAAATCTTTGAAATAGAACCTGTATTTACCCTATAAACCCCCCCCATAAGCCCTTAAAAATACTTTACAGACCCGCTGTACAGCTATCCTAGCATTAACCTTTTAAGTTAAAGATTGAGGAACATACCCTCTACAGTGAAATGCCCCAATTAGATACATCTACATGATTCACTACTATCATGACGATGCTCCCCACACTATATCTTATTATACAATTAAAACTGCTAAACACAAATTACTATCAACCCCCCTTACAAAAAAACCCTAGCCTACAAATCCACAATAATCACTGACAACTAAAATGAACGAAAATCTATTTACCCCGTTCTCAACCCCAATAATCCTCGGCCAATCCGCCACAATTCCCATTATCCTATTTCCTACACTGCTAATTCCAACCTCCAAACGCCTCATTAACAACCAACTAATCACTATTCAACAAAGCCTGACTCAACTCACTCTAAAGCAAATAATAGTAACTCACAATACTAAAGGGCAATCCTGAGCTCTTATACTAATATCCCTAATCACCTTTATTGCCATAACCAACCTCCTAGGACTCCTACCCCACTCATTTATGCCAACCACCCAACTTTCTATAAACCTGGCTATAGCAATCCCCCTATGAGCAGGCACAGTGATTGTGGGCCTTCGCTTTAAAACCAAAAATTCCCTAGCCCATCTTCTACCACAAGTACACCCACACCACTCATTCCCATACTAGTAATAATCGAAACTATTAGTCTACTTATCCAACCAGTAGCCCTAGCTGTACGACTAACCGCTAATATCATAGCTGGTCACCTACTAATGCATCTGATTGGAAGCGCTGCACTAGTATTATCAACCATTAGCTTCCCCGCTGCCTTACTAACTTCTATACTCCTAACACTACTAACCATTCTAGAAATTGCAGTCGCTCTAATTCAGGCCTATGTCTTTACACTCTTAGTCAGCCTTTACTTACACAACAATACCTAATGACCCACCAACTCCATGCTTGTCACATAGTTAAACCTAGCCCCTGACCATTAACAGGAGCCCTATCAGCTCTCCTAATAACATCCGGCTTAGTTATATGATTTCACTTTTACTCCATCACCCTACTGACACTAGGCCTACTAACCAATGTACTAACCCTATACCAATGATGACGCGATATTGTACGAGAGAGCACTTATCAAGGCCACCATACAGTACCTGTCCAAAAAAGCCTTCGATATGGAATAACATTATTCATCATCTCAGAAGTCTTCTTCTTCACCGGCTTCTTCTGAGCGTTTTACCACTCGAGCCTCGCTCCAACACCCCACTTAGGGGGTCACTGACCACCAACAGGCATTACCCCTTTAAATACCCTAGAAGTACCTCTTCTAAACACCTCTGTACTACTCGCATCAGGAATTACAATCACCTGAGCCCACCATAGCCTCATAAACAATAACCGAAAACAAACAATCCAAGCCTTACTTATCACAATTCTACTGGGCATCTACTTCACCCTACTACAAATCTCAGAATACTTTGAAGCACCTTTCACTATCTCCGACGGTATTTACGGTTCAACATTTTTCGTCGCCACAGACTTCCACGGACTTCACATCATCATTGGATCTACATTTCTTCTTATTTGCCTCATTCGCCAACTATTATACCACTTCACATCAAACCACCATTTCGGCTTTGAAGCCGCCGCCTGATACTGACACTTCGTAGATGTTGTCTGACTGTTCCTCTACCTTTCTATCTATTGATGAGGATCCTACTCTTTTAGTATAACTAGTACAATTGACTTCCAATCAATCAGCTTTGATAGTATTCAAAAAAGAGTAATCAACCTAGTACTAGCCTTAACAATCAACACCCTTTTGACCTCACTACTAATAATTATCATATTCTGATTACCCCAACTCAACTCCTATGCAGAAAAAACTAACCCTTACGAATGTGGATTTGATCCCCTAAATCCCGCTCGTATCCCTTTCTCAATAAAATTTTTCCTGATCGCCATCACTTTTCTACTATTCGACCTGGAGATCGCTCTACTACTATCCCTACCATGAGCCCTCCAAACAACAAACCTTCCAGTAATAATCAAAACATCTATCATATTTATCATCATCCTAATTCTCAGCCTAGCCTATGAATGAACCCCAAAAGAACTAGACTGAGCCGAATTGGTAAGTAGTTTAAACAAAACAAATGATTTCGACTCATTAAATTATGATAACCATACATTTGGTCTTTATCACTCTTCCATAATGCCTCCATGGCAAGGGTGGCAGAGAGGAAGAATTATGCTGAGGAAGTAGAACTGACTAGAAGTCATGAACAATGCTTGGTGACTAGATTCTAGAACAGACGAATACGGCTTTGCTTTGCTTCCAAGCTTCTGTGTCAGGAATGGTTTCATTCATCTACACAGGGAACAGAGGATGGAGGGGTGATGTCTTCAGGCCAGGGCATGTATAGGGTGACCAAATCTGACCTTGTATTGTGCAAACTCAGGACTTTCGTAGAGAAAGGGGTCACCATCCAGAGGGATGCCAGATAAAAATGTACAATGGGACTAAGCCAGGCAAACAGTGGCACATGTTCACGTTAGACATGTGGAATCTGATATTGCTGTAAGAAATACAGAAGAACATGGGATAAATGGCAATGGAGGCCTAAAACTCAGCAGAAATGGCTGAACTTATAATTTGTGAACTGTTATTTATGGTTGTTGGTGGAGCCCACAGTAGTGAAGGAGATGGCTCAGGGAGATCACATTAAAGGCGATGAGGAGAAAAACTAATGATCAAATTCTAGTGAAGGGGAAGTAAGGGTAGCAAGTATAATTTCAAATTAACATTTAATTTAAAAATTATATACTACTACTGTTTATTATTTAACCCCTCCCTTCCAAGTTAATTTCATTTACACTATTCATGAGGCTACACAGTTTAGTAAAGGGTCCATTTAAGCAGGATGAATTTAACTCACTAATTCCAGAATGAAAGCAAAAGCTCTCTGCATCTACGCTAAATTATTTGACATAAATAGTTGTCTTGCTACAGAAAGCAAATAGAGTACACTTTCCACTATAATTAGAATTAAATACATTGGAGCTTCCCAATAACATCAGATACTCCTAGAGTCTTTGGCAATAAAATCCTTTTGCCTCAGATTCAGGTTGGGCCCATGTTATTTCCAGTTCCTCACTATCAGAATCAAAGTAAAGATCCAGGAAAGAAAATAGGCACATTTACCTTAAGGAAATCCAATAATACTAGCTTAGATGGAAGTACTATATCATTGATTGAATGCACAGTAATTTCAGACTCATCTGATAATTTCTTTAATCTAAAGGATGATTATTACAGCAAGAATCTAATTACAGTTGAATATTTTATATTTTAATATCAAGACATCATTGCCTCTCTGGATTTCTTTTCTGCCTCATTCAGGGTCTCAGAGATTTTAAAGTATATTTTTGAGTAGATGCAATTTTTTGCTTACCTACTAACTTCAGAATCTATTCTCCTCTTAAGATGTATCTGCTACTCATGTTTTCTCATAGAGCTAGATAAAAGCAGATCTGTCTAGAACACAGATTTTGGGACCCCAGACCACTGATTTTCTGTCATATGAAGTGTCATTCTGTGACACAAAAATACAAACTAAGTTCAATTTCTTTTTTACAAAATAAAATCACAAAGGTAAATTTGCCAGGGCTTATTTAAAAATTCTCCATATAAAGTTTTCTAAGCTTATCATGCATTTCTATTTATTTATTTATTTATTTATTTATTTATTTATTTATTTATTTACCTTTTTGCATTAGCAGATGTCTTGATTTATCCAGGATACACTTCCTTTTTGTTACTATATCTAATCAAACTTTGATTTTGTATTCTGTTTCTTCTTTTCAAGTTTTTAAGTCTATGGCCCTTAAAGAATACCAAATTTTTTCTAATATAGAAGCATTAATGAAAGGTGCTTGCCTTCTCATAGCTAAGTAGCCTTGAATATTATTCAACTCATGTAGAATATCAGCTTTGTGTGTGTGTGTGACATTCAGGAATCTGACTTGAAATGGTTGGAGTTAAGGGTTCTTTCTATACTCCCAGGAAAATTGACCACACACACACACACACACACACACACACACACACACACACACGAAGATAAAATGAAACCACAACACTGAAGGAAAAAGGTCTGTTCCTGGTTTCTTGTCAGTAGACATTTTTTTTCTTCCATAAATTTCCATCACCTCTAAAGCTGGGCTACACAGCACTGAGCACTTACTATTGACAATAGCTGTGGGCAAAATAGAAGCCATGGCAGCTTGCTGAGGAAGCAGCTGAATTGAGTCCAGCAGGCGTGCAGGGTACATCCCTTCTGTGAAAGTCATCTGACTGGCAGCTTGTAGCCTTGAGTCAAAATCCACCACAAAGGCAATTAGCTCTTCACCCTCAGAGATGGCCTTCGTAGTTGTACACCAAAGCTGACCCCCTATTAAGAAGAAAAAAGAAAAAGATAATGACATAGGATGCTTGAGTCTGTTGTACACTAGCTTGATGTCCACATGTTTTTCACACCGGTTCCTACTGGAGTGGAGTGTTTGATCAAGGCAACAGTTGTGCTCCTTTTGCCTCCTGTGTGGAAAATTGTACTTTTTGCATTAAATGAACTGTTTAGTGACCAGAAGTAGGAGGAGACTAAGAATCAAGTACAGCATAAACATAATTTGTACAGATTTTTGTCAATTGTTTGCTTTCTGGGGCTTGCCTGAATCAGTAACCTTACCAGTACATTGGGATAGTACCTAAAAAACAGCATGGTAAGGACCCAGCTGCTGAAATTTATTTCCTGTGAGCATTTGAAGTTATTCTTTCTGTATTTTATGAAAGTAAGAAGTTATTTATCTCTCTCCTTCTCTTCCCCCCCATGAAATATTTCCATCATATCAATACCAATGCCCACACTACAGAACAAGTAAACAAAAACTCCTGAAATCTAGAAAATTAAAGTGAAATTCAGGTAGTTATACTCGGCTATGTCTGCTGCTGTTTTTTTGGCTGAATGATCTTTACTTATATAATATTATGTATAATGTAGCTTCTTCATCTCCATTTACCCTGATTGAACTTCCTGAAATGAAGATATGCCAAAAATCCTTTTCAAAAAGGCTCATTTAAATAAAGATTTGTTTAAATGAAAAGAAATGTCTCTTCAAACACTAAGATATACTCTGACACTGCACTTCAACAATCACATGTTTTGCATTAAAAAGAAAAATTAACTATGCAAGTACATCTAATGTATTGGGATGTGATAGCAAATGCTCATTTATTTTACATGTTTAGACAGGCGAAGCACTTATATTTTGTTATCTACACTCTCAGGCCTAGATATATATCCTATACAGTTATGCCTGAAATAATGTAGCATACTTGATATGTTATAAAGCTTTTTTTCCATTGTGTATAGATTGGAAGGCTGTGTATTGCACTCATTAAGCAGCCAAAACTTGTACCCATTTTGATAAGACATATTGCTCTGTTTATCTTTCAACATAACTGTCTTTTCAACTGCACTTCATTTTTTCTACCCTTAGAGCTGATGGTTTTTAAACAACTTGTGGTAAAACTGGTGGAAAAGATAACAACAGCATATGATATGGCAGAGTTGCCCAGAAGAATCAGAACATTGTTTTAGAGAAACGTTGGGCAATTAATTAAGCCAGCTGATTAAGTTTTAAAGGTAAGGAAACAAAACCATCTGTGAGAGTATATGATTGTTTTTTTTGTTTTTGTTTTTTTTTTTTTTTTTTTTTTGAGACGGAGTCTCGCTCTGTGGCCCAGGCTGGAGCGCAGTGGCCAGATCTCAGCTCACTGCAAGCTCCGCCCCCCGGGTTCACGCCATTCTCCTGCCTCAGCCTCCCTAGTAGCTGGGACTACAGGCGCCGCCACCTCGCCCGGCTAGTTTTTTGTATTTTTAAAGTAGAGACGGGGTTTCACCGTGTTAGCCAGGCTGGTCTCGATCTCCTGACTTCGTGATCCGCCCGCCTCGGCCTCCCAAAGTGCTGGGATTACAGGCGTGAGCCACCGCGCCCGGCCGAGTATATGATTGTTAAAAAATAAAGCTAAGACTACAGACCCCAAATTTGTGTGAAAGTTTCAAAGTAACAATATACCGTTAAAAAATAAAGCTAAGACTACAGACCCCAAATTTGTGTGAAAGTTTCAAAGTAACAAACAAATATACTAAAATGCTAGAAAACAACTTTTTTTCACTTTGACACGAATGTATCTGAAAGCATACAAGTTTACCACAGTTGAATAAAACAGATTTATTTTGCTTTGATTTACTTCTTTTTCAAATAATAGAAGCTAAACCGTATCATGTCGAAATCAGAGGAGCAATGAAAGTGTGAGTGGTGGTATTTCTGCTGTTCTTCCCCATAGAAGGCTTCTGCGATTAGCTTCTATGTCTTCTTCTTTCCCTTATGGGCATTCAGATCCAAACTACTTGCAACTGTAGACAAGGTAATCATTTAATCATTTGCACCTTATCTTTCCACTGAACTACAGTTTATTGAGGCTGTGTAATGAAGAGGTAGGGGAGACACAGCAAGAAACCACAACTCAGGTTTAGTTCATATGGTCTTTCAGAGTCACTAGACTTCAGTCATTAACTTTACATTATTGGTTAAGTCCAGTTATGTGTACCTTTCACAAAAGTAAGGAAAGAATTGGACTCAGGTGCCCAAGAGAAATTGAGGTTTTAGAGAAGATGCCCAGCCACAAATAATCTTTATCACTGTGGTAAGCTATAGGGTAGGACGACTCAAGAGTATTTATTCTCAAATTTTGAACCAAAAGATTTAGTAAATTAAGTAAAGTTGAAATCAAAAATACTAACTTCAAATAAAAGTGAACAAAAAAATCATTTGTATGCATCATTAAATGACTTGGCAGTTGTAATATATATTTGTGTTTTCAGATGTACCCAATAATGTTTCAAATTTTATTATCTTTATCACTTTATCTCATTTGATGGTTTAGTCAGAGTGTATCATTCTAAAAGGCTAAATTAGACTGAAAAATGTACTGTTGGACTTGATGAGAAAGTTATCTTTGGATTTAATCTTTCAAATCATTCACTAATCAGTTATTCATTGAAATCTCTGCTGCGTGCTAGGCTGGGCGCTATGGCTTCACATGCAGCTCTACAATTAGAATACACACATATATGCAAATATATTACAATACCACATTAAGGGTGTCATCCCCTAATGCTAAAGAGAATGTGAGAGGAGTGAGTAACTGCCCCTTCTTGGAGAAGTTAGGCAAGCTATCCAAGGTGATGTTTTTATTAGCTCATGAAGAACAAATAGAGGTAAAACAGCAAAAACGTGTAGGCAGGACGAGGCAGGTACATCATTATTGCCCTATAAATGAGCATGTGTGAAGGTTTAGAATTACAGAAAAGTCACCCCAGTGAGTAGTTGGGACTACAGGTGTGATCATCACTCTTGGCTATTTTTTTTTTTTTTTTGAGACAGGGTCTCCCTCTGTCACCCAGGCTGGAGTGCAGTGGTGCGATCTCGGCTCACTGCAAGCTCCGCCTCCCCGGTTCACGCCATTCTCCTGCCTCAGCCTCCTGAGTAGCTGGGACCACAGGCGCCCGCCACCACGCCCGGCTAATTTTTTGTATTTTTAGTAGAGATGGGGTTTCACCATATTAGCCAGGATGGTCTCAATCTCCTGACCTTGTAATCCACCCGCCTTGGCTTCCCAAAGTGTTGGGATTACAAGTGTGAGCCACGGAGCCTGGCTAATTTTAAAAAATATTTTTTTGTAGAGATGGAGTCTCACCATGTTGCCCAGACTGGTCTAGAACTCCTGGGCTCGAACAATCCTCTTGCCTTGGCCTCCCAAAGTGCTGGGATTGCAGGCATGAGCCATGGTGTCCAGCCAGGAGTATTTTCTTTGGGCCTGATAAGCTAAGTGGTTTATGTAGTTCATCTATTTTAATCCTGTCAATTACTCTGTGAGGTAGGTAATAGTTCCCTAGTTTGAGAAAACTGAAGCTTAGAGAGGATAACTAAGTTTCCCAAAGCCATACACAGGCTCAGTGGCAGAATTGTGACTTACACTTTTGTCTGTCCAACTGCAGAGTCCAAGCGTGCATGTGTGTGTGTTGTGTGTACATGCGTATATGTGCATGCACGGAAATAATGAATTCTGTTTTGAAAATGCAAAGTTTGGGGTACCTGACAGACTTCTGGTCAATTTATCTAGGAGAAAGATGGAACTTGGAGAAGACATACAGGCTGAAGAAAAAAAAATGTTTTGGAAGTGATCTGCACATTCTAATTGACCATGGATGCTCTCTGCATTCATGTGGTAACCCAGGGAGAGTATGGAGTGAAAAGAGGATCACCAAAGAAACTTGGGGTATCTCAACATTTAGGATGTGCACAGAGAAGATGAGATCATTAAAATGTACCAAGAGCTTATATTTAAATGTTAGAGGGAAATCCAGAGAATGGCACCACAGAAATCAAGGGTTGGATTTCTTTATAATTGTTTGGCTGAGTTTTTAGATGGTGAATTTAGAACATACAACTTGAGGGAGTCATTCATAGGAAGTAATAACCCAAATATTGTAACGTAACTTCAATTACGGATGCTAATAAAACTTTCAGAGTGTGATCACTCTTGGGGGATGTTTGGGCAATGGAACCAGACTGCCTAGGTGGAAATCTTGGCTCTGCCACTTATTATGTGTGTGACTTAGAACTTGTCACCTAAGCGTTCTACCTGTCAGTTTCTTCATTCCTGAAAATGCGAAAGATGATAAACAGTGCTGAACTCATGATGTTATTATGGGGATTAAATGAGCTAATATATGTGAAAGCTTAAGAACAGCACCTGACATATAATCATATAATAAATAACATATAACAAATGTTTATATAATTGTTAGCTATTATCGTTTTAGTTTAATCTGCTTGGGGCTATTATTATTCTCATTTCTTACTGCCCTGCTAAATCCAAGAGGAAAGAAATCTCACCAGAAAGAAAAGGCACACCTGTGAATCCAATGAGCAGATCTGTCTACACTTCACTGGAGGCAGCTAACTCATTTTAGAAAAGAAGAATACGGTTGCATTTGTTTGTGGATCACAAACTATTGTGGACCAGTTAGAAATAGTTTCTAGCAATCTTTGTGGATCTGAAGGGGCAGGAGAACCAGTTTCCTGTTTTAATGCTTCAGAGCTGAGATAAATATGGCCTACTTCAACTTACAATTGTGTACAGGGTAGTAGTATTTACGTAAATTAAGAAGCTATACAAGCACACGAAAATGCTAAGTCATGTTGACATTTAGCTACAAAATCTTGTACCCTTTGACCTCATGTTTAAAACAAACCACAGGATATTACATTTGACTTTAAAATGAGAGCACCATTATCAGAAGAAAATAAAAAAGAAAATAAGAAGTGTTGTTAAGGATGTAGAGAAACTGGAACCCTTGTGCACTGTTGGAGGGAATGTAAAATTGTACAAAATGATGAGCTATCCAAAAATTAAGACTAGAATTACCTATAATTTTAGCAATTCTACTTATGGATATATACTCAAAAGAAAGGAAAGCAGAGTCTCAAAGAGCTATTTGAACAGCCAAGCTCATAGCAGCATTGTTTGCAATAGCTAAAACGTGGAAGCCACCCATATAAGTATCCATTGACAGAGGAATGGATAAGAAACATGTGATCTACACGTACAACTGAGTATGATTCCGCCTTGAAAGGAAATTCTCACATATGCTACAACATGGATGAAGCTTGAGGACATTGTACTGGGTGAAATGAGCCAGTCACGAAAAGGCAAACAGTGTATGATTCCACCTACATGGAGTACTTACGGTATCCCAAATCATAGAGACAGAAAGTAGAATGGTGGTTGCCTGGGGCCGGGGATAGGGGGTTGAGGATTTAGGTTTAGCGTAAATAGAATTTCAGTTTGGCAAGATAAAGAGCTCTAGAGATGGATGGTGGTAATAGTTGCACAACAATGTGAATGCCACTGAACTATACACTTGAAAATGGTTAAGATACTACATTTTATGTTATGTGTATTTTATCAGAATTTTAAAAATCGAGAAAAAAATGAGGGTACTTTTTTTTTCACTACAAAACATCCTCTGTGAACCTAGAACATTGGCATAAAATTCTTAAGCCATAACTAAGAATAAGAATATAACTTTTAAAAAGTAGCTTCATATGAGATGATTTTAGGAAAACCAAAAAAGAAACCAAAAAAACCCCATAAAGAAACACAAAGCATAAGATCTTCTTCCTTCTCAACTTTCCTAGCAAAGCTATTTAACAAACCCCATTTGAAAGTCAGGCACCTAGTGAAATGAAGTTGCTGCTAAGAAGGAGTTCACTTTATTTGGCCATATTAACTCTTCTCATTTGAATAAACTTGGGAGACTTGTGTAGATCTGAACATTTTTTAACGATTTAGTTCCTGGTTACTTGATTGATGTGAGTTTCTGCCTGTGTTTCTAGTGCCAGTGGAGTGTTCCTGTTGACTCTCTACAGAGATGAAATTTAAGGAATCTGAACAGATGTTTTCTGTGGCTTTCATAAGAAGCAGTATGCTTAATGTGCCCCAAATTTCAACCAAGTGCATTTCCAATACACTAATCCATATTAATGCAATATTCATATGAAAACAAAGGGAATTCTGTAAAATTATTGGTTGGACATGTGGCAATGTAAATATATGCTCCATATCATTGAGTTCTGCATCCTTGGATTCAATCAAACTCAGATAAAAATATTACCCCAAATTACAATAATGAAGAACAACACAAGTAAAAAACCAATAAAGTTTTATATCAGGTACTCGAACATCCTCAGATTCTGGTGTCTGAGGAAGGTCTTGGAACCTATCCACAATGGATACTGAGGGATGACTGTATCCTTCATTGATAAAACTGTTACTATTTTGTTTACACTGCAATTCAAGGGTAAATGTTCTTATTTTAAGGAATTACACACTGATAGTGAAAAACAGGTGGCACCTGAAATCACGGAAAATGTATTTGTCCTCAATGCAAAGATGAACTATAAAAAGCACTTTATTGGTAAGTAAGAAAGTTTGGTTTGGGTCTGATTTCGTTATTAGTTACTGTGTGAGCTTGGACAATCGCATTACCTACATCAATTTTTTTTTTTTTTTTTTTTTTTTTTTTTTTAAGACGGAGTCTCGCTCTGTCGCCCAGGCTGGAGTGCAGTGGCCGGATCTCAGCTCACTGCAAGCTCCACCTCCCGGGTTTACGCCATTCTCCTGCCTCAGCCTCCTGAGTAGCTGGGACTACAGGCGCCCGCCACCTCGCCCGGCTAGTTTTTTGTATTTTTTTAGTAGAGATGGGGTTTCACCCGTGTTAGCCAGGATGGACTCGATCTCCTGACTTCGTGATCCGCCCGTCTCGGCCTCCCAAAGTGCTGGGATTACAGGCTTGAGCCACCGCGCCTGGCCTACCCACATCATTTCAAATGACAGCCTTAGACTAAATATTTCTCATCATCCAGTTGTGAGCATCTTTTTATGCTATTCGTCATGTGCTAATAATAGTAATAATCAGATTTATTAAGTGGTTACTATGTGCTACACACCTGCACTGTGCAAAAAGCTTTGCAGGAATTATCTTATTGATTTCCCCTAAGGAAGCAGTGAGGTGGCTTTTATTGATTCTCATTTTACTGTGGGATCATGATGCTGGAAGTGTAAGTTGTTCAAAGTCACACAGCTAGAAGGGAACTGGAAGATGAGAAGGAAATATGGGAGATGGGATTTGAATAAGGCAGTTTGGCTCTAGATTTTATATGAAAAACTAGGTGTCCCAAGCCATGGCGCCATCTGGTGTTCACTCTGTAACACTCCTACCTTCATTACTAAGTTTGAATAATTGGCACAGTTATCTCTCTGAAGGAATTTATGAAGCAGTATTAGGCAGGTTACATAGTTACTAGGTAGTTTTCAAATGCATAGCTACAATGTGGAGAATAAAATTTATGTGTGATGTGGAACTGACTCCAAGTTACTTTATTACTTTATTTTATTTTAAGATAGGGTCTCTGTCACCCAGGCTGGCGTGCAGTGGCAATCACGGCTCAGCTCACTGCAACCTCCATCTCCCCGCTCAGGAGATCCCCACTACAGCATCCCGAGTAGCTGGAATCACAGGCGTGTGGTACCACTCCCAGCTAACTTTTCTATTTTTAGTAGAGATGGGGTTTTGCCATGTTGCCCAGGCTGGTATTGAACTCCTGAGCTCAAGGGATCCTCCCACTTCAGCCTCCCAAAGTGCTGGGATTACAGGTGTGAGCCACCATGCCTGGCTGACTCCAAGTTATCTTGTAACGTGACTAACCTCATTAAAATAGCGAACACTTAGAAAGCACTTACTATGTGGCAGGCACTGTTCTAAGCACTTCACATACATTAAGCTCAATTATTAATATAAAATACAAACACAGCACTTTCCCAATTCCTTGTTTAAACTGCAAGTTTAGCTGGACATTAAAAAGGGCATGAAGATTCGACCTAACCATCAAGCACTGACTGGCGACCTGGACTGTACAGAACAGTCACAAGGGGAACTTAGAACCAACGCTGATTGTGGGCCGTGTCCGAGAGCCATCAAATCAGCCTCTGGAACTGAAGTTTGGGCTTCAGTATTTTTTAGAAGCTCTCTGGAGGGCTTGGTTTTCTTCCATAGTTAAGAATAACTGCCATAGGAGTAAACTATCTGCACTTCATATAGTGTAGAAAGAGTTAAGCTTGATGAACAAAAAAAGTCTCTTGATGATCAAATATTTCACAGGAGTGCTCAGACAATTCAGTACAGAAGATGTCCATTTTGAAACTCAGAAAATTACACTTGAAAATAGCTTTTATTTATTAATTTATTTGAGAGGGAGTTTTGCTCTTGCTGCCCAGGCTAGAGTGCAATGGCACGATCTCGGCTCACTACAACCTCCGCCTCTCAGGTTCAAGCGACTCTCCTGCCTCCCTGCTGGGATTACAGGCACCCACCATCAGGCCGGGCTAATCTTTTGTATTCTTAGTAGAGACGGGGGTTTCACCATGTTGGCCAGGCTGGTCTCAAACTCCTGACCTCGGGTGATCCGCCCACCTCGGCCTCCCAAAGTGCTGGGATTACAGGCGTGAGCCACCGCGCCCAGCGAAACTACCTTTGAATGTTCCCTTTTCCTGCAGTGTTTGAAGAATGTAGGAATGATGAGTGAAATGGTGAAGGAAGTGGATAAACAATGATGTAATGACTTAGCCTCATCTTTCAACTCAATAAGCCAGTGGGGAACTTGGTAAATTTGTTGATTATGTTTAGTTTTACAATGCTTAATTCTTTATTATTTTGAAGTGATGTATTTTATTATTAGGAATGATCAATAGTAATGCATCCTCCAAAACTGTGGAAAGATCATATTGTGCAAACTAGAGCAAAAAAATCACATTCCTCCTGCATGGGCATGAAATCTTTATCAAATGACATCAGGCACTGAAGCAGCTGATACCTTCCTTGCTTCCACCAAATGGAAAGGTTATTTTAGGATTCTCTCTTTGTCTGTCTCTTATGCTGCAAACATAGTCACTCTCCTCAGTCATCATACTCACAATACCACTCCCTTCACAAATAAAGGACAAATACTTATTCAAGTTTCCATGAAAAGGAGTAACTACTAAGACCTTGACATTCTTGAAAAAGCATATATTTGCTGTTCTAAGTAATGTTTATGATCAAGGTTCTTGTGCAACCAGATACGGTTTCTAACAGGAAGCTTATAAATTTTTCTTATAATTGCTGTCAAAACTGCAGTGAAGTGTACTACAAGTTTTGATAATAAAGAATAAAGTCACAGTTCAAACTCGATTATATTTTGGAAATTCATGCTCCTCTTACTAGAAGCAGTGGCCTTAAATATCTTCCCACCCTGCCAAATTTTTCACTTGCACTTTTTATTATTTATGAAATCAGTCTCTGCACAATGTCATGCAGACCTCTGCTGATAAACTCTAATTAAGATTAAGACAAGCCTTTTGGAAAGGATCCCATCATTAGCAAACATGATAAACACAAAAATACTCCCTACTTGTCAACCAGGAGCAATTCAGTAACCTAACAGTATTATCTGTTGCTAGGTTACAGCGCTGACAAAGCTTCAATTATATTGTTCCACCATACCTATAGAGTTCTGTATAAGCAAAATGTATCCAGAATAAAAGCTTTTAACTTCATCCATGCTATCTGCAATTCATGGCTTCTTACAATGGTAAATATCAGGTTAATAATTACATAGCACGCTGAAAAATCTTTTCCAGGTGTTATGTCTATACATGTTTCTTTCTAATTTATCTGTGTGATTGATAGACGCTTGCTTTATAAAAATAAGGAAATGCAAGCAACATGAAGCTGTAAACCTCTAGCACAACTACGGGGGCTCATCAAGATATGGACCTAAGCTTAGCATAAAAATATATAGCAAATTGAACCAATTAAATCACATTTAGATTCTGTATTACTCTGCCTCAATATGTAGTAGGATAAGGAGCCTCAGGCAATAGATAGGAATATCGGTGTGAAACTTTATTTTAAGCTAAAAACAAACAAGCAAACAAACCGCATACATTCTCGCTAACAATACAAAAGGAAATAGATGGTTTAAAATAACAAGTTATTCTAATGGATTTTCTAAAGACATTTAAAAGTTAAAGTTAATGACTTTTACTGCATAGCATCGTCATTAAGTCTCATTTCTCTTTTTTTAGACTAGGAATTCTGGGGAAAAAGCAAGAAAACATCCCCCAAAATACAGATATTTAATAGGGAAAAACCAAAGTAAAAAGATGTCTGTGTAAAAAAAAAAAAAAAAGATGACAGTTTCTGTGAATCAGGCTCTCAAAATGATTTTACCATGGGTAATTTTTATGGGTTTCATAAAAATTTGGAGAAAAAGTAATTATGCATAACGGAACCAGCATTTTTAAATAGCTCTTGCATAAAATATGCTAAATCATATACTAAATTGCTGCTGCATTTTGCTTCCTTAAGATGTAGATTGATACTTCTGCATTGATCTAAAAAGTCTATCACCTCCACATACCATGGAAAAAGATGGTCAACTGATGTCAAGCACGTAGTTAATGAAGATTACACATTGGCCTATGAAGTAAATCATGATCTCTTGTAGGCACATTCAAGTAAAATTAAAGCCATTCTCTGGGGGAATAGGTCATTTAACACAGAAACACACACACACACACACACACACGCATGCACACACACACACATGCATGCACACACACATGCAGACATATACAGAGTGGTATCATGTTTCTGGAGGTGGAGAAAAGTGGAATACTTACTTGTTTGGTCATTAACTTCTTTTATTTTTACTAAATAATTAGAAAAATCTCACATGATACCTCCCTCTGAAATCTGTTTTTTTTTTTTTTTTTTTTTTTGTAACTGGGAAGTGATTGGTCAGAATAATTCCTTAAAAGCTAAATAACTGTCCCATTTCAACATCGCATGTGGTAATGCCTAGATCTCAGGGTTTAGGCATTAACACAGGACATATATCTATACGTAACCACATTGCTTAGTACCAATTTTATAATGAATTCAAATCCAATACTGTTGAAATTCTTGACAGTGGAGTAGTGGAAGGAATAGAACTTATAAATTATGGGTGCCCCTTCTTTGAAAACCGCTTTGGAGGTTTCTTTGTGCCTTGGCAAATACAGTAGGAATATGAGGTATTGTGTGGATCCTCCTGCACAGCACCTGATAAAAGAATAAAGAGCTGTGACATATTCTTAAAACAATAGAGGAATTAAAGGGAAACAATGGGCCAGCTGCTTCATTAATACAATCAAAAGGGAGCCCAGCACAGAGGAGTCCAGATAATTAAGCACTACTCTTTTAGCCTTCCTTTCTATAATAAAATTGCTTAAAAATGTATTAGCTACTTCATAGTTGTTAGATAGATCTATGCACTTGTTTATTTAGAGTTGATTAATGCCTTTTTTTCCTATGCAGCAACATGCCAACTCATAGTTTACAATAGTTTTTGAATAAAATAGAGTAAAATAATTGATAAAGATCTGCACAATACACAACAATAAATCAAAGTATTTTGCAAAAGGTCCTTCCTGTTTTTAAATGATCTTTAACGTTTTTCACTTGTGCTAGATAGGCAACGCAGGGCATTTGGGGGCATTCAACTTTCCCATGCTGGCACTCCTGACAGCTTTTTATAGAACATCCTAGCAGTTCTTGGGAGAAGGGAGAAAGTCAGACCTGACCAGCTACTCTGGAGTGTGCCTTTTGTATTTGGACCAAAGGAGAGGGCAGCTTTTTTTAAAAAAAATTATTCATTGCCTTTTCCAATCAAGAGGAATGGATAAATGGCAGAAACCATTTGCCAAATCCACTATTTATCCTTCATTAACTTGATTATAGAAAATGAAAACGCAAACTTTTTATGCTCTTTATGTTAAAACACATTTTACAATTTAAGATATCAAGGCTTTTGTTCTTCAGCTCTTCTGTAAGCAGCCTTTCCTCTGATGTCAATGGAACATTTAATTGCTTAAGAACTGGAAAATTGGGAACTAAATGCTTGTGCTGAATATTGGAGTTGGATAAAAACTGCACTCTGGTTTTCTCCCAAATGTTTTTCCATAAGCTTATGTCAACCCAACTTTAAAATTACAAACTTGACTAAACCATGTGGCTAGTTTCTATTCTGATGATTTCAGGACTTTAATTGAGTAACCAAGACAGAATTAGAAAGAGGAAGCAGGGAGATAAATGGATAGAGATGCTCAGCCGTATTTCTGAGACTAAGAGATTCTGCTTTTACACATATGTTATATATAATTTAAAATGTATCAGCTGAAGTCATATTTCCAAAGAACTTTCTGTATTATGTCAATATATTATAGGATATGGAATATCTATTTCTGGCTATGAAACCTGGCTTCTGACTTCAGTAGTTAGTTTCCTATTCACTTAGTAAGTTTTCCTTGAATACCAGGAAACAAAAGCATATAAATAGTCAGTAGCTACAAACAAAAATAACAGTTTAGGAGCTATTGTAAATGATTATTTATTTGACTATTTTTGTCTGGACTAGGCTCACAAAACTTACTTTGTTAGAATGGAAAGTAAAAGTAGATAAATAAGAATTGTTTATAGGCTATGAATAATGAATTGAACTCCTTCAAGTATACGTATCTTTGAACACATCAGGTTATAAACCAAGTCCTTACACCAATGCAAAAAACTAGTAAATGGTAACCATGCTATATTGTAAAACTAATAAGTTACAGTATCCTCTTTTAGCAAATATTTTAGAAATGAGCTTAAAGCAGAATCTGTGATTTATGTGTCACTTCAAATATTATATGCTTTATTACTTAATGTAAATTCAACAGATAGTATATAGGTCTGATCGGAACTTAGAAACAAAGAAACATGAACAGACTCATTAATCTATGTAATTAGCTGTGGCAAACAGGAAGCACTATCATTCCATTTCACAGAAAAGGAAAGCAAAGCCAGACTGATTAAACCTGTGTGTTCCCTAAACTCCCCTCTTCTCAAGTAGGGCATTCTCTGGCCCAAGCTTGTAACAGATCCCTGCTAGATTTTTGGTTCCTGTCTTGTATTCTTTCCACAGTACTTTTTTATTTTTATTTTTTATTTTTCCTGTAAGAGAATGTCTCCTATTAAGACAACTTCCTTTCTTTTTTAAGAAGCTCATGAAGCCTCTTTCGGGAAAGTAAACAGAGTCATTGTCATCAGGCCCAGATTTCTATTTAAGCATAAGCTCAGAAAGTTTTGTCCCGTGAATAAAAAAGCACTCAGAGCTTTCTGGAAAACCTGAATTAATGTGTTGGAGGCCATGGGGCTCAGGTATCCTACCTTGGGTTTAATCAAACAGATAAGCTGTTTTTATGGGATTTCAACAGGAAAGGCCTGTGCATGAAGCCTCATCAGCATTCTGGGGTTTGTGTCCTGGGTGCTTAGCGGAAACTTGCAATGGGGCACTGAGGTAGCCATCTGACTGCATGGCTCTCTGACCAACATGATTTTAAATGACCAGCCAAGAGGTGACATACACCCCAAAGGCGAGCTGTCAAAATTTCGCCTGCAGCTGATAAACTGATTACAAAGCTGCTTAAGACTCTGCTTGTAAACAAAAGCATTTATCAACTAATAATTTGCAATAAACTGATGTAACTCCCAGCTGAGCCCCTAACTGTAATTGTCTTTACCATCTGCCTATTAAAATACCATTCTTCATCAGCAATCAGGAGCAGAAGGGAGGAAATCTCCACCAAAATACACAACTTGTAAGCTTATGAATAATCTGATTGCATTCCACACTTTCATTACGACTTGTGTGTTGGGTATGCTTAATTTTCATTCTTGCTAGCCTGGGAATGCACTGAAATTAGGTGGAGGGGAAAAGAAGAGGGGAGGGGGGGAATGAAACACTCCGCCTGCTGCTCTGCAGAGGAATAAATTATACAAGTTCATCATAGGAGGCTGTTTGTAATTTCTTTCTTTCTTCTTCCACTTCTCAGTGCAATATCCATTGCGGTATCCTGATGAAAAGCCCCCAAGCACCAAGCTGAAAATGAACCTCTCTATTCCTTTGTCAGCTTGTCCGTTTCTATTACTCTTCTTTGTTTTGCTTTTTAAAAAAAAATTCCAAGAGGCTCATTAAACTTCTCTAAGGAGTAAGTTTAAAAGTGTCAACTGCGATGGAGTGGGGGGGGGTGAAGGGCTGGGTGGATCCAGGGGGTGGAAGTGCCAAGTAGCTGGCAGGACCCTGTGTTTGCAGGCCTCAGTTTGCCACCACAGATGGATGGCTTCCATCTTCAAGTCCCCCCTCAAGCACTTAGAGGTTTCTCCTCCCGAAAGCTGGATTTCAGCATCAGTAAGTTCAAACAGTCAGAAATTCCTTTCTTAGAAGAACTTCTGCCCCTTTGCTGCTGACCAGATGCTGCTACAGAAGAAAGAAACTAGGAAAAGGGGTTAAATTTCTGTGCTTTGTATTTTTCTGGAAACTGTCTCTGAACAACCAACATCCTTTTATGCCTTCATAAAAGTTTATTAAGTTTTAAGTATATTTTTCTGAGTTTTTTCTTCACAAAATATCCTACTTACTTTTACAAACCACAGTAATAAACACACAAATTTCCCTGACATTGACATTTTAAAATTAAAAATACTATACTTCTTTTCATGTCCCTTTGCTGCCCAGACGATGTTCCTTTTGTCAAGTTATTCCTGTTTTCAGGAAACATGTTATCTCTTCAGCAGAGCTCAGTAATTCCACTGATGGAGACCATAGGATACGTTATTATGATGAACAATGACCAAGACCTGTTATTAAGGTTCAAATTCTGGGGATAACAATAGGTGTCAGGCTTTTTAATTATAAGATATAATTATAAATTGATGTTTGTGTTTTTTATTTCATTTTTCTAAGAGCTTCTGCATAGGTAATTATTTTTCTTTGCAATCTACTGTTATATATAAGAGAACTAGTAATTGCCTACCAGAGGAACAGTGGAAGTGGCACACAGGCACCATTTTCTTATTGTGCCTGGTCTAGAGAAGAAAGCTAATAGGGAACAATGGGTCTAATTTTCTGCATAGATTATGGAGGACCTGAAATGCAGGCAAAACCACACGTGACTATGTTCCTTGAATTTCAGAGACATATTAGGACAAAAATTTGCCATGGATTTTAAACAACATGAAAATTGTCAGACACTAATTATGTGAAGTCGAATTCTTTCTAGAAACACTTTGTTTCCTTCTCATCCTAGCTTTCCAGGCTTTGAAATTCTTTGGTCATAGAGATTATTTTTAATTAATAAAGAAGATGTGGAGTATGAATGAGTGTGTTTCATTGTGTTGATTTGTCATGTCTTTTACAAAAAGTAACCAAAATCTATAACAGAATTTAACTCATAATTTAAGGTTTAAAGATGACTAAGATCAAACTTCCATGTTCAATGGTTGCTTCAAAATATCCACAAATAAATGGTGGTGGGGGGTTTGTTTTTTATTTTATTAATCCTTTTTTTTGCTCTAAATAGATATTTTCATGTCATGATTTAGATAAAACTAGAAAATTCTAATAGTGTAGTTAATTAGTTCTATATCTAACACTTTTATCATAGTCTATTCTAAAATATGAAAATTCAATCCATTCCTTAGCTGAAAGGTTTTTATTTTTAAAAACTATTTTTTTAAATCCAAATGAATATTTTCATATCATGATTTAGGTAAAACCAGAAGACTTTAATACTGTGCTTATTACTTCTACATCTAAAACTTTCATAATGTTCTATTCTAAAATACAGAAATTCAACCCTTTCCTTATCTGAAAGGTTACTGGATTTCTATTTCTAAAATAAAACACTGTCATGTGAAATAAGGGCTATTTATAGTGCATAGATGCTCTTTTATTTTCTTCGTGAAGCTCCCTTTCTCTATATGTTGGTATATATATACCTAGGCTCAATTTCAAATGACAGTGCCTTGGTAAGAAAATAGTTTTGAAAAAGTAACAACCAGCAGATGGCGCTCAGTGCATTCCTTGAAGTCAGCCAGAAGAAAAGAGCATGTGGGCTTTATTTATTTAATTCTATTCTACCTTAAATGTGAAGTTGCTACACCGAGGTTTATAATCGCCAAAGATTTATGTTAACTGAGTAAACAACTTCGTGGTAATTTACAGACTATCCTCCAATGCTCAACTAAATGGCACTGCATTCAACTCACGTGCCCATGTTAAGATAACGAAGCATAAAGATGTAACTTTCCCCCTGAAACAGGATAAGAACAGAAGCCTGGGTTCCTGGAGTATGACATAAACTCACCAAGTGAGTAGGGCTAAATTTTCTGGTTAAAATAAGGCAGTTTCCATTCCTTTACTTTTTAGCACCTTGCTTTATTAAATGAAGGATGCAAAAATCTTATTTTTGAATGGATTCATAACCTGCATTACAGATATTTTTAAGTCATCTTATAATAAAACTCTTTGAGCAGATATTTGCACCGAGACACATATACTGCTTCTGAATTTTAAGGGGAATTATGTGTGCTGAGGAGGAAAACAACAGATTTAAATGGTTGAGACTATTATACATAGAAAACTGATGTAACCCTTTACAAAGTCTATCTGAAGTTATATTCTTCTGTCTTCCTTCCTCTTTACCCCTGCCTGCTTTATCCTCCTTCAAGCAGGGAAAGTCTTTGCTCTGACCTTTAAAAGTTCATTATTCTTCAGTCATCACTGGGTGTGTCTATAACTAGCAGTATTTCATTTCCTCTCATGACAAAAGAGTGTAAGAAATTTTACCTGAGCATACTTATAAATCCCTATATGCTCACCTTCTCCCATCTGTTACTGTGATTTTGTCGCGGACTGAGTGCTTTTCCCCACTTGAATTTAACTTTGCCTTGCATATTACGAAGGTAGTCATCATCACACTACATTCTTAACCCTCAACCCTTGCCATTCTTAAGTGGAAGTTCCGGACCACAGTCCCAATTATATGGCTGCTTAACAGTGGTCTTAACCTTTAAGGTTTCAGTTGTTGAATTTCTAGGCAAAGTCCCATGAAAGCAAATGGAAAGTGATCTTGAAAACCTCCATGGGATTGTGTGTAATAAACATCATGTAGTATTCCACCATCATCTGTGAGGACCACTTAAAGCATGTATTTGTAGAAGATGCACAATATAGTTACTCCATAATCTTATTCCCATTTAAGGACATTAGCATCTCTCACAAATTATCTTAGCATTAGTAAAACAAAGGAAATTAAAAACAAGTGCTCAGTTAACAGAATAGCACATCATCTAATTTCAAAGGAAGAAATGGGGCTCCAAGTCATTGTAGCTCCATAAACAGAAGAAGGGCGTCCTCACTCTCCCCTGTGCTTTGAAAATCTGTCTTTCAAGGTCGGCCCTTCACAGTCCAGTTAGGAAGGGCAGCGTGGAAGGCCGGGTGGCTTTCTGCCAAGGCTGTTGCAGATGAGTGGGTGATCTTAGGGGAATGAACGGCAAAATCTCAAATTTTTGCTCATGTGACAATAAAACCAGAGCCAGCTAATTTTTCTAAGACTTGTATGGCCTTCTCTTGCACTTCATTGTGCAGTTTTGAATGATAAATTTTGCTATGCATTAATTTGCACAAAAGGGTCAGTACTATACTTAAGAGCACACCTTTGTTTCCAATAGGAGTAACAAAAATATATTGTCTTCATCCTGAAATAGATACAAACAAGTATAGAAAAAAATGTGCTGTTATCAATACCTTTAAGAGTAAAGAGAGAATTCTTTTCACTGTTTCCCAGATTCCTGTTATTTGGATGATGTTGTGACAGGATTTTGCAAAATAGGTTCATGTTTTATATCACATATCATTAGATGCCTCTAGGTATGAGTGTTAAGGAAAAAGAAGACAACGACAGTGGGAATCCTCTTCAGAGTAAGTTCTCTCCAAATATAGCATAATAGATTGGGAAAAAAAAATCTGGGTACATGAATGAGTGACAGAGAATAATTTTACACTCAGTCATAAAGATTATCAAAAAGTTCACTGGAAACACTGACTTGGACAGTATTACGACTGTTACTTCAACATATTTCTCTTCCTTTATCAACACTCAGAGTCCAGGTCAAAAATATACTTCACAACTGAGCATCTGCATCCTAGGAAGGCCAGGAGTGAGCAGAGCAAGAAGGAGGAAAGTCATCCAGATATAGCTCCCTAGAGGAAAGATAAGGAGATTGGCATTGCTTTATGCCTTTCTTACTGGGTGCCCAAGTCTATGTTTAAGCCGCACCTTCCTCTCTGTGAGTTGTCTGTTTTGCTATATTTGCTCCTTTGATTGCTTGATGTTTGTTTTGGCAAACAGATGCCTAGAATGCTTTACTATTGCATTTGGGTCTTGAATTTCTAAATGAAGCTTTGTGGTTTAATAGCCTAGAGTAGCCAAGGTATTATTCAGCAGAACAGAAGAGTTAACTTATTATCTAAGTAACAAAATAATATGTCCTCTAAAGTTGAGTTATAAATTGAAAGAACTGAAATTATAAATTATTGGGTAATATTGTTTAAACACTTATTGTGAGATCTTATTTTATTCACGATAATTTGGGGGGTGCGGGGGCAGAATCCTTGGTCATGAGTTGCCATATTAACAAAATTTAGAAACAGAAGAGAAATACATGTTTGAACATAAACTCACATGACTATTTTCAGTTAACTTCCTTGAGATCAAAACCTTCTCCTTCTCCTTTTCTCCTTCTTCTTCTTCTTTTATAAAAGCATTCGTAAGTTCAAAGACCCTCACTCTAGGTATTACAATAATGCATCATTGCCATAGCTCATCTCTCTGGCTGTCTTCCAGAGCGCTGTGTTACATAGTCAACTCCACATCATAGGAGAACTAGTACAGGACACTTGTAAGGGGAACACTGTTACTGGCACCTAGGATATGCTAAGGGCAATATGTTGGAATTCTGCAAATCTCTGCTGCAATTTTTTCCCAATATTTTCATGATTCACTTTTAGCTCTAAGCTCACTAGATCAAGGATAGTGAAAAATCAGTCTGCCATCTATTCTACCTATAGCCTGAGAAAATTAAAATATCAATAAATAAAAAGGGAAACAAAAAGTGAAGGTGGACTTATGAAGGGAAAAAGAGAATCAACCTTTTCTCAAATGTTTTTAACACACATAAGAAAAGTACAACAGATGATCTTTGTATGAATCACCATTGAAATGGAGGTGAAACAAGGCGATGTCTTGCTGAGGTTATGGTGATTTTTTCCCTCCGTACATAAAGGGCCCACCAGAATGATCTAGTTGATGTATTCGGTACAGCTAAGAAATTAGGGAGTGGAAGATTGCTGAAGAAGGAACTGAAAAAGTCAAGACAGGATATAATTAAGGCTTGAAAAGGATGTCAACAGAGGTAGGGTCAGACGAAGGACAAATTGTGGTAATGTTTTATAAGCAGTGATAAAAGGAAAGACAGGCAAAGGAGATACAGCATAAAAAATACAAGTTCAGGATCAACACTCATTATAGGATTGTGGTCTTGGAGAACCAACTAAGCTCTGACATAAATAAAATGATAGTAAAGTGAGAAACCTGAGTCCCCCTTCCAAGCCCTCTCCCCTCTTTCCAAAATAGAAAGTCAGAGAAGAGTGGGAAGTCTAGGAGAGGTGAAAAGGACAATATTCTTATGCTAGAGAAGAATATTTATCAGAATCTTTGAAGTACCCCATAGTAGGAAGTTGTCCATGGCCCAGAAATGTCCCAGTAAAGTCTCGAAGGGACCTGCAAGGATCAGAGAGTCAATCAAAGGAAAATGGTGGATGAAATACACTCATAATAGATCCTGATTTTTATCTTGAGTAGCTAAGTCTAGCTCAGAAGAAATGCAAGAGGTCTACTTTTATTTTAATATAATAGGTGTTTCATAAATGATCATGTTTCCTTCGTAGGTGACTATGTGTTTTGGAGGATAGAAAGTAAACAAAAATATGAAAATCCACCCAAAACATGAACATCCTGATAGATGGCAAACTATCCTTGCAGAAAGAAACCCGAGCTAAAACGTTTTCTTCAACTTTCCAAATAAAAGATTTTGAAATAAGACAGGACTTGCAAATCTATAGGTACATTTTTATCTTACTCCATTCAATGTTTCTCATGAGATTGTAAGTATTTATGCCTGATAGGAACCATGAGGGACTTCTGGAACTGTTAGAGAAGAAGAAAATCAAGCTCCAAGGGGTTAGGTGATGTGCCAAAGGTCATAAAGTATGTATGTATGTATGTATGTATGTATGTATGTATGTATGTGTGTGTGTATTTGTTTTCACACAGCAGTAACTTTTAATTGCTTTGTAGTTTATGACTTCAACTGTGGATATCTAACTTTTTTCCAAACAATTTTACAAGGTAGGTATTTTTATTATATCCATTGTAATGAAGAGTTCAAAGGATAACTCATTCCAATTTATAGAGATTCCAGATTGCCAGAATGGAACCCAAGTCTGCCCACTCCAAAGTTCTCAGTTATGCAACCTCTCAATTAACTGAATATAACAGAATCAAATCAGCAGTCTAACAAGCCTGGAAGACTCTCATAACTGAAAACTTTGATAAAGGATCTTTATCCATTTGGGAGAGAACCTTGATGGTGGAGTGTAATTCACATGTGCAGTGTGGCTATAACATCCCTCTTTCAGAGGGTAAAACTTGTAGGTCACTGAGATATTATAATAGAGGGAACAAGGGAGTTCTAGTGAATTAATAAAGAGATGATTCTGTGCTTCTAGAGATATTTACACATTTCTCAGCTTAACACAGTGGAAAATCTATTTTGCTTTTACCAGATGCTTCTACTTTCCCAGGACTTAGTTTTATTAATGTTGTTATATCTAGGAGGTCATTTTATCTTTTGGATAATACATGTGAATTTAACTGCAGCTTCTACAAATGATAATGAATGATAAATGCATACATCAATAAATACAGTACAAATTAATGTCACCCAAAAGTAAAGAGAGACGGGGGAAGGGGGGGGGGGGAGAGAGAGAGAGAGAGAGAGAGAGAGAGAGGAATATGTGTTTATTCCCTCATTAAGGTAAATTTTCTCTTAGCATGTGAACATATGCAATTGCACATTTAACTGGAGATGCCCGCTATAAGGTCAATCAAAATTATTTTCATCCTTTCATTGGAGGACATGCTAAAGCAATAAATAACAGCCTCCCCCACTCCCCGTCCCAGTTATATGTACATTTCTGCAGGAAAATGTATATTTTTGTCAAACATCTAAATTTTGGAAAGAAATGGAAAGCCTTGAATGATTTTGGAAATTAAATCATTTAGTAAAATAGCAACAGAAGCTTAGCTGTTCCAAGTTTAAGATATCAAAAAGCATTTGAACTGCTAGCCTCTCTTAGTCTCTCATCTGGCAGCCAAAATTTTTTTTATATTCCCTGATTGTCTATTTTTCCCCAGTGAAAGTTATTACATTCCTTTACCCATTTTTTAATCAAAATCACTTCCAACTTATTTCAGTCTGTCACAATAATATTTTCATATGAGGAGTGTTGTAACCTAATTCCTTCATTTGAATAATACATTCGTTTTTAATTACTGCAACTTGATCTCAGATTATTCAAATAACTGTTTCATTTTTTATGCTTACCCTGACCCCAGTGTATTTATAGGCTTTTATCCTTACCTGATACCAGTGTAATGTAATTATAGATTGTATTTTAATCATCTACTATATTCTAGTGAGTTTGTTTAAATCGCTGCAATCCTGAGCCTTTTATTTCTGTGCCTTTTAAAATTCTACAATGGCATTCTCTTTGCATAAAAGCAATATTTTTGTAGTTTACAACAATGAAATGAATATTTTGCATGCATTGCTGGCTACAGTTCTCATTTAACAATTTTTAAAGTCACTATACAGGATGGTATGTAAAACCAAACTATGCTTTGTAAAGCACATCGTTTGAAATCTTTACACCTGTTTGTCTTCCAGACTGCACCCCAACCCCTCCATCTCCACTGTTTTAAAACCACAATATACATTGTGATCATGATGATTGTATCTTCGACTGGCATTCAAATTCCTTAAATAGTTACTCTGTTGTAGCAATAGAGGCCAAGTCTCACTGATGATAGAATAAGCTTATCTAATATAAATTATTTTCACTAGTATTTTTACCATCAATCATTTCATAATTTGCTTGACTATTTCCAAAACTATAACCCACATCAGGAAAATCCAGTATCATTGACCTCCTTTAGTGTGGTATCTGAGTGTTCAGCAGGATGGCTGATTTTAGTAACAAATTTAACAAAGAGCCAGAATTTGGTCTGAGAAGATGGCTGGCAATATCGCCAACCTATAAAGGAAGAGCAATCATCTTCTGATCAGATTTATAGGTCTGAGAAATGGATTTTCCTGAATGAGTCTGATTATCTTCTCAAAATCCTGGAATCACATGAGATTCCTCAGTGTCTTCACTCTTCATAGCCAATCCATCACTAAAGTCCTGCCAATTCTACATCCAAAATATCTTTAAAATCTCCTTTCCTTCACCTCTAGCGACCTTAAGTTCAGACCCCATCAACTCTACCTCCCAATGCCTAATCCCCTTACTTCCTGCCTTGTATTTTTCCAACCAGAGCTGCGCACTTTTGCAAGAATGTGTAGCTGAAACACAAGTCTGATCCTGTTCCCCACTCACTTAAGATCTTTGAGTGGCTCTCCGTTGCCTACAGGAGGGAACTCAAGCTACTTACGATGACATCCTAGAAGTAAATTGTCATCCTAGCTATCACTTTTGATTATGAGAAATCAAGCTTATCTAAACAGATAACATGTAATTACAGGTACAAGCAAACACTTTGAGAGGGAACACAGATGAGTGAGAGGTTAGAAAGCTTCGATTTCTGACATTCATAGTTAACGCACAACAGGACTTTTCATAAATCATTGCTGGTTATGACTATAGACCAAATCGTCCAAGTTTGTATCTACAGCTTAGACCTCCTCTTTCTCCCTCCATGCTCTGCACTTTATCTTTAATCCCTTCTTTTACTCAAAACAGATAAAACTATGAAGGTAAAGGCCGTAAAGATAAATACAACACTCAAACCACATAACAGAGTATAGTTTTAAACCACTGACTGCTTTCACATTCAGTTTAACCAGTCAGATTTTGGCTAAACGTTTACTTATTGTTGAGTAAACTACATGAGGCCCCTTGAAAAACAATTTCCAGAAATGCCAGTGACAAGTTATTAAAGTGCAAATGAGAGGACAAAAATATTTGCCAAAAATATCAGAAACAAGAGGTCACCTGGCATGCCATTTTCTTCTCCTATTGTAAAATCTATCTGCTGGATAAAGAGCATATTAACTTATTGAACCGATGGCTAGAAGTCAGTCAGAAAACCTTGAAAATATGTTACTATTACAAAATGCCTTAAAATGCTAAACAAAATAATGGCATGAAATAGGGATTTGGGGACGAGCTGCCTGATAACTCAAAAACGAATTATGCTGCTTTTTCCAACCTCCATAGAGAAGGGCATGCTTCCCTTCGGATTTCTTCTACCATTTGGTGCAACATTCACTTTGGCTATATTCATACAAGCTTCATTAGAGAAGTAAAATGCAATTGTCTCCAGAGATCAAAGGACAATCTATTACATAAAGCGACTGGAACTCTGGAATGAAATAATATGAAAAGTTAGAATTTTACGGTGAATCAATATGTAAATTGTACTGGCATACTGTGGCTAAATGCAGAACTGAAGATTAGCTTTATTAAGGGGAAATTCACAGTGGTTTGAATGATATGAAAAAATATGAAAAGATATATGGATTCTAAACAACCCATTTTACGTACTAGATTAAAACTAGCATTTGTGCTATTTTAGAAAATTTAAAAGCATTGATAGCTAACTATGATTTTACTAAGAAATATAGAATCCCCAAATAATAAGTACTGTGATTTTTACAACAAAATTCATATTCAATGATTCAGGACCTCTAAAGGATAGTTTATGTTAAAATAAAAACAAAATAAAGCCTGTTATCAACTATGTTCAGTGGGGAAATAAAGTGACATATTGTACACTGACCACATGGTCCTGAAATCTGTAAGAATTTTGCTCTTAAATCAGACAGAGGACTTAGTACTAACTGTTTCAAATCAAAGGTCATTGTGAATTCTGAAAGCTACAGCCCATGTTTGCCTGAAGGAAAGGAAGAGAGGTGGAGACAGGTAAATCAAACTTCTCTGCACACTAGGGGTTCTGAATTGGACTTCTTTTCAAATGCTTATTGAATACTTGGTGTTTTTTCTTCTAAATGAAAATGACAGATTCTAAAACACCTTACTGTGTATTTCAGTGCATTACCTCACTTAAGTCATTTACAAAATTGTATAAAATTACCCTGAAATCGCATCAAGTATAGCAACGAACCATGAAACTAAAAGAAAAAAAATCATGAAAAAACACATTTCACTTTGCAAGGGAAATATAATCAAGTCAAGGTCTAAGAATGAAACACTTACTCCTTTCACGTTCTTGAATACAATCAAACTTATTACAACAGTCTTTGAATCTATGGAAGATTTTTTTTTTTCTAAAAAGAAAACACTGACTAAATAAAACTATTGATTCAGTGAATTATTGAAAAACGGAAGTAAAAAAGTCATAATAAGGATAATAGAAAATATCTATTAACATTCTACTGAAAATAGAAGAAAATTATCTATTAAAATCCTGAATGTATTCAGCAAACATTGTTTCTGCAAATCAATTTTTGGAATAATTTGACTTTGAGTATTTTCAAATGAATATGTGTGTGTGTGTGCGTGTGTGTGTGTGCGTGTGTGTATGTGTGTGTGTGTGTGTGTCAAAGACAGAGACAGAGAGAGAAAGAGAGTTTTAAACGTTGATCTAGCTTTACCACTAAAATCCTACAATTTTAAAGTTTGGTTCATGTATCACGAGGCAATTAATTGCACTTCTATCTATTCCCTGGGTTTTATGATTATAGTTCTAAAGGATCAAAGAGAGTCCTGGATACTTACCAGTTAATCTTTAAATGACTGGAAAAACATAACAGGCTGAAAATATGGTCAATAAAATAAATATCCTACTCAAGTTCTAGTATGCTCCCATTTCCAGATCCTGAAAGTAATTAGTTTACTATTCAGTTTCCGGGAAAAGCAGATTTTCTGCATTAATAAAAGCTTATCTGCTATGCTAATTGGCTGCTGGGTAGGTAGGTTCTACATGTTCTTAGGACCATGATGTTTATGACCCCACTTTTTTTAGATATGAAAAAGAGCTTCCAAATCCTTAGTAAATCACCAAACCCACTTACTGATCTTACTCCATTTGCCAGGCTACCAAAGATAATCATCCCGACATAAAGCAGTGACCTTTTAAAAATCAGACAGATCTAGGTAAGGAACTGAACTATAAATATTTAGCAACTACGTGACCTTGGGAACTCTACTTAACCCTTCTGAGACAGTTTCCTCATCTGGAAAATGGGGATTATCCTGTGTATTGGAAGATAATTGTTGTGTAAAATCACTTTACAGGAAGGACATAGCACAAGGTTGAACATGGAATAGTCACTTCAAAAATGTTAGTTCTACTCTCTTCTCATAATTATTTACTTGGAATGGCAAGAACTCTTTCCTGGAAGCTTTAACTAGGGCAGATTGTAAAAAATCACCTGCTTGAGGTATTGTCCCAGAAGGTATTGGCCCTAGAAAACACATTTCGTTTGCTACTCTGTTCTTGGCCCTGGTCTCCTTTTGGGGAGTGATTTATATCATTGATTTCAGACTGTTATTCTGGAAGGAGACTGGCCCTGTATGGTTTTCAGACCTCTATTGTCTGCTGCAATTTTGGAATAAATATGCACTTGCTAATATTCTGTATGCTAGAAATCTAGAAAATAGTTATTGGCTTCAAAACACCAAAACTCTTGAGATTTACATAATTTTGCCATTTCACGGAGTTCCAAATTATTAGGATTTTGTTTTGGTTTGTTTCTCAGATCACAGATTGAGTTTTAAAAGCTGGATAGATCAGGGGAAACTGAAGAAAAAAGAAAGTCATTGTGATTGATACGATATTTTTATTTTTTCTCTATATTTTCTATGAACATGTCTATTTCTTACATATAATTCTCATTTATTTAAATAAACTTGAAGAGGAATTTTTAAAAATCGCTTTCAATACATATGTTAACATGACAAATACTAGTTTCACCAATAAAGATCTACTCAACTTTAACAAGGTAGCTAGACGGGAAACACTATGGTAAGGTTAAAGATTATATCAGGTGTTATCACTACTGTGCCATTGAGTGTGGATTTGTTTACATCCAAAATCTGGCTAAGTGTTTAATTGTAAAATTTTAAAGTGATTGTGAAATGGTGTGTGTGTGTGTGTGTGTGGTATAGCATTGTTTGGGGCATTAATTTTAAAAATAAAAACTATAAATGTGCAAAAATATTTATATGAACGACACTCCTGAATAGAAGCTCCATTTCTAATAGTTAAACTTGATGCACATACTGGTCTCTTGGCACGCCCAGCTCAGAGCCATCTGTTACACTGGCATTGTGCCCACTCACAAGGAGTTATGCCAGTTTAACATGATATAGGTGACACCAAAATGAAGGTTTGAGAGGATAGATAGTGGAGTGAGCTATGAACCCTCCTGTACTCAGGACCCTTGGTGGCTGTCTTTATTGGAGTGGAGGATTTGTGTTAACTCTATGGACTCTGTTCATTCCCCACCAAAAAATTCAGTGTGCTGTCTGTCACTCAGAATATTAAAAATGTTACCAAAGTGAAGAAAATCAAATACTGTAGTCTAAATCCTTGCACCATCTTGGAACTAATACTATCATTACATATATTCTTGAGTAGGTCAAATGCATCATAAGCACTGATCATTGATTTTCAAAGAGACTTTCAAAAAGCTATGAACTAACATATATAATATGTATGTTTCATGAGAAGGAGCAGTACAAAAAGAATCCGCAACTTAAATTATTGGTCAAAAAGTTTCTTAAATGCTTTTCCTATAGTATATCCATCAATTTCATTGTATTTATGTGCTTCAGTCCTTATGCTAATATATTGAGTTTCTACTCTATTGCTGCGAAACAAATAATAAAATTTTTATTTTTGAAACTATTGTTTTTCTAACAAACTCCCATAACTTTTTACAAAATGTTATACTGTTAAAATCTGTAAAGCAGCCTATTTTCCATTGTCCTGCACTTTTCTGAGTTAAATGTATTTTTTCAGGAGGGAAGCAATACACAAAAGTCTGTAAGGGAACTCAAAGAAATATCTTTAGACAAGCCCGTGCATCAAATCATCTTGTGTCTAAAGAGACATTAGCAGGACAAAAGTAGAAATACCCATCCTGATATTCTTGGGACATCATGAAATTCTCCTTAGTTCCTTCATGGCTAAATACACAGTCTATGTACTTACAAAAAGAGAAATAATTTAAGAAGACAAAGAAAGCTTTCAGAAAACAGTCTAATTGATTTTATATATTCTTGACATTGTAATTCATGGGTTAGCATCACCCAGTCAGATTAGGTAGCACAAAACATAAGGTGGCAAATAAGAGATACTTTTCATCATTAATTCACGTAGTTTCTCAACCTGTATTCATAGAACACACACAGGTCAAGGAAATGTGGAGCACAGAGGGTGAGAGAATACATAGAGCACTCCCTCAAAGTGCTTACTTAGTGCTCTTAAAAGAAGGGTGTAGATTTCTCCTCTACTGTCCTGCAACACTGGCCCCTCAGTAGGCCTTACATTCCATTGGATCTGTATACTGAGATGCCAGTGGATCTCTGAAGAGGAAATATTCATGATGCCCATAGAAATATATCCCCAAAGACTGACAGAACATGATTTAGCTTAGTACATTTTTAAGTTTGTCAAGATGATATACCTTTGTTGTGTGTTCTATTATAATTTGGTCCTTTTTAGGCTATGTGGTTTTGCATAATTGCTTATTCTCTCTGAAACTCCGTTGATTTCTCTGTAAGATGACATAATATCTCCTACTTCCTATGGCTGTTCCAAGGATTGTATATATACAATAAATATACAATCTGTGCATATAAAACGTTTAGCACAGAAAAGGGGCTCAACAATATTACTTCAACCATTCATCAAGGTAGTGTGATTCAGACATAAATAATATACCCCATTACTTGTTTTTGTTTTAGCTGAAGTCTATCACCTATTTGAAAAGTCATCTGAAGTAGGCTACAACCTTTCAAAACTGGGTTTATTCCTTTTTCAAATATATCTTCTTATATTTCTATCCGTAAAGGTGTCCCAGTTGCTTGCTTTAAAAAAAAGGACAAATGTCAAAACTATGCCATGAAATAAATCCATACATCCTTGCCTTGGTCTAAACACTATAATCTCCCTCATATCATTTCCTGCATAATTTTTTTGAACCCAAAGTCTTTAGGCAGGAAGTACATTTAAGTTTATGTTTGCTTTGATTTTACACATAAATCACTGTTAATTAAATACCACAAAACTTACAAAAGTTAGGTTTTGGATATGTCCATAATAACTGAAAATGTTTTAAGTGCAGAGATGTTAAGGGAAGACTTAGCACTACTGAAACACCATGCAGCTTTGCATTCTTTTAAATTTCTTTTAAATATGTATATTGCGTGTGACCTACCTGGCTAAGGCTCTCAAAGATATAACCCCCTACCTAACTCATTAGTCACTTTCCCCTACATGTGATTTTTCCTCTTTCATTGTGCTCCAGGCACACTGGTAAAGCTCTTTCTGGTCCAGGGCCTTAACCCTTGCTGTTCCCTCTGTCTGGCCAATACTCTCCCCACACTGCAAGTTATTCATATCCATCAGGAAGTCTTCCCTGAGCAATTACCATAGGCCAAATTCCATTGTTCAACACTCTCTCTTTGGATAAGTCCCTGAACTCTCTCAGGATAATATCCACTCGTTGGCTGACCTTTGAATTAATCTAATCTAGTGTCTTACCTTTTAGAGCTGTGGAAAAGTAATTTCTGTCTGTTTTGTTCACTAGCATAGCCTTTAAATATCAGAATAGCCAGCACATGTAGATATTTGTTAAATGTAGGGATATCATCCCTGGCAATGGTCAGGAACATTAAGGAGGCCTCCTCTTTGCATGCACCAATAAGCAAGATATAAAGGTAGAGAGGGTCATGGTGAATGAAAAGAATTCATGGCTGAATTCATTCACGCATAAATGCATCCATCATTTCACCATTCCTACTAGATTACAGTTCAAGATAATAATAAAGTCAAGTTCCTTAACCCTAGCAAGTTATTATCCATTTGAATAATGAATACACACATGTGCATGCACACACACACACGAGTATCAAGAGACAGTCCATGCATCAAGCTGAATCACATGACATCACTTGCTGTAAGAGTTTTACAGGAGTAGAAAAATCATTATGCCACAAATAATTGGGAGCCTTAGAAAAAGAGATGGGATTTGAGCTGGCTCAGGAAGAATGTCTGTGAAGCGGATATTGTGGAAAGGCATCTTGCCCTAATAAAGGAACCCAAGTCTGCTAGTATTCTGTTTACCTTTGGCCATAATGGCAAAGTCAAGAAAACACGATTCTTTTCCAGCATACGGCATGCAATACTGTAAATGTGGAAAATCCATTTAATTTCTCTCGGCCCCATTTTCTTCATCTTTAAAATTAAAAAGCTAGTACATTGGTTTCTTTCAACTGATTCCAAGTCTGAAATTGGCAAATAAGATAAAGTAATAATGTCACGCCACAGATACTGCCACAATTAGACAAGTCCAGGTGAGGTTTCAGAGCTTGCAAATAAAATGGTATTCCATGAGCCTAAGCTTACTCATTGTTATATGTGAAATGGAGTTACATAAAGGTAAGGATTCAGTAAATACTTTATAACTCCACCTACCTAAACTCCAACTAGCCCCTATCAAGTGGCATATTAAAAATGTCTTTGGAAGGGAGGGTCATGATCTAAATAGATGCTTGTTAACACAGGCCAGGAAGCACTTTACTGTTAGGCATGAGTTTCCTATAATGACTCTGGGTCCTGCTGTGGATGTCTTCCTAAATGAATAATCCATTCATATCATAACATGCCAACTACTGGAGGCATGATTTCCGTATGAGCCTTCAGAGTTAACAATGCCCTAGCTTTCTATAACACTCTTATATTTGGTGGATTGGAATAACTCAGGAATGCACGTGGAAGCTGGACTCCTTATTAAAAGATCTATTTAAGGTTTTTGATCAAGAGATTACTAAAATTTCACAGGAAGTCTCCTAAAAATGAAGCAATAATTTTCTGTTAAAAAAATCAAATGACTGAAATAAAAAGCCCAAAAGCATACAGTCCATTGAAGTATCCAGAACATTATTGCTATATTACTTCTAATAATTATAAAAAATCATTGTAGAGCCTTGGGTTCATGTATAGAAGGCTTTTCTATTTAAATTTGGATTAACTTGAGATATGGCACAACTACAGATGATAGGTATAACTTAGCCAAGCTATTGTATAAAAATACCTACTATTATGTGTGGAATAAAGAGAGGGAGAGATTTTCAACTGTCAAGCAAGATTCTCCAAATTTTCAGAACTGCAATGAGCGTCATGATCTTGTCCTCCTTCACTGATCCCATAATTTGTGAATGCTCCCACCAGAGCCAGTGAATGACAGTGGTGATTATTTCCAGTGAAGCATATACCTTGGGTCTTCTTTGGTGTTCACAAAGCAGGTACTCAGGAAAGTTTCTTGAAAATAAGAATTGTCTCCTATTTATATTATATAATATGCAGTTGTCATTGTCACAGGTTGTCATTGTCACAGGTTGTGGGTCCTGCTCCCTATTACTCTGCCTGTACAAATGTAAGGAAATTCCTTTACTCTCCAATATGCCTTCCATGAGGTGATTCCTGATTGTAAGCATTCATCTTTGGAGTTTCATGTGGATATGGTTCTAAAAGCTTTGGGAGACATTCTAGGATTCAGTTGCTTGGTGACTATTTGAACAATGACAAAAGTGGGCACTGAGAGAGGTCCCAGGCTAATTAACAGTTCTATGAAGTTATTTTCTATACACATGACATAATTTCACAACACCAGAAGCCCAGAACAAGGAGGAGAATCAAAGGAAGTGAAAGTAGAATAAAAAGAACCCACTATATAGTTTTGCTTAGGGATGGCCCTGCTCATCCACAAGATACCATTCCCAGGTTGTTGGTGGGTGTGTAAGTATATGTTCAAGAATATGGAAAATTTCACTAAGTCTTAAAAAAATTCAATAGATTCATTAACCATGATTGGTAAGATAGTCACTTCAAGGTGTTTACAAATTTACTTTGAATTATGGAGTCATCAAATGTATTCCAAATATAATAACTATGCGTTTTGTCCTGGATGTGGAAGCAAATTTTTATTATGTGCTTAGATTTTCATTTTTAATTACACAGGTGACTGCTTAAACATTCCCATTAATATAGGAAATTAAAATGTTTTTTAATAAGTTGAAATTAATAATTGTTTTTATAATTTTACACACAGACTGAATGAGTCTTTAAAAATATATCTTTTAAAGCAAAGCATATGCATTTTGGTCATTACAGAGTTATCTGTCTTCAACTTGCGAGTCTAATATGCAATGAGAGTAAGTGATTGGGCTGCTATAAATTTGGAGATAAAATGCCTTTAGATGTCACTCTAACAAGACTTGCATGCTATTAGTATTCTCTCAGGGATCAATTTTAAAAGTTGTAACATAATAAAAAATGGTTGGACTATATTTCCCCACAGCTTTCATTTTATTATGTTGCATGAAATATGCCTTTATTGGCTATAGCATTACTGGAAGTAAAATATACTGGGTACTGAAAAATTCTGTCACTTTGTATTAGCTGTAAATTATCGACTAGTATAAACCCTAATTTCATTTGTCACATTCTGTTGCATTGCTGCTCTTCCCTGTTCCCATTCTGTCATTCTGGCAGGCCCGCGCTGCCCCAGGTATCACGGCATCGCCATCTGCACCCGACATCTGTCTCTCTATTGATCACACGGGTTTAGCACTTGATCAAACAGAGCACAACAGAATACATCTCTTTTTGCAATACTGCCAATGCCAACTGCTGCATGAAATCTACTACAAAAGCCTCTACCTAGTTTAAAAACTGCATTTGAGTGGTTCTGCTTTGCTACCAAACTCAGCATTTTCCCCTCTCCGGTCTTACATTGTGCAAGAGTTATATTGAAATGAATCTAGTTTTCACATATTTCAGAATTAATCAGGCTAAATGTGACCAATGTCACTGATGATAATGAAAGTAACTAGGAGAGTCATAGAAAATAATGAATGCTTTTTAGGCCTACCTCCATGAAAGCCATTGTTCCTACTTTATTATAGTCTGTTTAGGGGCATTTGTCAGGATGCTTGAAAGCTTTGACTGCCCACCAGAGCTTTCTCGCTTTTCATCCAGCTGCTTTGGCACTGTGGAACAGGAGCATTAAAGCTATCCAAGCCAGCAGACAAGTGCTCCATGTTTGTGTGTAATGTACAAGCAATTTAGAGACACCTACATTTCGCCTGGTATAGGCAACCCCTGACAAGTCTGTGGGAGCAATCACAGATTTCTGGTTAGCCGCAGGGAAAAACAGCACATTTTCAAAAGGGCTACAGGGTTTTTACCTGTGTGGCTCTCACTCACCTTAAGGTAGGGCCACATGCACAGTCATGAAAACCAAAGCCAAGATGTTGCAATAAACAGCCAGCACAATGGAAAGATAAGGCTACAGGGAGATATTCAAGGAGAGTAAAAGCCACAACAGCAGCATTTTTAGCTCCCAGAAACACAATAGTAGGATTAAGGTATGCAGTTATTTTTGTTCTCATATTTTTACACTTTGCACAGTGAGACAAATTGTTTCCAGGGAGAATATCTTACACTCACCGTGTAAACAAATAAATAAAAATGCCCTTAAATTTTTAAGACAGATAGCCATATCACGTTTAAAACCTATTCAATATCTTACTAGCCAGAGATTGCATACTTTATTTATAGCCTTACAAATTACCTCGGGGAAACACAATAGAAAAAAGCTTCAACATTAAAAATGATCAAGGATTCTTTTTTTATTAATTTTAACTGAATCATGGTGGTTATAAAATTAGAAACCCTTGTTTTTTAAAAAAGGCAGTATTAGTTACATAATAAGACAAGTGGATTCTGGCAATGTATTATTCATAAGATGTTTTGCAGCCAAATACATTAGAGTATATAGTTGTACCAACAAATTAATATTTTAGAGCTAATTGAAATTGTTCTCCCTATAAAGATTAAGCCTCTTCTACCCAACACACTTCAGTCATTAAAATCACACTTTTAATGCCTTGTCTAAATGATGTCTGACATTAATACAAAGCTATATTAAAGCACTCAAATGACCAGTTCTTTTGTAATGCATTCTATATGATCACACACTGGGTCAGAGTTGGGCAGTGTGCATGAAGTGGTATCAAGTGGAAGCTAATTAAAATATATTCTCCATAGAACTTTACAGAAAAAAGAGACCAATAATCATCAGAAGGTATTCTGAAAATGGCATTTCTGAAAGGCTTGCAGCATGCTTTCTTCTCCTGGCATAAGGGTGATTTTTGACACAGAGGTTTTATTACAGGCACAAAACTTCCGTTGGAAAATCATTTTTTACTATGTCAATAAAATCATTATGAAGTCTTTCCAATGCTTCTCTTATATAATTTTTATTTCCTAGAAAATCAAGTTTCATTTTGAGAACAATAAAGGTTTTCCCTATTTTGCCACATTTTCATTCAACTACATAACTTCCTGAAAACAGGGTTAACCTTCCCTGCACTTCATGCTGCTACAACTATTCCTACAACACACACGCATGCGTGCACGTGCACATAGACACACACACACACACACACACACACACACACACACACACACACATTAAATTTCTCCAGATCGTCACAAAATGAAGGAAAGCAGACACATTTAAGGTCATATCTATGGCAGACTTGTTCGCCCACTACAAAAAACCTCCTAACAATAGCTGCTTAAATCTTCTACAGCTTGGGCCAATTTTGCAACCGTCATGTTTGGGCTTACAAATCATGTCCTGGTTTTGTTCTCTGTTTTCCCTCAGACATATCTGTATTAAAAAGGGGGGAAAAATCACAAGCTTTACCTCCATCAATAGAAAAAAAGGTTGCTACTACTTTTCTCTTACAATTCACATTTCTTATATTCTTTTTGAGAAATTAGATCCAATTGAGAACGGCAGGTCATTGAATAAGAAATTGAGGCACAATATTCATCTCGAGATCAGGGGCCCTAGACAAAGACTTTGCTCCTGACGTCTTTTATTCAGAGAATTTCCATTGATGTCACCTCATCTCGAACTTTTCATCTCTGCATGGTATGACAGAGCTTCGAAGCCTGGACTTACTACTTCCTGCTGTCTAGAATAAAGCACACGCTTATAAATGGGTAATTCTACTTCTGACGCTACATATTTTCAAGACAGTGGACCTAAGAAATTCTTTGTAAAGCTAGTTGAATATAGACTTATAGTTGAATATTTGCTTTTAAATTAAACAACTTCAAAGTATCTTTTAATTTAAGTCCTCTCATCAATAGAAATGAAGGGACCACCTTCCTCATGGTGTATAACTGTAATTTGCCCCAATTTTCAGTCTAGCTTTTGGACTCAAAGGAAATTTAATGACTCTAAACCAACAAAACCCACCCATCTCACTAGGAAAAAAAGTGAATTTCATGTGTGCTTTATTCCTACAGTACTTATGAGAAATTTAACTCTACCATGATAGCTACATTTACTATTGTAATTAGAACCAGGGAAAAATATTAAGCCGCGAATACTTCCACCTGATATTTAAGAAGCATGAATTAAAAATCTAAACATGTTTTTAAATAACACACTAGAAATGCTAACAACGATACAAGGCCTATACTGAGTGCATACACTTGCTGAAACAGCAGTACAAAATTCAATCCTCACTTAAAGAATGACACATTTAACTAGCAGCAATTATTTTGTATGAATAGAAATTAAGGTATTGTTTTTAGTTCCACATTTAATGACATTTTTGTTACCACTTTGTGGTTAGGAAATGCATTGTTACATGATTATGTCATATTGCAATGACTATATAGTTAAGAAAAATATAAATTTATTTTCTTACTCACATGTTTTTAAACTGAAAGGCAGTTGAATGCATTATCAAGTAACTTTTTTTTGGTTACATGTACTTTGAAGCTACTAATTATTTAATGGATTTAGGTTCGATCGTTTGCGTTTTAGAAATTCAATTTTCTTTTTCTTAAACATAAATTTGTTTTTCTCTGGTGGCAGTTCTTTCCAACATAATTCAGCTCTAGTAGTAATCCCAGTTCCAAAAGGAATTAGAGAGATTTGTAGTAAAACTGAAAACTATTCCCAAGAACAGCTTCAATTATCACATTTCTGGTTGAAAGGTGAGGCGTGTGAACTGTCTGAGGCCTCAGAGGGGCTGTCCATAGGTGGGCTCTGTGTATAAGGTTTATGGTGTGGTTTATATGTCTCCAACCTCCAAGAGTTAAAAGTCAGACTTTCATGCCACAAAATCCATCATTAGAATTTAAGCTACTGATCTCTGGAACCTAGGATATAAATTCCCAGCATATCATTATGTAACAAAAAAGTCACTTGTCATGGTGGAAATTGCAGCTAATTCCAGGCATCCTCCTGCCCCTTTGTTTGGTTTGCTAATGAGAGGTGCTGAGAGAGGAGCACGCCCCCTTTGGGTGACCCTGGCCTCTCAACGTTGATCCTGCTCAGGTGTGTCAGAGATAGTTCCAACACATTCAGAAATCAGATGCCGACTGAAAGCCCGATGTGCTTGTTTTATGCAGTGAGAAAGGGATTCTGAGCTTTGCTCCTGGCCCTTTCCCCAATTATATTATAAGAAAATTCTACTCAAGTGGCTTGAAAAACTTGTACAAACTGTTCCAGTGTCCTAATGAAATTCTAAATGATCAATAATTTATATTTTAGATTTCCCTATGTATTTAGGGGAAAAAAAGGTTTTCTACTTTCAAGTATCTACAGAGGCAGAAAAATACTTCGACAATTATATAAAGGGTTATGACTGTAACCGTATGAATTGAAGAGGTTAAGGTTGGAAGCACAAATGATGCGTAATTTCCGAAATCACTCCTTAAGTTCATTTGAAATAAGGTGGTTAATTTTAAAAACAGATCAAGTGTTGTTTGTTTATTCTATACGATTATGCTAAATTATGAACAAAACACTATTTTAAGTGTTCTACGTTGACAAAGAAGGAGAAAATGTCCACGGGCTTTAAAATACGCGTGCTGTTGCCACAAACAACCAACTGTTTCCTGTTTATGACAAAGGAGTAAATAATCCATTGATCTGGCAGCAGGGCACCTGCTTTGCAACTGACTCCATATCAGTAGTCCCTGAACCCTCATTATTTTTCCTCAATTAAAGTTCATAGTCTCGGAAAGTCTGTTCTGAGCAGATGTACAACTGTTCTTGACGACGGAACACAGAAGAATCACAAATTTAGAAAACTACTGCCATTTCATAAACCCTAGAATCACATCATTTGTTGTGGGTAAGAAACATTACAAACAATATGTCTCTTTTATAGGCTGCTAAGCCGGCACATTACAGAAAAGAATATTAAAGTTCAAAAACTGTCACATGAGCAGTACATTATGAATACAGTAATGCATTTTTTTATGATTCAAATAATGGCTACTGAAATGAAAAAAATAAAATCTTCAGTGGGTTATAATGTAAAAATTGTGACTGAGAATTAGACAAAATTGGAAATATGAGCAAAGCCACGCACAAAGTAATGATCTGTAGAGAACGACACAATGCAATAACGAATGTATTTCAGGAATATGGATTCGACTAATGCTAGTTTTATTTTCATCTTTTGCATAATTCTGAAACCTATGAGCACTGATCATTAAGGCAAACCATTTAAATAACAAATGCAGCAAGAATCCAGCTTCAAAATACAATTAAGAGACACTCAGTTGAAGAACTTTTTTTTTTTTTTTTTTTTTTTTTTTTTTTTTTAACAATCTACCTAAGGTCAAATACCACAGCATCATCCATTTTAAAAGCTACATAAACATAGCCTCCATCACTCATAAACTCCTTCTGTGCTTAAGAAAATGAGAAAGGGAAGTAAGCAGTCAGGGAGATGTTCATTTTCATTTTATTTTTAAAACGTTATCTCAATAAGACATTGAAAAACATATTTTGCAGTAAATAAGATGAAGTTCCTACACTACATTTTCTAGCCCTTCTTTCCCTAAGCATAATTCTGACTCCACAGTATGTGTTCCACAGGCTGTAGCAGATTGTGAGTCGTGAGGTCAGAGTATATGCTTAAAGCATCAATGGCTACACCTGTCATTTTAGTTTTCCGGGGAAGGATGTGTTATTGTTTAATGCTGTAACAAACATTCCTTACAATCTGACTTCAAGTTTGCCACTGCTGTGGAGCTAACTATCACTACCCATCAATCCAAATATTTTAATCATAGTTTAGCTTCCAGTATCAGTTATTATTTTTATGTAATTATTTGAGACACATTTTTTTTTTTCTGGCCATGAAGTCTCTTGCAATCCATTCTGAATTTCTTACATAACCAAAATACAGTGTGTAAAGGTAGAAATAAATCAGGTTTGTATTTTTGAGCATTAGTACAAATGTTTAAAGTAGTCTGCACGGTATGATTAGCAGTAGGAAAATGTTTTTCCTCTTTACATTTCCCTACTATTTACATCTGACTAACACAGAGAATATTTTGGAGAAATTAACAAATCTGATTGGAAAATCTACCTTGTATTCACTTAAAAGTCTGCATGCTGAAATTATAATTCATTTATTACAGGTCTTGATGAGAATACAGTCTCCCTCAGACAAAGGGTAGTGTTAACATATCCTGGGTGACCAAAGCTCTCTTTAGCTTTGTTCCAGGGTAAGCTTGTCTTTATGAAAATCCTTTTTGTATATTTCCACCAAACTGGATTTCTTACATTTACATTTAAAATGTCATCGTTGCTCCTAAGATAGATTTCACCAATTTTCCTCTTGGCAAAATTGGTTGTGCTCTGCCAGTGTTTTTCCTCTGAGTCAAGAAAACTATGAGTATTACTCTTGCTCATTTCAGACTTAAGAAAACGTTGAAAGTGTAGTAACCAAAATTTCATCGTCAAAACAGACATACAGAGTACATGAGGTAAAATACCTGATCTCTCAAGTAGCCCAATGAAAACTGTGAGAGACAGAAATAATTTCCTAACACACAACTTAGATATACACATTTAAAAAATTTCCTTAAAGATAGTATACTAATCTAATTTCATTTTCCTTGAATGACATTAATTTTAAAATGTAGAACCCAATTTCACCTACTAATTATAAAATGTTTTAAAAACACTTTAGTAATAGTTTGTAAAGGATTTTTAAAGAAATAATTAACTTCTTAAATTTTATCACAGATAAAATACACATACAATTAACTAAGACCACACCCTTGGAGGCAGCAGGGCTTGTTGCAGAAACAACTATAAAGTATAGATATTATACAAAGACAGATAACTATTCGCAACCATTCTGGAATCTATGAGTTCTTTGAGGATAGGGAAGTTACTTAAACTCCCTGAGATTTGGTTTCTGAATCTGTAAAATGTAGGTAATTCAGTCTGCAGGAGTTTTTGAAGATTTCAATAAAATAACACATAAAGTCTCATCACATAGTAGGTATTCAATAAATATTAATCTCATTTTTATCGGTTTTGCCCTTGACCAAGGATTAGCAAATACAAATTTTTTGTTCTTTCTTTGCTGTCATTGACATTCACTACCGTGGCCCAGGAGAAATCTTGCGTACTCATACCTCCATACTTATCTCCCTAAAATATTCATTATAATCAAATTCCCAACTCTTCTGTAACTAGCAGTATTACCAGCCTGACAAAGTACTAGAGACAACAGAATAGCATATTCCTGGATAGCTAAATTCCTTTCTGCCTCCCTTCCTTCACTCTCTTCCTTCTTTCCTCTTTCTTATCCTCCTTTTCCCTTCCACCCTTCCTTTCTTTCTTACTTGCTTCCTTTCCTACATTCTCCTTCTCTTCTTTGATATCTCTTTTTTTAAATCTTACTCTCTTCCATTTAAAAAAAACAAAAAACAAAAACCCAGCATTTGTTTGTTATGAACTAACAGTCATTTGGCAAGTTGTAGGGAGAGGACAGCTCTCACAGGAGTTCCCAGTCCTAGAGGGGAGAAAATGCCGAACACGACCAGGGGTATACCATGAAAGTGTTCTGCAAAGTAGGCAAGGGGCTACAGCTTCTCAAAGCAAAAGAATCAAAGGGAGTTTGGAGCCTGGGGAGGAAGTAATGCACGTTTCATAGAAACAATTTTGTCCTTTTGCCCCCAAATATGTTTGATAAATGTAAAATATTTATTAGACTTACTATTTAAAGAAATCTTTCTCTGCTCTCATGGCATGCAAAGGAGTCTTTTTTAAAATCTATCATTTTCTTAGAATGCCTTAGAGACTAGTAATTTTACCTACTGTCCATTACCCAGATAGATGTGGACTACTTTTCTTTTTACGTGTTTATATTTGGAATGTTTTAGTGATGAAAGCATCTTTATACATTCTTTTAAAATCCCAAATATGTTTCTCCATTTTGCACTTCAGTTTTACTTCCGTAATTTTATTTTGCTCCTTCATTATTAATATCACCCATGGAAAATAATTTATACTGGAAAAGAGAACTAAAGGAAAATGAGTTAATAGAGAATGTTGTTGATGCCTCAAGAATGTCTCCAGCAGTACGGACAGAGCCAGTGTAGCTAGTAATGGCACTTCAGTTCATGTCTATATTGTGACTTTCAATTACCCTAGTGATTTAATGGTAGGAAAATATAGGTTCGTCCCATTACACATTGTTTTCTTAGATGATGAAATCTTTGAAATCTTTAAAAATTTAGTCAATTCTTTTTATTTTTTTCCTAAAGGCAAAATCTGCAGCTTTGTCAATGCATCATATTCTATCCATTTGAGTGCAACGTGATCATGTGACAACAAATGTAGAGAATGTGGTGCTATCAGTTTAGTACTTCAAACCAGCAAGAACCTCAAATTACATTAAGGAGCAAAAATCCAAATCATTTTTTCAGAGATATTCTAATTGGAAAACCCTGTTCATTGAGGTGAGCCACATAAACTGTCGCAAAGACAAAACAAAAAACAAATCACCAATTTAGCTTTCAAACGACCCTCAATATTTTGTCTGCTGGGGAAAGCAAAACAGAACAAACCCAGCATGCTATACTTCTTATGGCACTGAATTTTAGGCACAGAGAATGCAAATGTATACATGCTTCATTTGTGTTTTATTAATGCCTAAGAAATCAAGATTGCATATTGAAGAATGCATTTACATTCTAAACTTTAGTCTAATATTTAATTAACAGCCTCAATATATATTCTCTTTCATATTTAAAATTACTGTGCTTGGTCTAGAGCCTTCCTTTACCTTGACCAGGATTGTTTTAAACTATTTTTTGCCAATTCTACAATGATGATAAATAATTATTGGCAAAAAAAGTAGATAAACTGATTAAGCACAAATAACATATACAAACTGTCTTAATAACTAAAGCCTTTTATCCTTTCCAACTTTTATCATAGGTGTGTGGGGCCTCTACTTCATAATCCCAATAGATTCATGTTGAACGATAATACATAATTTTATATTAAGTCAATGAAAGCATTGTTCAAACACAAAGATATTCTGTTAAGACATTATGGTCAACAATGAAAAAAAATTGTTCTCCTACAAAAAGATACAAATGCCAATATACCAAACTCTACATACATTGAAGTAAACTAAGCAAGTTGATTGTAACTGCAACTTGCCAACTGCTAAAACAGCTCAACCACAAAATATTAGGCCATACTACACATGTGTGAATGCATGAATTGGTTCCACTTTGAAAATGTCATTTGCCACTATGCAATACTAATGCATCATGTGAGAGGTTTAAGGATTTCTTCTGAATCACTTCCTTTTCACCAGTGTTACCACACTAGTATATTTAACAGAGACATTTACATGCTTTGCATTTTAAGTGCCTTGAAAATCCAAGCACAGAGCCTGCACATTTCCGCTGCACCATCAGATGTAATGAGTTATGGTACTATCGGCATGTTGATAAGCTATAGCCCAAAGAAGAACAAGAAGGAAGTATAAAAAATATGGCCAGAGGATGGGATAAAATTATCAGCTAGTGTGTTTTCCTGTTTGGTTTTAATCTACATTTAATTAAATTCTTATCTTCTGTGTACTTATGGTCGCATTTGAATGGCGAGACTGCATTCATTATGAATGGTAAAACTTAACTCAGAGAACATTACATGTGGCTTCTTTAAAAAAGAGAGGCAGGAAAATGCGGTCTTTATTCTTTACACTCAGGTCTTACAAAAGAGGACCAAACTCTCTCTAAGGTCAAGTACCGCAGCACTTAACCTTCGGGTTAACTGACTTGGAAATTTGGAGTTAACTACATTTTTAATGCTATTTTTTATTTTTACAATTTGGAAATGTTATTATCAAATTCTGAGCCTGAACAGAGTCGGCAAGGGGAGCAGTGAAGTGCATTAAGGAAATGCCTTCTTCATTCTTAAAAATAAAGATGATAACAAGAAGTTTTTATTAGTATTGCAAAATGTGTGCATTAGTCTGCATCCCTAATTATTAAAACCATTATAGTTCCTTGTGTTTATATGCTGAAATAAGAAAAAAAAAATATCTAATTGCTATTTGAAGCTTTTCCCCCCTTGTGTTACAGACCCTTTGAGTTCATTTAAGCACCCATATATTTCAGAGGAAAATAACAAAATGTTTTGAATTAACATCATTAAGTAAACCAGTAGTTGTTTCATAGCACTTTTGGTTCTATTCCAGGAATGGCAGGACGAATTGAGAATGTCTTCAGGTGGTATTTGGCACCTGTAATGAGCATGGTTTCCTCCAGTCCACTTAAAAATTGCATTGGCCTTAACGCAGAGAAACAGAGGCAACTGTTTTTCACTTACATTTGAATGTTTATTGCAGAAGAACAGAGATTTGGGAAAGGATTCCCTGTCCCCACTGATCAAAATTCACCAATATATATATATATATAACAAATATAAATATATAAAATATATATAAAATATATATATATAAAATATATATATATAAAATAACAACAGAACAAGAAAACTCAAGAGAACAAAAACTCTCCCATAGTTAAATTTCTTTTGCACATATCTACTAAGAAAATACAGATTATTGTAACATGTATTTATAGCTTTTCTTATAAGCAAAAATTTGTAACTAGTAACTGCATGCTGATAAAACAAGCATATTTCAAATGAGCATTTGCTGTTGCTGTGGTATTTTATGCAACAGGGAATGCCCACCAGAAAATATTTAACCTTTCAATTGAAACAATCAAATTTAGACAGTTATCATTAAGTAATGGCACTTATCATTGGCATATTTTATTCAAATACCCATTACATAAAGACACTGGGAATCCTACCATTCTACCATGACTCAGCGTTGTTTTAAAAGGAGCTGTAAAAGTCCTAACAATTGGGTCAAACAGTCTTTATTTGACACACTAGATACTCCTTAGCTTTGTTTTGTAATGGGGTTCTAAGACTTTCCTCCAATAAGCCACAGACCACTCATTTACCCAGACACTCCAAAGGGGAGAAAGGATGTTTTCAGTACACATTCCTTACACTTCAAAAGTTTCTTTCTGAAATAAGCATTGTTGGCCAGGAGTGGTGGTTCACGCCTGTAATTCCAGCACTTTGGGAGGCTGAGGCAGGAGGATTAATTGAGGGCAGGAGTTTGAGACCAGCCTTGGCAACATGGTGAACAACGCTGTCTCTCCAAAAAAAAAAAAAAATTAGCTGGATGTGGTGGTGCCCACCTGTAATCCCAGCTACTCAGGAGGCTGAGACATGAGAATTGCTTGAACCCCAGAGGCAGAGGTTGCAGTGAGCCAAGATTGGGACACCACACTCCAGCCTGGGCAACAGAACAAGATCCTGTCTCAAAACAAAAGAAACATTGTTATTTAGGCATTTATCCAACTCAGTAGAAGGAACTGCCATTCTCCTGTGCATACCTGGACATTAAAATCATAACTGGGATTAACAAAGAAAAAGCTAGTGATAATTCTACAACATTAAGCCTTTTAAAAAAATTATTCTTATTATAGTTCTCAAAAATGCAGCAAGCTAAAATATTCCTAACAAATGATAAATTCTGGGAAATAAAACATATTCTATCCTGAAAGCACAGCTCTGAAGGTATCACAATAACTGCTTTACTATAATGTGTAACACGCAGGTTAAAGATAATATTAGTGGCCGGGCAAGGTGGCTCGCGCCTGTAATCCCAGCACTTTGGGAGGCCAAGATGGGTGCATCACGAGGTCAGGAGATCGAGACCATCCTGGCTAACATGGTGAAACCCTGTCTCTAGTAAAAATACAAAAAAATTAGCCGGGCATGGTGGCGGGCACCTGTAGTCCCAGCTAGTCGGGAGGCTGAGGCAGGAGAATGGCGTGAACCCGGGAGGCGGAGCTTGCAGTGAGCCGAGATGGCACCATTGCACCCCAGCCTGGGAGACAGAGTGAGACTCCATCTCAAAAACATAAAAATAAAAATAAATAAAGATAGTATTAGTAAGTTGTTTTGCTTTTTTTAAAAAATATTTTTATACAAATTCTCTGATTAAGTACAGTTACAACATGTTTATTTCTTTTACTTCAGTAAATACATGCATGAGATAGTATCCATGCACATGTACTAACAAGATGTTCTATATGATGCCTTTATCTGAAGAACTGAAACATTTAAGACAATTCAGTTCAACGAACATTTATTGAGAAGTGCTAAACCAACTTAATTTATTATCAGGCAGTAATTCTGTGAGGTACTGGTTAGATGATGATACAATATAGCTTCTGTATGGAAGTACACTATAGATAGCCAATACTGTGATACAGTTTGCTTAGGGTTATCAGGTATAAAGACACATGAAAAGCTACAGAGCTGAGATTGGGTAAAACGTGATATTCCAGTTGGATATGAGAAGAAGAGCTAGAGCTTGTGATGTGCATAGTATTCTATGAATGCAAAAGATGTAGCATTTTATAACCTTTATTGTTCCTGCAAAATCTTTGAGAGAATTGGGATTTACTATGTCAAGAACTGCCACAGAAGAGAAGCAAACAATTCCTACATGAAGTTGTGAGATCACAGGGATACCATTGTTTTATGTATAGTGACACAGTTCAGGATGCCTCCAAATCATTTTCCTTTCCTTATTCTAGCCAAACTGGCCTCCTTTAAACTTTACAAATGTGCTATGCACTCACTACTTGCTACAGGCCTTTTGCACATGCTGTGTCTTGTGGCTAGAAAACTTCACCCTACTCTTATCTAAGTTTATCCTTCAAATTGAGCTGATGCAGGCCTCACTCCTTCAAGGAAGTTTTCTTTGTCCTCTTCTAATATACATACACACAAAGAAACCCACACCTAATCTGGGTGTGTTTCCCTGGTTATATATCATTAAAAAAAAAAACCTGTTTTTCCTATGGTGGACCTTTTTCAGTTTGTGATTATCCAGTCATTAGTATCTGCCTTTCTCACTAAACTGCAACCTAGATGTCAACAGGGATTTAATTCTATTTTGGATCCCCATGACTTCCTCAGCATCTAGTCAGTACACCACCAATGGGTTCAATGCATATGTGATAACAAGCAAGAGATGTGCTGGTTATTCAAAGGTAGAGGTGAGACCATGGTTCCTAATCCTGGGAACATGATAGACCGGGACAGAGTGTTGCTTAACTAATATCAGTGAAAGTGCTCACACATATTTTGTGCACCATGGTTTTACTGTTTAAGAGTATAAACTTCTACAGGGAGCTATAAAAAGAATGATAAAGAGTCGAGAGAGCGGAAGACAGTGTTCCTCCATGGACCCAATCCAAGCTCTTTAGCCGTGTTGGAAAAGAAAGTAACACAGTTATTAGGATATCATTTTCATGGTTTGCCTATTTGCATGTCTACAACATGCATATTTATGATGTTTTTAAGATTTAGGGTTTACTTAATTTGACTTAAAAATGATCACATAGGTTGAAGAGTACAAAAGTACTCATGCACTTAATAATTCAAGTATTTATTATTGTTATTTTTCATAGCTACCCTACAGAAAAATACAACCTGAACTAAAGAATGATAAGAGGAATCTATGAACATGTGACGCTTAGGTTGGTGGAAGAAAGTGTGTTCCTGTGGACTGCATGTATTAAATATACATCCTTGAAAGGCAGTATTATGATGTGTTCATTCTTATTTTATGGCAGAAGGAAAACTAACTTGAAGAGCATTTGTTGTGAGCCTCTCTCCAAAAAAGACTTGGTATACGAAGCACCAGAACTGAAGAATGATAGGCACAAAGGGCCTGGTTCACCGGTTCATTAAGGAGTAGTTCACTGTTTGGAAAAGAGAGTCAAGACAATCTTAGAGATCTGGGTGCTTCATGTGAGACTCCCTGCCATGCTCTCACACCCCTGCCAGCTTCCACATTATCCATAGAGGAATGAAGAGATCAGAACCCTGCACCCCTGCACATACCTGGTGAGCCCACACTATTCTTTCCCGACATGCGTAGCCTCACATTCATTCTCCAAGTCCTGAGACACCAGAACAAATCTTATTATGACCTTTATCTCTCTTTTTAAAAAAAATTCAGTCATTCCTAGGAGTCCAGTATTCTCATGGTCCTTACCCCCATGGTCCGATCCTCATACAGGTCTGACTGAAATTCTCTCTTCCATTCTCCACCAGTTGCCCCAAACCATTCCCACTATCACTCAAAGGGACTTACCAGCAACATCTTTTCACCTTCCTCTCTGCCCATTCCCTTTGCCCCACTAGCTGTTACCCTCAAGAACAGATGCTGACTTTACTCCTATGAACTGTACATGACTTGACCTGAAAGGGGAATAATTTTCCTTACTCTTCATTGCAGAGTATTTTCCTTCCCCTACTCTAAAAATCTGTTTGAATATCATATTACCATACTATCACTGCTCGTGATGGTCATTTCAAGACCTCTAGATTATTTGTCATCATCTCTTGAAAACTTCGCTCCTGGATTCTCTCCCAATTTGCTCCTGATTTAATTCTTGGTGATTTCAAAATTCATCACACCCACGTGGATGATCGTTTGTTTGTTTGAGATGGAGTTTCACTCTTGTTGCCCAGGCTGGAGTGCAATGGCATGATCTTGGCTCACTGCAACTTCTTCCTCAAGCAATTCTCCTGCCTCAGCCTCCAGAGTGGCTGGGATCACAGGCAACCTGCCACCACACCTGGCTAATTTTTGTATTTTTAGTAGAGACAGGGTTTCACCATGTTGGTCAGGCTGGTCTCGAACTCCTAACCTCAGGTGATTGGCCCAACGTGGCCTCCCAAAGTGCTGGGATTACAGGTGTGAGCCACCACACCCAGCCTTGGATGATTATTTGAACTCCCAGTTCCTTGACCTCTTTCTACCCTATCTACAACCACTCACTCTCTAGGCCTTTTTATTGCTGGGAATCATGACCCTCTCTTATCTAATTTCACATCTGACCATCCCATTCTCACACTATACCTCCTATTGTTCTAATTTACTCTTTCTAGAACTTTTGCTCCAACATTTTTTTTTAAGAGACAGGATCTCACTCTGTTGCCTAAGCTGGAGTGCAATGGTGTGATCATAGCTCAGTGCAGCCTTGAACTACTGGGCTCAAGTAATCTTCCCACCTCAGCCTCCCGAGTAGCTGGGACTATAAGCATGCGCCATCATGCACAGCTTTGTAAATTTTGTTTTGTGAAGAGTCTCACTATTTTGCCCAGGCTGGTCTTGAACCCTTGATTTCAAGTGGATCCTCCTTGGCCTCCATCCAATCCTGCCTTGGCCTCCCAAAGTGCTGGGATTATTGGTATGAGCCACCACGCCCAGTCTCCGACATTCTTTAACTTCATTAGGACCTCAAATCCAATATTGTCACCTTTTATCCATTGTCTTTCACCTCCTCATATCCCTACTGTTTATCCAGCTACAACACTGTGTCCCTCATCATAAGCCCTTCCTTGAAAATATTCTCAATTCCCTCATTCCTTCTTCCTTCATTTTACTAGTCTGGCAAAACCTGAACCTTGCTCCTTCCAACTTCGTGGCTACTTTGTATTTACAACTAGCAGTGTACTAGCTGAAGGAAAACACAAAGCAATCCCATCTCATTTTACATTCATGACCGGTAACAGTAAATGGTTCAGTATTGTTTCCCAGAAATCACGCATTTCCCTATCCATTCACTCTCCAAAACCAATTCCTCATCCATTATCTCTCAACCATGCTTCCTTATTCACTAAGAAAACTGTAGCAATCAAAAGGAAACTTAGTTTCTACTCCCACATCAACACAACCACATGCGCCTGTGTCCATATACTCTGTCCTGACATCTATGACCACAGATGTGCCAACTTTGCTCCGCTCACCTGGGTGTTAGATGCTCTGCCTCTTTCCTGCAAACATCAGCGTTTCAGCCTCAACTGGGTCATCTCCAATAGCATGGCAATATACCACAATCTCTTGATCTTAAACAAAGGCAAAATGAAAACCTCCTAGCTCTCATTTATCTGCTGCCATTAAGAGCAAAACTCATTGAAAAACTTTCTGCTTGGTATCTCCTATCAGACTTCCTAATAGGCACTCACTTTCACAACTACATGGAAACTGATCTTATCAGTGTCATCAAAGACGTTGCTAAATCCAAGGGTCATTTTGGACCTTGTCTTACTTGAATATCAGCAGAATTTGGCATAGTATCTTCTTGGAATGCTTTCTTCCCTTGGCTCCTCTGCACACTTTTCTGGTGTGTTCCTTCTACCTTCACTGACTGTTCTTCAATTTTCTTTGCTTCCTCCTCTGGCATCATATGCTATACCGTCCTCCTCCTTTATTCTGCCCAGCCGCTGTGGGCTGCCCTGCCCACGTACCAACACACGACTGCCTCTATCTGGGACATTCTTGCTTAAGACAGTTGCATGGTTCATTCCTTTATCTCCCTTTAGAATTTCTCAAATCTTTCTTTCTCAAGTAAGGTCTTCCCTCACCACCTTATCTGAAATTGCAAACCTCTTCTCTGTTTTAGTTTTCTGTCTTTTTCTCCGTATTTTATCGTTTATCAAATTATACATTTTATGCATTTATTTGTTTATCAACTTCTTTTCCCTACTGGAGTATAAACTCCTATGGGAAGCAGGTCCACTGCTATATTTGCTTCCTGGGGTAACACCTAAAACATAGTAAGCATCTTCTAACTATTTATTAAACAAATAAATGAGATAGGGCAATGTTTTAATTTTTTACTATATTTCTTATGCTCTGTAAGAAATTGTTTTCTATCTTCCATGACTCTAAAATAATTTTATATCTACAAATATAATGCATGTATATATTATATATATATATATATGCATACACACATATACATGTTAGTATGTTGGAGTTCTCTGATATTTTAGAAATACAAAATTGCACAGTTATAATTAAAGTTAATTTTGCTGTTTTTACACTATTTTGTTTTATGATGTATTTCTATGTTATGCAAATAATTTACCATCATCTTTTTATCACTTTATTCTTCACATTGCAGTAGAATAAACAGTCAACATTAACAAATACGTCTCATATTTGTATTGACCAATTACTTTTGTTCTTCTCTTCTTCTTTTATGTTTTAACCTCTGTAGGAGAGAAGGAAGAGAATTATAAAAGTATGTTTGTGAAATATCTTCTTTCTGATAGAACAGACCTGTAAGAGGCACATGAGTTTAAGTGCTGTGTAATAGTTGCTATTTCTGAACCCAGTTTTGACTGTCTGTGAAGCCGGTAATGAAATTAAGAACATAAAGATATGATTTGGGTGGATTTCCTTGTCTTCGGGATCAATTATTTTGTCCTAAGTCCATTAGCCTGACTGTCACAGTATTAAGGAGCATTTTTAAGTAATCTCTGAGGTTAGGTGAGGATACAGGGTAAAGAAAAGGGGGGTTTTAAGGAAGTAAAATTGTGGAGAGAAATACAAAAATTAAACCTTTCCCAAAATAGCCCTGAAAGCATGACATCTATTATTTGTATGGGCAGTGCTTTTCTTTCAATTGTCTACTTTTTGTTCACCAACCTCTACACTACCATTTTTGAAATACTCCTAAGATGACTTGAAAGAAGCTGTTAAAAGTGAATCTTCCCAGAAGTCCTGGGGAAAAAAAAAAAAAGAAACTATAGCTGCAAAGTGTCTTTAATGTTTACATAGGAGCAATCAAAGGAATCAACAAGCAAGGCAGCTAAAATGATTCTCTCACGACAAAAAAAAAAAAAAAGGAAAAATTTATCCAAACTGAATATTCTTATGAAATAAATTACAGGGAATTCTGGTTCTGCAGCCAAAAACGCATTCCCCATATGCTTGTGTATTCCTCCCTATAAAAATGAATATTCATAAATAGAATTTCAGTAGATGGAAACAACCTAGGTGAATTACTGAACATTAGGAGTAGCAGAAAAAATTTAATGTAATCATATCATCCAAGTACTCATACAGACATGTACAGTAGCATCCAACAATTTGGGGAAACAGATTACAACTACACCTAATTTACTGGTTATAATCTGTGACTGAGCTGTTTGATCTGTATCCGTTACCATGTTAAAGGCCAAAAGTTGTTACTCTACCATTCTTTAATGGGACTTTTTCTAAAATGTAAAGTATTTCCTTTTTTCTTTAATCAAACTAAGGTCAGAGAACAGATAGTCATTTAAAACATGCAGTTGTTTACAGAAGTACATGCATTCTCAAGGGTTACTGGGGTAGTCACTCTACTCCTTAAGGATGTGGCACTTATTTATTTCTTTTTGCTTACTTCCCTTTGTTGTCAGTGTGCCTGCTGCCAACAAACACTTCATATTCTAATCCAGTGTGAGTTGGGAACCCAACTAATCAGTCTGTATAGATTGTGCCTAAATTAAGAAAGAGTGCATGAGTTCTGAGTGAAGACCTAACAGATTCTTCTAATAGTAAGGCATTAGACTAAAATACATGACCTTTTCTGGTATCTAGTTTACTTTTCATTTAAATCAAAATCTATATTTGCATTGATTGAAATGTATACATACATTTAAATTTAGCTGCTTTTTCATATGAACGAAAAAAAAAAAAAAGCTTGACGTCACTGGTCATCAGACAACTGCAAATCAAAACCACAATGAGATACCATCTCACACCAGTCAGAATGGCTATTATAAGAAATTCAAAAAATAACAGATGTTGGCGAGGTTGTGGAGAAAAGGAATGCTATACACTGTTGGTGGAAGTGTAAATTAGTTCAACCATTGCAGAAAACAGTGTGATGATTTTTTCAAGACCTAAAAACAGAAATATCATTTGACTCTGCAATCCCATTACTGGGTTTATACCCACAGGAATATAAATTGTTTCATCATAAAGATACACGCCTGCAAATGTTCACTACAGCACTATTCACAATATTGAAGCCATGGAATCACCCTAAACATCCATCAATGATAGACTGGATAAAGAAAGTGTGGTACATAGACACAACAGAATACTATGCAGTCATAAAAAGAATGAGATAATGTCCTTTGCAGGAACATGGAAGGAAATAGAGACCATTATCCTTAGCAAACTAACACAGGAACAGAAAACCAAATACCTCACGCTCTCACTTACAAGTAGGAGTGAAACGATGAGAACAAATGGATGCATCAGGGTAACAACACACACATAGGTCTATCAGAGGATTGAGGGCGGGAGGAGGGAGAGCATCAGGAAAAATAACTAATAAGTACTAGGCTAATACCTGGGTGATGAAATAATCTGTATAATGAACCCCTATGACACAAGTTTACTTATACAAGAAACCTGCACATGTACCCCTGAACTTAAAATAAAAGTTAAAAAAAAATCTAAGAAAAATATTTAGCTGCTTTTTTTCCCCTCATCTTTTTAAGTTCTTGGTTATATTATGGAACACAGCAAAATTTATGTATACATGAAATATTATTGTTTTGCTCCCATTAAAAGACAGCACCCAATGGAAGAAAAAATTAACATTGAAAAGTTATGTGGAGGGCTTGCCAGTCAAAGGATAACAAGGTACAAGTTTCTCCAGTGGTCCCACATTCAAGTTTATTTGACAGTAAATGCCTCCACCACGCTGCTCAAGGTGAATCCTAACAAAATCAAAATCATCTACCTGAAGCACACAGATGAGGAATTAGGTCCCATGTCTGCTCTCACCCCCAAGATTGGGCCCCTGGGTCTGCCTCCAGAAAAGGTTGGTGATGACATTTCCAAGTCAACTCATGATTGAAAACCTCTAAGAATTGTTATGAAAGTGACCAATCAGATCAGCACAGATTGAGGTGATACCTTTTGCCTTCGCCCCGATCATCAACGTCCTCAAGGAATCACCCAGACAAAGAAAAAAAAGCAGAAAAACATTAAGCACAGTGAAAATAACGCTTTCAATGAGACTGTCAACATTGCCTGACAGATGCTGCACCCATCATTAGCCACAGAAGTCTCTGAAACCATCAGAGAGATCCTGAGGACTGCCCAGTTTGTGGGCTGTAATGCTGACGGTGCCACCCTCACGCTATCATGGATGACATTGACAGTGGTGTGGAGGAGTGCTCAGCTAGCACATACCAAGGAAAATATTTCAATAAAGGATCATTTGACAATCAAAAATAATAGTTATATAGATGCCATCTTCTTTTCATGAAATACATAAATCATTTGAGAGGAAATCTTCTCAAATTTGATTAAGATGATCATGCATACAAACTCCCTTGTTCTCCAAGTCTGACATGGTGAACATCTAAAGAAAGCCACAGATAGACTTCCAGAGGTCCATGAGCACCTTAAAATTATATGCAAAATCATGTGTGCATATGCACACATTGTAGCTGAATGAATTAAGAATTTTGTGTGGAAATATTCTTTAAAATAATTAATGACTGTGGACCATTAATGAATTGACGAAATATCAGTGGCAACATTAGTTTATTTTTCAATATGAAGAGAAACTGGTATTTTATCTGGTGTTAATTAAAATATGAGAGATATTATTTATAGGAGAAATGTCTGTAAGTACTTGTATTATATTAGTAGAAGAAATAGTCCTGGTGTACAGAAGCCAAAATCAAATATTCAGTTAGTGAAAAAGTTGTCTAATAAATTACAAAATATTCTTGCAAAATGTTCTTCCATGTGTAGCCAATCATTGGCAAACCCAACAAATAACCCAAGCATCAATAAATCCTCAAGTGTTTATTAATTTCTTACTCTGCTTCTAGGGTCTCTGTGCAGTAGTGATAATATGACTCGTGGATTTGTCGGAACAATTATCAATATGCTTGGCATTTTATTCCCTACTGTAGAGGAAATGAAAGAAATTATTTAATGCCAACTGCTTGCCCTATGTTCTAAGTATTGAAAAAAAAAGTCTTTATTTTTGTCTGCTTATTTCTCAAAGGATGCCACACTGGCTCCTTATGAATGCAATATTCATTGGGACTGGAGTTGATATAGTAAATTAAAGCTATGAGGCTCAAGGTCAAAGCCACTTATACTAAGATGAATATTAAATTGGTAGATATTTCCAAATGTCTAAACAGCAAGGGTATACTAGAAATTTACAGAAGTATCTTTTATTCTGGCTCATGTTCCTTTGATGGTCTCTACCCTCATGAGATTCCACTTTAACTCACAGATATCTTGGTATCTGCGAAGTGGTTTGATTTCTGCTTTAGCTCACTGTAATTTTAACCATCATGGCATATTACAAATTTTACTGGATTAGAGAAAAAAAATCTCAATGCTTACAAATAAGCACATGTTTAAACATTAATACTTACTATCGCAATAAAAAGGTAAATCAAGTGACATATCTTTAACAGTTTATAAATAAACTCATTATTTTTGTTCACAAGTCAAAAATTCCCACGGAGTAATCACCTTTCCATGGGTTTACAGCCGCGTTGCTAGAGGCACCAGCTTGCTTTCCCTGAAGATCCTCTTGACTATGCTTAATACAGCTTGCTACACATTGCTGTTTGACCTACTGAGTACACATATCTGAGAAAATACAATTTGGAATCATATAATATACAATACAGCAAAAGTGCTAGTTTCCTGTCAACACAGCTTAAAATTCACACTTCCACCCATAATGAAGTTTGGATGACCTAAAAATGACTCAAAGTATATATTTATGAAAAAATATAACAGCAGCATTTAAAAATGTAGCTCTTGATCATGCAAATTATTCTGAAACCTTGACCATGTCTATCCAAAAAACCTCTTCCTATAATACGGTCTGTTAATTTTAAAAGCACAATATTTTATATACACCAGGAATCTCATGATCTTTCCTAAACATTGTTTTCATATTGGGGCTTTAAAAATTGTTTTCATGTTGGGGAAGAGGTAGCTATTAAAATAAAAGTATAAAAACTGAGTTGTTTTTATAAATAGAGTAAATCTGTTTCACATACCTTTCAAAAAATTAAAAAGACAATTTCACCAATCATAAAAAATCAATTGTATAATACAATGTATCCACAATTTTTTTGAACCCTCTGGAGAATTAGGTCCTTAAAAGCAACTGTATCATTTCTTTCATAAAGGGTACATATTAATATTTTCAATAAATAATGCTAACAAATCACACATTTTCTATTCCTTTGTTACAGTAACAACAGATTACAAATCTTGAAGGGCTATCTATCTACTTATCTATATAGATCTATCTATATCTATATTATAGATGTAGATACATTATATATTTTATATATATGTATATATATATATTAGGTCGGTGCAAAGGGAACTGTGATTTTTGCCATTAAAAGGAATGCAAAACCACAATGACTTTTGCACCAATCAAATATATATTTATAAAGAAGAACATATAAGTTTGTAATATGCCATAATGGTTAAAATTGCAGTGAGCGAAACTGGAAATCACAGATACATTACATATATATTGATATTATAAGTGCAAAAATTATAAGCCTCATGAGAAAGGGGCATTCTGAGACCTAGTTTTTGAATATGTAATAAAAGGTTTACAGGAACACAAAAAACAGGACTATAAAAGAGGTACCTTGCAGACTTCAACCCCAGAGTGATGACAGCAAAACAATTCTCAAAATTGAAATAGGAGGCTCTACATGCTTTGCTGAGTAGAAATGCTGGGAGTGTTAAGCAATCTCTCATAAGTTTACAGTTTCTGATTTAACAAATATTTAGAACTGCAGTGTAGGAGTCAAATAAGCCATCCCGTATCCATCTACTTTTAAGCCAGTACAGACTATAAAGTCTAGGTAGTTATGAATCACAGCTTTAATGCAGCTGACAAAATGGAGGAATTAACCATCTCGTGGACACTTCACTGTCATCTGAATATTTCTCTGCAGACAGCATTACAACATACATTTCATACATCTCAACTTGCTTTATCTATAAGAGAAACACAGCACACTTGATATTTCTGCGACTATTTTGGAATTTCCTGGTAAACATTTAGAGAAGTGTTCATTTATAGTATCCTTTGCTTATAAAAAGATATGTAAAACTACTTATAAATACTACTTCATTTTACAGTTAAATAAAATGACTCAGATGCAAGGCTATTTCTAGGGCACACAGGGATATGTCATCGCTGGTGGGGTTCTAGATAAAACACCTCATAACTATTTTTCTTTTGCATTTATGCAGAAGAAATAATTTTAAGTGTATACTAAACACAAGTCTATGGAAGCCAAAATGTCATATGACATGGAGCTGTGTGGCCAAAAGAGGATA